>NC_140011.1:42891326-42968826 GCF_964263955.1 Coregonus lavaretus | reverse complement strand
ACTGACTTTGAGCTGTTAAGACACTACCACCCATAACGATACTGACTTTGAGCTGTTAAGACACTACCACACATAACAATAATGACTTTGAGCTGTTAAGACTACCACAACGATACTGACTTTGAGCTGTTAAGACACTACCATAACGATACTGACTTTGAGCTGTTAAGACACTACCACACATAACGATACTGACTTTGAGCTGTTAAGACACTACCATAACGATACTGACTTTGAGCTGTTAAGACACTACCACCCATAACGATACTGACTTCGAGCTGTTAAGACACTACCATAACGATACTGACTTTGAGCTGTTAAGACACTACCACACATAACGATATTGACTTCGAGCTGTTAAGACACTACCATAACGATACTGACTTTGAGCTGTTAAGACACTACCACCCATAACGATACTGACTTTGAGCTGTTAAGACACTACCACCCATAACGATACTGACTTTGAGCTGTTAAGACACTACCACCCATAACGAAACTGACTTTGAGTTGTTAAGACACTACCACCCATAACGATACTGACTTTGAGCTGTTAAGCTCTTTTCTCAAACCCAAGGTGCTACAGATAACCCTATGATAAGGAGACACTGTATCGTTATGAGTTGTACTTGACAGAAAAGTCTAGAATTTACGCTACAATCTGTTAGTTGAGCTTTTGACCAGCTAGTCCAGTCTAACAAGCCCTGATCAGAAAACCCTCCTCTTCTCCCTCTTTCTCTCTCTCCCCCTCTCTATTGTTTCCCTCTTTCTCTCTCTCCCCCTCTCTATTGTTTCTCTCTTTCTCTCTCTCCCCCTCTCTATTGTTTCCCTCTTTCTCTCTCTCCCCCTCTCTATTGTTTCTCTCTTTCCCTCTCTCCCCCCTCCCTTTCACTTTCTCTTCTTCATTTCCAGTGGCTGAGGAACTGTAAGGACACGTTTCCCAGGTGCCCTGGCGATGGCGTGATTACCTGTCAGCCAGGAGACTCAGAGGAGAAGGTAAGAAGTCAATAAATCCCCATGACAACACGCACCTGTTTCACTGTAGTTTAAAACCATACTATACTATACACTATACTACACACTATACTATACTATACACTATACTATACACTATACTACACACTATACACTATACACTATACACTATACTATACACTATACTAGACACTATACTACACACTATACTATACACTATACAATATTCTATAAACTACTATACTATACACTATATTATACACTACTATACTATACTATACACTACTATACTATACACTATACTATACACTATGCTATAATATATACTATATAATATACTATACACTACTATACTATACACTATACTATACACTATACACTATAATATACACTATACTATACACTATACTATATACTACACTATACTATATACTACACTATACTATACTAGATATTATACACTACACTATACTATACACTATACTATACACTATACTATACACTATACTATACAATATTCTATAAACTACTATACTATACACTATACTATACACTACTATACTATACACTGCTATACTATACACTTTAGTATACAATATACTATACACTAGACTATACACTATACTATACAATATTCTGTAAACTACTATACTATACACTATACTATTATACACTATACTATACACTCTACTATACTATACACTATACTATATACTACACTATACACTTTACTATACTATACACTATACTATACACTATACTATATAATAAACTATACAATATACTACATACTATACTATATACTATACACTATACTATATACTATACTATAAATGATACTATACTATATACTATACTATACACAATACTATACACAATACTATACACTATGCTATGTACTATACACTATACAATACACTATACTATACACTATACCATATACTATACACTATACTATACACCATACTATATACTTTACTATATTATACACTATGCACTATACTATATACTATAATATACACTAAACTATACTATATACTAGACACTATACTATATACTATACTATATACTATACAATACTATACACTATACTATACACTATACTTTACACGATACTAGACACTATACTATATACTATACCCTATGCTATATACTATACTATATGCTATAATATATACTATACTATACACTATACACTATACTACATACTATACTATACTATAATATGCTATACTATACTCTATACACTATACTATATAATCTATACTATATACTATACACTATACACTATACTATATATTATATATTATATACTATACTATATACACTACAATATACACTATACTATACTATATATATACACTATACTATACTATATACTATATATTATATACTATACACACTACACTATACTATATACTATACTATAAATGATACTATACTATATACTATACTATACACAATACTATACACAATACTATACACTATAATATGTACTATACACTATACTATACACTATACAATACACTAAACTATACACTATACCATATACTATACACTATACACCATACTATATACTATACTATATACTATACTATACACTATGCACTATACTATATACTATATACTATACTATACACTAAACTATACTATATACTAGACACTATACTATATAGTATACTATACAATACTAGACACTATACTTTACACTATACTATACACTATACTATATACAATACCCTATGCTATATACTATACTATATGCTATAATATATACTATACTATACACTATACACTATACTACATACTATACTATACTCTATACACTATACTATATAATCTATACTATACACTATACTATATACTATACTATATACTATACTATATACTATATATTATATACTATACTATATACACTACAATGTACACTATACTATACTATATATATACACTATACTATATACTATACTATATACTATATATTATATACTATACACACTACACTACACTATACTATATATACACTATATTATATACTATACTATATACACTACACTATACACTATACTATATATATATATACACTATACTATACTATACTGCATGTGTTTTATTGATGTGTGTTCCTCTCCTCTTGCTTCTCCCTCTCTCTCTTTCACCTCGTAACATGCTCTCTGGCTGTGTAGCAAATGGAATCTCTGGCAGTAAGTCCTTTACTAAGTCCTTTACTAAGTCCTTTACTAAGTCCTTTACTAAGTCCTTTACTAAGTCCTTTACTAAGTCCTACTATCATCTAATGTGTTTTCTCACTTCACCCTCTAGTGTTCCTTCTCAAACTGATGATTCTACTGCTGCCAAAATAACCAACACAACAATACTGTGTATGAACTGATTTAGATGGCTCAGGTTGAGGATTTTATGTGTGTGTGTGTGTGTGTGGTGTGTGCGGTGTGTGTGTGTGTGTGTGTGTGGTGTGTGCGGTGTGTGTGTGTGTGCAGTGTGTGTGTGTGTGTGTGTGTGTGTGTATACTGTACTGTACTGTCTATGAATCTGTCCTCTCTCTCTCCTCTCAGCAACTGGAGCTGTGTCAGCGCCTCTACAAGCTGCACTTCCAGCTGCTCCTCCTCTTCCAGTCCTACTGCAAGCTGATTGGACAGGTCCACGCTGTCAGCGCTGTGCCTGAGGTAAGTGAAGGACTGTGATTGGATGCTTCAAAAGCGACCCAGAGAAATTTCTATAAACAGACAGACTCACACACACACACATACACTGCCGGTCAAAGGTTTTAGAACACCTACTCATTCAAAGGTTTTTCTTGATTTTTTACTATTTTCTACATTGTAGAATAATAGTGAAGACATCAAAACTATGAAATAACACATATGGAATCATGTAGTAACCAAAAAAGTGTTAAACAAATCAAAATATATTTTATATTTGAGATTCTTCAAAGTAGCCACCCTTTGCCTTGATGACAGCTTTGCACACTCTTGGCATTCTCTCAACCAGCTTCATGAGGTAGTCACCTGGAATGCATTTCAATTAACAGGTGTGCCTTCTTAAAAGTTAATTTGTGGAATTTCTTTCCTTCTTAATGCATTTGATCCAATCAGTTGTGTTGTGACAAGGTAGGTATACAGAAGACAGCCCTATTTGGTAAAGTCCATATTATGGCAAGAACAGCTTAAATAAGCAAAGAGAAACAACAGTCCATCATTACTTTAAGACATGAAGATCAGTCAACACAGAACATTTCAAGAACTTTGAACGTTTCTTCAAGTGCAGTCACAAAAACCATCAAGAGCTATGATGAAACTGGCTCTCATGAGGACCGCCACAGGAATGAACAGCTTTTTTAGATGTTGTATACCTGTTGAAAGTGAATCAAGAGATTAATTTTGCTTTTTTGCATTTCTCTCTCTCTCTCTCCCCTCTCTCTCTCTCTCTCTCTCTCTCTCTCTCCCTGCCCCCTCTCTCTCTCTCCCTCCCCCCTCTCTCTCCCTCTCTTCCTCCCCTTCTCCCTCCCTCCCCTCTCTCTCTCTCTCTCTCTCTCTCTCTCTCCCTCTCCCCTCTCTCTCTCTCTCTCTCTCTCTCCCTCTCTCCCCCTCTCCCTCTCTCCCCCTCTCTCTCCCCCTCTCTCTCCTCCTCTCCCCCCCTCTGTAGCTGCTAAACATGTCTCGAGAGCTGAGTGACCTGAAGACCAGTCTGAGAGCAGCAGAGGCAGCAGTGGCCAGCGACCTGGAGCACACACAGCTGGCCCACACCCAGACGCAGGCCTCTGCCGCCCTGCCCAGCTTCACCTCCTCCGAGGCAGCCGTACAGGCCATCCTGGAGTGCCTCAACAACCAGGAGTTCAGCAAGGCCATACGCTACATCCACGAGTGCAGGTGAGATCCAAAAAGCATGCATAGACACAGACACACACGCAGACACACACTATTTTGTTGTGGTGCTAAGAATAAAAACCCTGTACTCGTCAGTGATAGAAATAATCCCACCAAACAGAGCGAGAACAATCACAAAACATTCACAATACTAATACATCCTGATCCCTCTCTCTCTCTTCCTGTCTGTCTCTCTCTTCCTGTCTGTCTCTCCCTCTCTCTCTCTTCCTGTCTGTCTCTCTCTTCCTGTCTGTCTCTCCCTCTCTCTCTCTTCCTGTCTATCTCTCTCTTCCTGTCTGTCTCTCCCTCTCTCTCTCTTCCTGTCTCTCTCTCTCTTCCTGTCTGTCTCTCCCTCTCTCTCTCTTCCTGTCTGTCTCTCTCTTCCTGTCTGTCTGTCTCTCCCTCTCTCTCTTCCTGTCTGTCTCTCTCTTCCTGTCTGTCTGTCTCTCTCTTCCTGTCTGTCTCTCCCTCTCTCTCTCTTCCTCCACCCCCCTTCCAGGAGGCTGTGGCCTAACGGTGTGTTTGGCGGTGGGTCAGAGAGCGAGGTGCAGACCCTCCTCAACGTCTACTTCCGACACCAGACCCTGGGCCAGACGGGAACCATCGCCCTGGTCGGGTCACGCCAGGACCTCAGCCTCATCTGTTCCAAGCTGCTGGAGCTCAACGGGGAGATCCGGGACATGATCCGCCGCGCCCAGGGCTACCGGGTGGTCAACACCTACCTCCCCGACTCCTCGGCCTCAGGGACCAGCCTCTGACAGCAGCACAGGAGCCCCCCATGTACCCCTCCTCCTCCACCCACTCTGACCCCACGAACCTCATCATCCCTGTCACCCCTACTGCCCCAAACCCAGCCTCTCTTCTGGCCTCTCCCTCCAGCTCAACCATAGACTGGTTTCTGCCCTTACGCGTAGACTTCTCCTACCATCCCCCAGACCTCCCCACACCCCACCACGAGTGCACAAACACACGTCAGGCCTCTCACACACACTCGTTACACCGCATCCCAAACCTCAGCCCTAACACACACACTCCACTCAAACCAGGTAACACATTGCCGACCGTAGCCTCTTGCCCAGACTTACACACACACACACTCACAGGCACATTTCCTCCTATCCCACCTTGTGGCTCACACCTCCATCCAACCCCTCCCCCTGTCCTAGACACACCTCCAACCCCCATACTAACCCGTCTTAGTACACACTCTGACAAACACACATTTCCTCCTATCCCACCTCGTGGACCACATTGCCTCTACTCCCCATACACACATCCAGAACCAGTCTTAGATACACAAGGTCTGGCCCCTCTCCTTCTCCCTCTCCCTCCTCCTCTTCCTCCTCCTCCTCCTCCTCTTCTCCCAGCCCAAGGTGCAGAGGTGGGGTGGGGGTGCTGCTGCACCCTCGGAGGGGATGCTACACCCCTGTCCCGTTACCTGGGGAAGGTGGGTCACGCCGCCCGGCCCCTACTCAGACTGGGGGGGCTCCTGAACCCTAAAAAACCCTCCGATGTTCACACCTGAGGGTCAATATACCTGATACCTGATTGACTCACCTGATGATGCTGACCACACCTGAAGATCTCAACCACACCTGAAGATCTCAACCACACCTGATGATGCTGACCCCACCTGAAGAGCTCAACCACACCTGATGATGCTGACCCCACCTGAAGAGCTCAACCACACCTGATGATGCTGACCCCTCCTGAAGAGCTCAACCACACCTGATGATGCTGACCCCACCTGAAGAGCTCAACCACACCTGATGATGCTGACCACACCTGAAGATCTCAACCACACCTGATGATGCTGACCCCACCTGAAGAGCTCAACCACACCTGATGATGCTGACCCCACCTGAAGAGCTCAACCACACCTGATGATGCTGACCCCTCCTGAAGAGCTCAACCACACCTGATGATGCTGACCCCACCTGAAGAGCTCAACCACACCTGATGATGCTGACCACACCTGAAGATCTCAACCACACCTGATGATGCTGACCCCACCTGATGATGCTGACCACACCTGATGATCTCAACCACACCTGAAGATCTCAACCACACCTGATGATGCTGACCACACCTGAAGATCTCAACCACACCTGATGATGCTGACCCCACCCGATGATGCTGACCACACCTGATGATCTCAACCACACCTGAAGATCTCAACCACACCTGATGATGCTGACCACACCTGAAGAGCTCAACCACACCTGATGATGCTGACCCCACCTGAAGATCTCAACCACACCTGATGATGCTGACCACACCTGAAGATCTCAACCACACCTGATGATGCTGACCACACCTGAAGATCTCAACACACCTGATGATGCTGACCCCACCTGTGGATTAAAAGACCTAAGTACCCGAGGGACCAAAGGACAATACCTGAAACACCTGATGAACCTGAGGATTTACCTGACCTGAAATCAGACTCAACCTGTCAATGAAAATACCTGATCTCAGTGAAACCTTAGGATTGACTTACCTGATCGTAGTTACACGTTATAATCATGTGACCTTCTCCCAGCCATACCTCAGAATTGACACACCTGTGGAGTACCCACACCGGAACCTGATCCCAGGCAGCAATAACAAAAAAATCTGCTGAAGAAACTGTTTGAATTAGAATTAACAAACCTGATCTTGATGACAGCTGACCAAGACCTCAACCGGGAGAGACCTGGGGATGATCAAACCGTGAGCTGAAGATTAGAATACCTGGTCTCAGCATTAGCTAGTCCTACCTGGGGAAGACAAGATGGGTACGACATGACCCTGACGAAGGAAGTATCTACCTGTTACCACCAGGTAACCCGGGGAACCTCTACCTTACTGGGTGAATGTCCCAGAGTCACGGCTTCTATTGCACTAACATGGGCTTCTGAGAGGAGGAGCCGTTACTACTACTGAGAGAGAAATTCAATCATGCTGTATATCTGTGAGAGAGGGAGATAAGAGGCCAAGGACTGGAAGGTTATATCTCTCACCACGTGTGTATCTACTGTTTAAAGAGTTTATTTAGGGGAGAACGTGCAATGCATGACCTAGCTGAATGCTGTATTCTAGAATCTACTGGTCTGTTCCAGAATCCCTGGCCTCTAGTTAGCATTGGTTACCTGGACGATGTTTAGTTCTACAACTGACAGAAGGGAGCATTCACGATAAAGACTGTTAGGATCCGTCTGCATCGCGGCCCTCCCCCTTCCACACGGAGCTGCATTGTGTGCAGACAGGATGCAGACCAGTATTCGTGTGTTTAATCCCTTTGCCTGGTTTTGAACCTGAAAGCTTCTTGTGTACTAGTGAACCAGCTCCTCAGACTACTGTAGTACACCCATACATTGTTGTAGCATATCGAACAAATTGTGGGCCTACGTATATACACACACTTGTTACCGTGACCGTCCTATATTGTGATGTGTGCGTGTACACACATTAAACACTGAAATACTCCCATAGTCCACTGTAACGTGGACGTGTGTGCTGACATTCACTTGTTTCATGTTCAAAACTAAACATGTTGAGCTACTGTTCAAATAACTGCTGGGCCCTGCTCCAATACTTTTAAGTCCTTAACTTCCATCCTTTCAAGGAATCATTAAGGGTGGGTAGGTCTAAGCAAAAGGTTCAAATACAGAGGTTTGATATATTTAGTGAAGCGGCCAAGGAAGGATGCATTTTTTTTTTTTTTTTTAATAACTGTAACAGGGCCATGGGTACTTCCTGTGGTGGTTAGTCACTTGTGATTTTACTTTCGAGTTGTCAGTCTTTAGGCTTATTTATACCCGATTAAGAGCTAACCTACTCCTTACCAGCTTTATCAATTTCTCATGTTCCTTCAATTCAAACCAATTTTAACTGCCATGCATGTATATTGTATGTAATTTTAGAAATGTATTCATAAGATTAATATTTTAGCTGAAAGACACATTTGTATGAGGTACAAAAGGTTTGTGTGCGAGAAGTGTGCATCCAAAAGAAACTGCACTTAAGCATTGTGGTGGAAAAAAAAAAGAGTACTTTGTAAATAGTTTTACAGCTTTGTGACGTCGTTGAGTTGATGCCAAGTACAAGTCTCAAAATAAAGACCCCAAAATAATTTCACGTTGTGCGCTTTTGGTGCACTGCCGTTGACAGGAATAAATATTCGTACAGTTTACGGTTGTCTGTCCTTATTGCCCTTTTAAAGAGGAAGTCCAAACAGCCAGGTTGCACCAGTAAATTAGGATATCAGCTCTATATACACACACATGACTTATAGCAGAGTGCATTGAGGATCTAGTTCATGCACACAGCAAAATGAGCAAATCCATGAAAAAAAGGTTAATGCTGCAATAAGTTTATTTCATTTTTACAAAAATTGATTCACTCAGTTGATCATGGTGGAAAGGGTATAAAAGTTGTGGCAGGACATTTAAGACATGACCTTGGCAGGTTAGAAACAAGTTGATTACCACCCCCCTTGCCAGATAGGTGTCACCTCCCTAACAACCGTGGATAGGATTGGAGGAAGGTTGACCTTGACCCTAGGTCTGTAGTTAGGGTAAACATTTACTTCCGTGGCCTAGTGTTGTTTATCCTGCCATGTGGGAACGCTCAGAGTAGGATACTGTGGGCCCTAGATACTGGGCTAAGGTCAGGTTGTGCATCACTCCAAAAAAGGGTAAGTTTAGAACTGGTAGTTCCCCAAAACACAGATCTAGGATATGTGTTTACAGCAACGTTTCACAATCCTGGGGACCCAAAGGGGTGCAGTCAGGTGTTAGAGCAAAGGCAAATAGGTGCACCCCTTTAGGTCCAGGATTAGAAAACTGGTTTACAGCCATCTTCCTCTAACCACTGATCCGAGTTCAGATATATCCACCAAAAAGTTAAAGGACGATTAGCGATGAGCTAAATCTGATCCTAGATCTGTGGTTAGGCCTGTAGCAGGGATGGTTCAGTTCAGACAATGTATTTGTAGCTGTAGGTAGTGTCACAGGAAATCCTCTTTCCCCGGCAACGGCCACACAGGTCCTGTCTATGAGGCCTCTTCATGTCAATGTGCCTCTCCTTCTGCTCACAGCAGCACCGGGTCTGGGAACACACCTGAGGGGCACAGGAGACCAGGGAGGATATCATTAGAGCAACATTGACCTCTGCTGGTGAAGAGGGGGGGGGGGGGTAGACATGTCAGTTCACCTGTAGGTCCTGTATCCATAAAACAAGACAATGAAAGTAAAAAAAGACATGACATCTTGAAAGTTTAATTGTTTTAGCGCATGACATCACCTTGCACTGGATAGACTCCACTCTGTAGGGGTTGAACCCCACCTGGCACTTACGGCAGAGCTGCTTGAAGTACACCTGAGATCAGAGGGGTGACAACCACGTGAAGGGGAGGATAAAAACATGTCATTCATCAAACTTAGAAAGTATTTGAAGAAATGACAGCCAGAAATAGGCAGTGGACAGTGTTACTGTCGACTCAGGCTTGTCAGAGGGGGGGGGGGGGGGGGGGGGGGGTAAAGAACAAAAGGATGGAAGCAGTGCTCATGAAGGCCTACTGACCATAATCTTAAAACTAATATTTCTCATTTGGCAGAGATGCAGTGGTTGTCAGCGTTACCTTACTACTTCCAGAGATGCACCACACATAGGCACTCTCCCACCGGACGTTACACTGGCTGCAGTGAAAGAAGCCATACTTCTGCTCCAGAAACTACAGCGGGGGAAAGTTAATCAATTAAATCGAAATCTCCAAAACATGCAACATCCTATGCAGGATGACTGGCACTTCAAGTAGGCTTGTGCATAAAAGGGCATATTGGTGACAAATTGGACACATTGTAGATAGAACTACACAGTACGAAATAAGGTATTCCTCAATTCATGTTCAAGAACTCTACAGAATCGATTCTAAAATTCTTATTCTCCCCTTGTATAAAACCCGGGAATGACTGACCTGAAAGTTGAACCCTTTGGGCATCTGGTGGAGGGGTTTCCTGACATCCGCACGCGGGTTTTCCGGTTTACCCTTGTCCTCCGTGGTGTTCTGCTCGGTAGCGTCGGCCTCGCCATCCTCGTCACTACCCCCGTTACCGTCCCCCTCTCCTCCCTCACAGCACGCGCTGTCATCCTGTGTTGTCACCGGCAGCGCGAAGAACCGGCGATCAAACACCGGAGAGTAGATAGCGAGGGGTCGCGAGAAGCGCACGTTGTTTACCGGAGTGCTCGGCAACGCTTTCCCGTCCAGAGAAGACACCGCTGAGGGACTCTGTTGGCACTTCACAGGCGACTTCGAAAATTTCCTCTCCCGGTAAAACAGCGTCTTGGGTCCTAGGGAACACTGGACCATCGCGTCGACCTGGGCGTTGACCTGAACCCCGAACTCCTTGGTGTTGGCCTTCCGGAGACGAGGGGTAAGGTTGGGGTTCACCTGAGACAGGATGGCCTTCAGCTGGGCCCGCTTACACACGTCAAGGTAGTCCAGCGCTTCCGGAGGCACGTAGATGCTCCCCTTACCCCAGGTGTGAGGCTTGAACTTCGGGTTGCCATGGAGGATAGGCGCCATCATGGGACCGCAGCCTGGATAGCCATTAAAGTTGAACGGAGAAAACATAAACCCCTCCATCGTGTATAGAAGACAAAGGGCGTCTGCTGTGGTTTATATGTGCACGTCCGTCCTCCAGTCAAGACGTCACCCACAGCGCTAATTGGGCCAGACATGTTGGATGATTAGCCGGTCAAGTGAGGACAGGTGTGTGCACTGGGAACCGCGCTTAGTGAGGGGACGCTCAGGCCCTGTTTGAATATTTCCAGTGTATCCTCCCTTTAGTCCTTGCTTCCTTCCCTCGTCCCTTCTTTCCTTCCTTCCGCACTCTCTTATTTCCTTTCTGTATTCCATCCATTCTTACATTCCGTTATTTTCCCTTCCTTCATTATTTGGGACAGTTAATGATCACACATGTTTGGAACGAACGGCTCTTTTTGGTGAACGTCGGGAGCCGAATCGCATCGGTGAACGAGCCGTTTATTTGTCTCCCTGATTTACATACTGCTACTATTTTATTTGTATTATTTTTTTATTTAACCTTTATTTAACTAGGCAAGTCAGTTAAGATCAAATTCTTATTTACAATGACGGCCTACCCCGGCCAAACCCGGACGAGGCTGGGCCAATTACTACTGCTTTTTGAGCTCAAAACAAAGTTTTTCTGCAGATACTTAAAATAAATAATTATCTAAAGAGGATGAATCCTCACTGCAGAACCAATAACTAATGGGGAGAGCGCATCAATCTGGTGCATGCGGATTTTTTTCAGGGGGTAAAAAAAATAAGTATTTTTTTTGCAGGCCATCTAATTTGGCCGTGTAAAAATGTATTTGAACGCGCATTTCACTATGAGATAATGGTAGCCTACTTTTTGGGCTTAACATGGGAGATTTGAACTTTTTTCATGGTTCTAGGTCGATTTTTAAGCCTTTTGAATTAAGAGCCGTTTGTGAGCCAAATGGGCTGGCTCTTTTACGGGAACAGAGCCAAATGAGGCAGCTCACCGAAAATACTCGGAATGCCCAACTAGTGAACGCTGTGCTAGACTTTGGCAGCATTTCATTAATCTAAAGAAGTTTCCCCTCCTTCTGTTTCCTTTCCTTAATCTGCACTGGCCTGAAATAATTTGCTAAAAGTGACAAATAGCTATTTCATGGCACCTAATCTCATGAAATACAGAAGGGCTATACAGTATTTACTTGCATGTAATCAGCATCGACATTAGACTGATATAATACCAGAACGGCTATGACGGTTTGGTTGGAGACAGCAGCTGGCAATTAATTATTGGGTTAACCTACAAGGACATGGGGTGTCTCATCCTGCGATAGGGATTTTACAGGCATGCTGGGAACATGAGAGAAGACAGAACACGAGCTTTGGGTGGGTGGATAATACCCAGGCGAAGGAGATGGGACTGTATGGAAGGGAGTTTAGTCCAACGGTAGTTATTCCTGTAAATCCACCATGGCTACTCCCGCCTCCAGTAGTTGATCTAGAAGTGTTGGAGAGACTACAGAAAGATAGGGAGGGTGTTGATCCAGCTGGTTTTTTTAAGAGACGTCTGAAAACTGTGTATCGGGATTTTGTGGCCATTTACACAGATGGTTCAAAAGATCCAAGGACAGGATGTACTGGGTCAGCATTTGTAGTGCAGGAATGTGGGGTGGAAGTCAGGAAACATATTACAGATCATCTGGCTGTATATACGGCGGAGCTGATGGCCATACTGTTGGCCTTTCAGTGGGTGGAGGAAGTCAAACAAGACAGAGTAGTTATTTGCTCTGATTCATGCGCAGTGTTAATGAGTCTCCAGTCCTTTAGCTCACGTAGCAGACAAGACCTGCTTTATGAGGTGCTACAAACCCATGGCAGGATTAGACAGATGGGTATACAGATAAGATTTACTTGGGTCCCAGCCCATGTTGGGGTGGAGGGGAACGAGGCAGAAGATGAACAGGCTAAACAAGCACTTAGTAGTGGGGATGTTGATGCTGAAGTTTCAATGAGCAAGGCAGAGACAAAAATACTGATATATACAGTGATGGTGCAGAGATGGCAGGAGCAGTGGAATAGAGATAATAAGGGAAGGCATTTATTTCAAGTACAGAGGAAAGTCGGGGAGGGGAGGACGGCAGGAAGGGACAGAAGAGAGGAGGCTATATTTACAAGATTAAGGGTGGGACACAGCCAGTTGAATAAGACATTACATGTGATAGGAACGCATCCATCAGGGAAGTGTGATTATTGTCAGGAAATAGAGACTGTGGAGCACGTATTGTAAGTCGCTCTGGATGAGAGCGTCTGCTAAATGACTAAAATGTAGATGTATTGCTACAGTGTGGGCAGTATCAGAGGGAAAGAGAGAGGATTATATTAAGTATGAGGGAGAAGGGGATACAGGAAATTAGCTTAAAGAGTATGTTGAGTAGAACGTCATTAGATATAGTATCAAATATTTTGTTGTCTTTTTTAAGAGAAACGGTGTTGGCAGGTAGGATTTAGTTTATCCCGATCTCTGGCCCACACTCCAGTACGGTAGGTGGCGGTAATGCACCATAAAGTTGGATGCCAACCGATAAACCCCACTGAAGAAGAAGAAGAAGCAGAAGAAGAAGACGGTTTGGTTTCAGTTATTGGGTGGGAGGGCGTCTCTTCTAATCATAAGAGTACAGCTGCCGATGTGCTGTGTACTGTAGTTGGTGGTGTTGCAGTCAGAAGTAGAAGAGAAATGGCGAGCGGGAGAAGACGAAGACGAAGCAGGAAGAACCTGTTCATCCTTCGAGGTTTGCCAGGAGTTGGAAAGAAAGCGACGGCAGAGTAAGCTAGTCAAACCAACCTTTTGGGAGCCTGCCTTATCCCAGGTTTTTTGTCAAAATATGTGTTGTGTTGAGATCGTGGTTTCATTTCCTGAGGGACAGCGGAAATGAAACCCAACACTTTTTTATTTTATTTTTTATGGTGTAGATCAGCTTTAATATTGCAGAAGGATTGTGGCTGCTATCAATGTAATTGAGTGCATAATCCCACATATTTTGTTGTAAATATACAGGACCAGTCAAAAGTTTGGACACATCTACTCATTCCAGGGTTTTTCTTTATTTTTACTATTTTCTAAATTGTAGAATAATACTGAAGACATCAAAACTGTGAAACAACACATATGGAATCGTGTATAAACCAAACAAGTGTTAAACAAATCTAAATATATTTTAGGTTCTTCAAAGTAGACACCCTTTACCTTGATGACAGCTTTGCACACTCTTGGCATTCTCTCAACCAGCTGTATGAGGTAGTCACCTGGAATCCATTTCAATTAACAGGTGTGCCTTCTTAAAAGTTAATTTGTAGAATTTATTGCCTTAATGCCTTTGACCAAATCGGTTGTGTTGTGAAAAGGTAGGGATGGTATACAGAAGATTGCCCTATTATGGTAAGGACAACTCAAGTACAGTGGGGAGAACAAGTATTTGATACACTGCCGATTTTGCAGGTTTTCCTACTTACAAAGCATGTAGAGGTCTGTAATTTTTATCATGGGTACACTTCAACTGTGAGAGACGGAATCTAAAACAAAAATCCAGAAAATCACATTGTATGATTTTTAAGTAATTAATTTGCATTTTATTGCATGACATAAGTATTTGATACATCAGAAAAGCAGAACTTAATATTTGGTACAGAAACCTTTGTTTGCAATTACAGAGATCATACATTTCCTGTAGGTCTTGACCAGGTTTGCACACACTGCAGCAGGGATTTTGGCACACTCCTCCATACAGACCTTCTCCAGATCCTTCAGGTTTCGGGGCTGTCGCTGGGCAATACGGACTTTCAGCTCCCGCCAAATATTTTCTATTGGGTTCAGGTTTGGAGACTGGCTAGGCCACTCCAGGACCTTGAGATGCTTCTTACGGAGCCACTCCTTAGTTGCCCTGGCTGTGTGTTTCGGGTCGTTGTCATGCTGGAAGACCCAGCCACGACCCATCTTCAATGCTCTTACTGAGGGAAGGAGGTTGTTGGCCAAGATCTCGCGATACATGGCCCCATCCATCCTCCCCTCAATACGGTGCAGTCGTCCTGTCCCCTTTGCAGAAAAGCATCCCCAAAGAATGATGTTTCCACCTCCATACTTCACGGTTGGGATGGTGTTCTTGGGGTTGTACTCATCCTTCTTCTTCCTCCAAACACGGCGAGTGGAGTTTAGACCAAAAAGCTCTATTTTTGTCTCATCAGACCACATGACCTTCTCCCATTCCTCCTCTGGATCATCCAGATGGTCATTGGCAAACTTCAGACGGGCCTGGACATGCGCTGGCTTGAGCAGGGGGACCTTGCGTGCGCTGCAGGATTTTAATCCATGACGGCGTAGTGTGTTACTAATGGTTTTCTTTGAGACTGTGGTCCCAGCTCTCTTCAGGTCATTGACCAGGTCCTGCCGTGTAGTTCTGGGCTGATCCCTCACCTTCCTCATGATCATTGATGCCCCACGAGGTGAGATCTTGCATGGAGCCCCAGACCGAGGTTGATTGACCGTCATCTTGAACTTCTTCCATTTTCTAATAATTGCGCCAACAGTTGTTGCCTTCTCACCAAGCTGCTTGCCTATTGTACTGTAGCCCATCCCAGCCTTGTGCAGGTCTACAATTTTATCCCTTGTGTCCTTACACAGCTCTCTGGTCTTGGCCATTGTGGAGAGGTTGGAGTCTGTTTGATTTAGTGTGTGGACAGGTGTCTTTTATACAGGTAATGAGTTCAAACAGGTGCAGTTAATACAAGTAATGAGTGGAGAACAGGAGGGCTTCTTAATGTAAAACTAACAGGTCTGTGAGAGCCGGAATTCTTACTGGTTGGTAGGTGATCAAATACTTATGTCATGCAATAAAATGCAAATTAATTACTTAAAAATCATACAATGTGATTTTCTGGATTTTTGTTTTAGATTCTGTCTCTCACAGTTGAAGTGTACCTATGATAAAAATTACAGACCTCTACATGCTTTGTAAGTAGGAAAACCTGCAAAATCGGCAGTGTATCAAATACTTGTTCTCCCCACTGTAAGCAAATAAAAACGACAGTCCATTTCTTTAAGACATGATGGTCAGCCAATCCGTAAAATGTCAAGAACGTTTTTCAAGTTTCTTCAAGTGCAGTCGCAGAAACCATCAAGCACTATGATGAAACTGGCTCTCATGAGGACTGCCACAGGAAAGGAAGACCCAGAGTTACCTCTGCTGATGAAGATAAGTTCATTAGAGTTAACTGCACCTCAGATTGCAGCCCAAATAAATGCTTCACAGAGTTCAAGTAACAGACACATCTCAACATCAACTGTTCAGAGGAGACTGCGTGAATCAGGCCTTCATGGTCGAATTGCTGCCAAGAAACCACTACTAAAGGACACCAATAAGAAGAAGAGACTTGCCTGGGCTAAGAAACATAAGCAATGGACATTAGACCAGTGGAAATCTGTCCTTTGACCTCAACCCATTTGAGATGGTTTGGGGTGAGTTGGACCGCAGAGTGAAGGAAAAGCAGCCAACAAGTGCTCAGCATATGTGGGAACTCCTTCAAGACTGCAGCAGCATGAGAGCTTGGAGAAGCCTAATTACTGTGACTAAACGGTCATGTGGAATTTCACTGCCTTCATGACTCGTAAAACGGTCACCACAACAGCCCCAGTCCCAGCCTTCAGATACCCTCAACCCCTCCCATCTATCTCTGAAGACCATACAGTTTTCATTTCTATCAGCCATATATTTTTCCACTGTGCTGTGATGTTTCTTAAATGTTCTGAACCTTTCTATTCTCATAGTTTCTACAGATTGTAAATTAAAGATAAACACCTTTGCTAATAGTATTATTATATTATTGATCGATTGACTATCAAATTACCCAGCAGTTCTATTTGAAGAGTTAGCTCTAAGTAAATGTTGAATTTTTCAGCCATTCCTGAACCTGCGATCAAAAGCAAGCTACGTATGGGCAGTACCAATATAAGTGATCTAATGATTCCGTCTCTTCACAGCAAAATCTGCAGAGCTGGGATAGTTGTATCCCCCATATAAATAACATTCTGTTGGTTGCAAGAATTTTGTATAATAATTTAAATGGAAAAACTCTACGTTTTGAATCCAGCGCCGTTTTGTGTATCAGTACATTTTTATTTATGTAACCTTTATTTAATTAAGCAACTCAGTTAAGAACAAATTCTTATTTACAATGACGGCCTACTTGTAAAGCCCCCCCCCCCAGCCAAACCCTACCCTAACCCGGACGACGCTGGGCCAGTTGTGCGCCGCCCTGTGGGACTCCCGATCACAGCCGGTTGTGATACAGGCCGGGATCGAACCCGGGTCTGTAGTGACGCCTCTAGCACCGCAGCCTTAGACCGCTGGGAGCTTAAACCGGCATCGTGTTTTGTGTATCAGTTCATAAACCATGTGCCATGGAATCGGCACATCGACAATATCCTATCAACTATTTTGCAACCTGTATGGTGCAGCTGTCAATGTTTTGGTCCTTAAATGGAACTGGTGTACTTTTTTATTTATCACAATTTTCAGAGGATTTGGTCTTTAATGCAGGGTCAAGAGACAAGTTCCTTACCTTCTCCCCTTTCCACTTGCCTCCTCCATTTTTGCGGTGTTGCTGCAATCAGTTGGTTGTAATTTTGATTAGACATAAACACTTTATTTGTAAAATATAAATATATAATTTCCTTCTGTTTTCCAGAAATCTCTGTGTTGAATATGCAAGACATGGAATAGAAGGAGGAATTTTCTCAGCTGACAAGTACCATGAAATGTCCAACTACGACTCTAGATACTTTCATCACAACCATCGGCGGAATAGAGAGGATGGTGTGTATTGGGTGGTGTAAGCCTATTGGGTGGCTGGGGGCGGGGGCGGGGGCGGGGGCAGAAACGATCTGCTTTTAATGTCATTACACAGGTAGTTTGTTCTTCTTCAAAGTTCTGTTTCTCTGTCTTGTTTTGACAGTTTTTAAAGCCTTGAACAGAGGTGTGGATCCGATCATCGTTTACAACACAAACATTTCTCTTTGGGAGATGTGGCCCTATGTCCACATGGTGAGGACCTGTGTGTGTGTGTGTGTGTGTGTTTTGATATGTGTATGATTTCTAGTTTAGTTAGTCCCAGCTACCAGGCATTACAGAGACAATTAATGTTATTTTTGAAACTCTCCACTTATTTTCTAGTCAGTGTCACATCCTTTGTATTTCAGAAGCTAAACGGCATCTGACTAACCACAAGACTGGTTGAAGCTTGTTTCCACATTACTTCCTACTAGGTGGTGCTGGAGGCAGAGTCAGATAGTTTCCTCTTGGTTAGACATGTTGTCGATAAATCTGACACGTTATTCTACTTTTTACAATGTAATTAATATCCCAATTGGTCCTCTGACAGACAGACGGACAGATTAAAGAGATTCATGTCATAATAAAGTATCATTTCATCTCAGGGGATGCAACAGGGTGACTATCACATTACTATAATGGAGCTGCCTGAAGGCTATCCTCAAAACGCTTTCTCCATCAACGAGCTCTACAGGTCAGAAACAACCTCTTCATAAATAGCCTACATTCTCACAGTCTACACACAGTACATGTGCATTGGGGCAGGATTGTTTACAAGAATTTCGCTACACCCGCAATAACATATGTGAAATATGTGTATGTGATCCAATAACATTTGATTTGATTTAGTATACTTGTTTACCGGTTTTAAAACCATCAATAGATTGTTATTAATTATCTATAAATTATACATCATTTATCAATCAATTCAATGATAAAAAGCGGTGTTTTCTCCCTATAGTTGGTGTCGTGGTAAGATACCCAAACAAAAGTTCAGGGACTTTCGGGATCGCTGGGAAGAAGCTTACAACATCTGGGATGTACTTAACGACAGCTACTCCATAAACTGCTGGGTGCAAAGCGAAGAGGAATGGAACGTCTAGTGATGAAGACATGCTGCACTTCTCTTTTGTGTGAACAACTACTTTTTCTTCGCTTTTTTAAATGAAAACACACAAACACACACACACACACACACACACAAACAAACAACTAATGCCTTGCTGTTGTACTTGTCTTTCTTGCACTGACTCGTAAGTCGCGTCTGTTAAATGACCAAAATGTCAAATGTAAATGTTTACATAGCCTAGTCACCCGTCTGTTGCTGGCTCGCCAACTGCTACTGTCTTCGGTGTGACCATAGGACTATAGGAGTTGGCAAGAGCACAAACTGATCTGGGACCAGGCTACAGTAGACTATACTGTACTTAAATACATATAAATATTCAAATGTATTGAAAAACGTATAAGAAATAGTTTCAAAGGTATTGACTGTATTGAAAAACCAAGGCTTTTTCCAAATACCCCGGTATCGTGTATATACAGATATACGTTTCTTTTTAATAATGATTGCAGCATTATACAGTACAGAAAAGTGGACTGTGCTGTAGGCTATTAGATTTAATTAAAACAGAGGTGATGGAGGTACCAAACTACGAAGACAAACATTTTCCTACTGTGCTATTGCTATTGCTATTGCTATTACACACAACAACTCTGCATAAAGACACCTATTGGTCTAAAATGAGTTCCTTCTTTTCTGATGTTTAAAAATATGTAATTTACTTTTTACTTTACTTAAATAAATAAAAAAAAATCTACAAGTTTGCATCTACAATGTTCTGTTTGTGACTTCTGTATGCTCTGTTGTCTAAGATGGTCCCTCATCAACGTCACCATATAATGACTTGCTGGTGCGACGCCAGACACGAGAGGAGAGTCCCCTGGTTTCCTAGGAGGTTGGGTCCTGGTTTGAATTTCTATGGTTGTGTCGGTAGCCAACTATTGGGTGAACTGTATTTGACCCTAGACTACTTGACTGTCTGGAAGTTGGAGCTCTCGACAACACAATAGTGTCAGAAAGGAGTAGTAACGGTTTTTACGAAGTTGTTGTAACCGTGAGCGACCAGAAAGTGGCGTGGGAAAAAAATCACACCAGAACTTTGCGACAGTCTTGTCTCTGAGTGCCTCATCTTCAGGCCACAGTCTGAGGACACATACATAATATTTCCTTATAGTCTGGTAGGAATGTTGTTGTTGGTACTGTCAATCATTAAAGCTTTACGCATCCAGTCAAGTTTTGCAGAATTGTTTTCAATGTCAGGGAAGTTGTGTTTGGATAAATGTGAACATAATATCTGCACCATAGGAGCTCTGTCAACGTCACCTGTAGAAAGGTTAGCGTCGAGCTGCTTGAAAAATCATATATCCCCATCTTCACATTTCCTCTCCCAGAGTTTGATCTTCTTCATGAATCTACACACTTTGTCATACAGATGTATGATCTTAATTTGATCACTCTTTTGGTCCTCTGCAGCTGAATTGGTAGAGCATGGCGCTTGTAACGCCAGGGTAGTGGGTTCGATCCCCGGGACCACCCATACGTAAAAATGTATGCGCACATGACTGTAAGTCGCTTTGGATAAAAGCGTCTGCTAAATGGCATATTATTATTATTATTATTTTCTTGCTGAGAATTTCCCTTCACATCAGGAAATGCAAACTTGTAGTGTTTTCAAGGTTTAAAAATGCTTCTAAAGTTTGCAATTGCCACGTTAAAATGTCAGAATTGATTTGCCCAAACGAAAAATGTATCAACCCCTACAAAAAATGTCAATTTATTATAGTCCACATAATAATTCACATTTCCTGTTGCAGCAGGATTATTTTCTTGCTGTAGCAAACTGGCTCAAATTAAGATCCTACATCTGTACATGTTTAGAAGATGTGTGTCTTTAGCTTGCAGAGTTAGATTCAGCTTGTTCAGTTTGCTGAACATAGCAAGATAGGCTAGGCGGGCTACCCAGTCTGTGTCCTCCAACACAGCCACACGGGGTTGCGAGTACTCAGACAGAAAATCACTTACTTCGCCGCTCAGCTCAAAAAGCCTCTGTAGTGTTTTCCCTCTGGATAGCCAATGGACGTCGGTTTGAAGCACTAGCTGCTGGTGCTCAGTCCCACTAACGTCACAGAGCCTTTTAAACGGTCGGCATCCCAACGTTCCTTCATGAACAGCCCCCCTTGAGCTTCCCATTGGTTCCTGCATTAACACCACTCCTCAAGCAGCCCATTGGTTCCTGAATCAACACTGTCTACCGGTGTATGGCTAGTTAGCTACCGTTGTCATCCCTGCCGCTTCTTCTGTGGGGTTTATCGGCGGCTGGCATCCAACATTATTGTGCATTAGCCCCACCTACTGTACTGGAGTGCCCCCGCCTCCCGCCTGTCCTAACTTAAAAATGGACCAATGGAAGTATAAAGAGGGGTTCAGTGGGAACGGCCACAATGCAGGAGCGACCTGGCTTGCAGGCCGCAATTGCACCCTCCTCAACCGCAGAGCAACTTTTCCACCACTTCAACAATATCAACGCCCTACGGCACACCGTGTTATTTGACAATGGTACAGTCTTCAGTGCATCAGCTGCTGTCTGATCAATCATAGTTTCTGCAAGGATACAAGCAGCAGGCACTCAAGATCAACGGGCGGGCAGAGGCCAGGGAGACAAAGCAATGCGCAACTAAAGTAAAAAAGTAGTCCTATAAATATAAAATCAAGTTTCACACCAGTGAAATAACTTGAACTTAGTTTTTTTCTTCACATTTTTGAAAATCTTCCCATGTACCCCTAGGGGTACGCTAACTCCCGGTTGGGAAACACTGCAGTAGAGGAATGCAGTGCTGAGGCTGAGGGCTCGTAATGAGAACGACTGGCTACTACTCTGAACTGTGTGTGGTGAGCTTTCTGGCGCCCAGAGCTGCTGAGGCAACACCCAAGTGGGTGCCATACATTGAGAAGTGGCTACACGGTTCCCAGAGTGGCGCTGTACAAGATCGTCACCAGACTCCATCTTCATCAACACTCTCCCTGACCACCTTCCTCTGATCAAGCCATGTACTGTCCCTCTCCATCTTTGGAGGATGCATGCCCTCAAAGACTTGGCCTCTATTTGTTGACCTAAACAACGATAGCTAGGCAACTCATAACGATGTATTGGTTGACCTAGCCAACTATAACTAGGCTACTCATGATAATGTATTGGTTGACCTAGCCAACTATAACTAGGCTACTCATGATGATGTATTGGTTGACCTAGCCAACTATAACTAGGCTACTCATGACGATGTATTGGTTGACCTAGCCAACTATAACTAGGCTACTCATGATGACGTATTGGTTGACCTAGCCAACTATAACTAGGCTACTCATGACGATGTATTGGTTGACCTAGCCAACTATTACTAGGCTACTTATGATAATGTATTGGTTGACCTAGCCAACTATAACTAGGCTACTCATGATAATGTATTGGTTGACCTAGCCAACTATTACTAGGCTACTTATGATAATGTATTGGTTGACCTAGCCAATTATAGCAAGGCTAATCATGATGAATTGCTTGTTTGTTTCTTTTGATTCGCTTTGAGATTGGGATGAAAAGCGCTATATAAATGGAATCAATTAGTATTATCCCAAAAATGGTTTATTTATTTTAGTAGAGTAAAAAGCTCTGACGAAGCCCAAGAGGCCGACACGTTAGGTTCAGTAAAAAAAAAGTGATACTAGGAAGAGCAGTGTATAGGTTTGTTTTTTCTTTCAACTTAACTAATTGTTACCATGCACCTGCAACAACATAGTTCAGATGTACGTGTTCATTTTTTAAAATGTTGAATAGTTGAAAGTAAAAACACACCAACAGTAGATGGACCGGTATCAAATAATGTGTTTTATTACAAACAAACAAACAAAACACTTTTCTATGACAACAGAAATCCACATTGTTTTTTTTTAAAAAGGACTTCACCAAAAAAACTGTAGAACATTTATGAATTAATAAAATAAATGCAAAAAATACATAAAACTACTTCTTAATCACGGCCTCTAAAATGGCCATAAGGCATGCCTCCCAGGCAGTCACATACTTTCTCCAGACTCCACGTCTGGACCCTTCTGGGAGAGGAGGTGATGACCGGTGCGGTGATGGAGTACCTCGTCCATCACCGCATACGACTTCAAGGCTGTGGCCTCATCTCACTCCGTGCTGACTCCGATGAGGGCGAGCTTTCAGCATCCATCATACTACACGTAAAGGCCTGTAAACTGTACATTTTTAAATGGGCAATTGCAGTACATTTCTCTGGAATACTTGCACCTTTTCCACATTTTGTTACGTTACAGCCTTATTCTAAAATTGATTTAAATAAAAACAAATCTACACAGCAATCTACACACAATCTCTGACTATGCAGACCGGGACTCTGGCCGTTACTTAAATCCCAAAAGACTTACAACCTTTTGGGAGACGCACAGAGACACTAAAATAGTTTGTTAAATAATTCACATAACAGCTTGGTCCTTCTGAGCCGGACTCCAATACCCTGTTTCTGTCATTCCAGGTAACTCTGAAAACCGTCGACGGGCGAATGATACATTCGTAAATAGAAAGTCCTGCCCTTTGACATTAAGGGTTAAAACAGGCCAGAGGACACCTGATTAATGACAGAGACGGTGACGGAATCCAAACCTACATTGAATCTCGGCTGCAAGGATAAGGTCAGTAGTCTTTATTCATTAACTTGGTGAAATTGATTGGAGGACTTGCTAAAATATTGAAAAGTAGCAAATTGATCAATGCGTAGCCATTTTAAGTGAAATGTGGGGTTGACTGTCAGGAATTATCAAGATTACATTGTGAGGATAGACTCCTCCGTAGAGTAGGAGATAATTCTGGGGGACTAGTCAACCTGGTGGTGGGTCCGTAATGATTCACGGTAATAGGCCATTACCAAAAGAAACTACCCGGTGTTGAAATAGAAGGAACTATTAAAAGTACACCTATGGGATGTAACCTGTAAGAGATTATTGAGCAGTCAACAAATAATCCGGGTTAAACAAATACAAAAAGTACACCAGAAGGAATTAAAATAGCATGTGTGAGAAATAGAATATTAGTTAAGTCAAAAGTCACAAACAACTGTAGATTTTGCTGTAACTCTATCCGTTCTGGAGCCTTATAAACTCCAGGTTACCGATACAACACCAATAATCATGTAAGGTTGTATACGTGTGAGACCTAATGTTTGCTCAAAAGTCACATGAATAATTCCAGGTGGTTGTATAGAGGAGGGAGAACCCATTCCTGTTGTATGAGACTGTCAGGAATTATCAAGATTACATTGTGGGGATCAATCCCTCTGTAAAAGTATGAGATAATTCTGGGGGACTAGTCAAGACTACATATACAGGGAGAGGTGGTTGTATAGAGGAGGGAGAACCCATTCCTGTTGTATGAGACTGTCAGGAATTATCAAGATTACATTGTGGGGATCAATCCCTCTGTAAAAGTATGAGATAATTCTGGGGGACTAGTCAAGATTACATATACAGGAAGGGGTGATTCAAGGTGTTGTTGTGTGAAGCTATTTTTAATTACTTGTTAAATTGACTTGTTATATAGAAGAGGTGGCTAAGGGATTTTTAACAGTACCAACCATGGGGGGGGCAAATCCTCACAAGAGGTCCCAGAATTTACTGGGGACGAGAAATACTTGATGTAATTAAAATGGAATCCAGGGATAGAAGAAATCTCCATTATGTAACCAGGTGGAGGGAGAGGTATGGTTTTGAGGGACGTCTAGACGCAGATAAACTCGAATCCATGCTTAAACAGATACATAAGGTGTGTAAAGGAGAAATAAGCAGTGAGAGAGAGAGAGAGTAGGAGGGGGCCAGTACCCACTGATAGCCTTACCTAATCTATTGGCGGGGAATGAAAGGGGCCCCAGCAACCTTAGATGTATACAGTAATAATAATAATATGCCATTTAGCAGACAGGCCATGAACACAGAGGACGTGGCCAGAGCGGTAGAAGGAATGACCCACCCCAAAACAGGAATAGTAAGGTTTGGGCTGCCGTTAGAGGGCAGTGGGTTTCAGGGGATGCCCAGAGGACACTTTTGCCATGGGCCGATTACGGAGAGTATGTTGGGAAAATAACTGAATTGTGTAATAGCCTCAGAGAGACATGCAATCCATCATGAGCAGAATAACAGACAGGACAGAGCCAAGAAAGAAGAGGAAGATGCAGAGTAACTAATTGCCACTCTGGGAGAGATGGCGGGTAGAACTAGAAACTTAGGAGAGAGAGGAGATAAGGCAGGAAGAAAAGAAAAGTGAGTGAGAGGGAAAGAGAAGTGAAGGTTGAGGTCTCCGTGCCTCCCCCAGAGCAGAGGGCAGAAAGGTTATATCCAAACTTGGCAGACCAGGCATGGAGAGAAAATCCAGATGATGAATATGTAGGGAGGAGAAGGAGAGTGCAGGGGAATAATGTTGCCCCCCCCAACCGGCCCCACCTCCCTATGAGGAAGAAGGGGCTGGAGGAGGAAGGGAAGATGAAGGTGAGGAAGAGCCAGAGGTAGAGGAGTACCAGACAAGGGCAGAGAAAGTCAGACAGGAGAGAAAAGAGAGAAAAGAGAGAAGAGAGAGAGAGAGAAGTCCATCCCCCAGCTTTGAGCGTGAGGAAGAGGAAGATAAGGCGTGACTAGTCCTTGAGGGAGAAATAGTAGACTCTAGTAGGGGGAAGACTAAGGAACCCTTTGATCCAAATTGTGAGGTGTTTGAATTGGCTACTATTGACTTAGCACTTCAACAGGAACAGAAACCTTATTTGACATTGACAGTAATGGGTATGAAAATTAAATTCCTTTGTGATACGGGAGCATGCAGGACAGCAACCTGTGCAACAGACAAGCCAGATGGAGTCAGGATTGATGGGGAGAAAATCATAGTGCGATCTGCCTCTGGTCATCAATTTATTGAAAGGTTATCAGCCCCAATAACCCTAAAACATGACCAATCAGGAGGAGAGGCAACCATACCCATCCTGATATCTAAGCTGTGTCGGGTAAATTTACTAGGACGTGATGTAATGACTAAATTGAATGTGGCTGTCATTTCCGCTGAGAGGGGAATGAAAGTACACATAGTCAGAGACAATATGGTGGTCTGTGGGGAAGGGGAGCCATGTTATTGGGATAGGCAAGATTTGTTTAGGGGGGGAATAACTGATATTCCCCGAACCTTGATGGAACTTGCTGATGATGTAGTACCAGGCCCCACTAAAATGTCCCCCGATGACCTACACTGTACTCTCTGGTATAACAAACACCCAGGTCCAGATGCAATCTATGAGAAAGCATTATTTAAAACCACAGAAAGGACTATAGCCTTGAAATGGTTTCACTATGACAACACCCACACAGTAGTGGAGGTGGAAATAGGGCCCCAAAGTCAGAGACTGTTCAGGGAAATATGGAGCCCACATGTGTCCCTAGCAAAGGAGCCAGCAGAGGACTGGAAAGACATGGGCCAGTTGGTATCCAAGGGTAAGAGGATCACTGATTGGGTCAATATTGTGAGTGGCGATCAACACAGCCCATCCACAGATAGTACATTTAGATGAGAATAGCAGATGCTGAGGAGAGGAATACCTGTTGACAGAACAACAGGAGTCAGACTTAAAATAAGTTCCAGAGCATTTGTGGTCCCGGGGTCCAGCAGACGTAGGATTAATAAAAGGGGTAATTCCAGTACAGGTGATACCCAAATCTAATCATAGGCCATATCAGAAGCAATACCCTATGAAACCAGAAGCAATAAAAGGTTTGCAGTTTACCAAGAGCAGATTGGGAGGGACCTTGAGGGAGGGCCAATTCCCGGGGAGATAGTGAGGCCAGAAACAAAGGTGCAGTGTCCTGGAAATCACAGTCTGTTTTTTGTTTTTTTCAGTTCTGCTGGGAGTACATTGGATGATGGGGTTTTGTGTTGAATTAGAGACAGTGAGACTATTAGTCAATACCTAGGAGAGAAGAGAGGTTACGGTAGCAAAGACAGACAAGAAGGAAATGGTAATAGTGGAGACAGGAGTGAGTGGAAGTGTTACAATTGTGACAAAACGGGACATTTTGCTAGAGAATGTGAGGAACCGTGTAGTTACTGTGCAAGGAAAGGGCACCAGTTAAGAAACTGTAAGCAGAAGGGGAAGAGAGAAATCAGGAGTCCTCATGACCTGGCTGTTTGGTTGTTGTTTTTTAATTGGGGTTTTCAAATAAAAAACAACACACCTAGTATGATGTTTATAAAGCCTTGTTGTTTCAATTTTGGGGGGTTTTCAGCAGGTCAAGGGTGATAGGTCTTAGAGGAGCACTGTCACGCTCTGGCTCCGGGACTTTGTATGTTGAGCCAGGGTGTGTTCGTTTCGTTGTGTTCTGTTTGGTTGGGTTGTCTATGTGGTTGTTTTTCCTTGTTGGTATTGAGTGACTCCCAATCAGAGGTAACGAGTGTCAGCTGTTGGCTCGTTAGCTCTGATTGGGAGCCATATTTAAACTGTGTGTTTTCACCTTGTGTTTGTGGGTTTGTGTTCCGTGTTCAGTCAGTGTTACTGTGGACTTCACGTATCGTCATTTGTTTTGTTGTTGTCGTGTTACGCTTTAATATAATAAAGCATCATGTTCGTGCAACGCGCTGCGCTTTGGTCTACTCATTCGTCAGACGATCGTGACAGAAAAACCCACCATACTACGACCAAGCAGCGTGTCCAGGAACAGGCAGCCTGGACGTGGGAGCAGCGTCGGAGGGACGAGAGGCACCCCCAAGAATTTTTTAGGGGGGGGCACAGGGCATGGACGACGGGGCTGACGGAGGCAGAGAAGGGGCGTATTCAAAAGGCCACCAGGTTACGGGGGCCACTGGTCAAAGTAGGGAAAGGAGGTTTAGAGGCACGGCGAGAGGTACTGGGGTGTGTTACCAGTCCGGTCCGGCCCGTTCCAGTTCCCGGAGTAGAGCCAGTGGTGTGTGTCCCCAGTACGGTCCGGCCTGTTACGGCCCCTCGCACCAAATGGACGGTGCGCGTCTCCAGCCCGGTCCGGCCTGTTCCTGCCTCTCGCACAAAGCCTACGGTGTGCGTCGCCAGCCCAGCCCGGCCTGTTCCTGCTCCACGCACAAAGCCTACGGTGTGCGTCGCCAGCCCGGCCCGGCCTGTCCCTGCTCCACGCACAAAGCCTACGGTGTGCGTCGCCAGCCCAGCCCGGCCTGTTCCTGCTCCACGCACCAAGCCTACGGGGTGCGTCGCCAGCCCAGCCCGGCCTGTCCCTGCTCCACGCACAAAGCCTACGGTGTGCGTCGCCAGCCCAGCCCGGCCTGTCCCTGCTCCACGCACAAAGCCTACGGTGTGCGTCGCCAGCCCAGCCCGGCCTGTTCCTGCTCCACGCACCAAGCCTACGGGGTGCGTCGCCAGCCCAGCCCGGCCTGTCCCTGCTCCACGCACAAAGCCTACGGTGTGCGTCGCCAGCCCAGCCCGGCCTGTCCCTGCTCCACGCACAAAGCCTACGGTGTGCGTCGCCAGGCCAGCCCGGCCTGTCCCTGCTCCACGCACAAAGCCTACGGTGTACGTCGCCAGCCCAGCCCGGCCTGTTCCTGCTCCACGCACCAAGCCTACGGGGTGCGTCGCCAGCCCAGTCCGGCCTGTCCCTGCTCTACGCACAAAGCCTACGGTGTGCGTCGTCGGCCTGGTCCAGCCCGTTCCTGCTACTCGCACCAAGCCAAGGGTGCGAGTCGTCAGCCTGGTCCAGCCCGTTCCTGCTACTCGCACCAAGCCAGGGGTACGAGTCGTCGGCCTGGTCCAGCCCGTTCCTGCTACTCGCACCAAGCCAAGGGTGCGAGTCGTCAGCCTGGTTCAGCTCGTCCCTGCTACTCGCACCAAGCCAGGGATGCGAGTCGTCAGCCTGGTGAGGCCCGTTCCGGCTCCACGCATCAAGCCTAGGGTGCGTATCGTCAGCCAGGTCCGGTCCGTTCCTGCCTCACGCGCCAAGCCAGGGGTGCGCGTCGTCAGTCCAGATCCCACCAGCTGGGTCAGATCGGACCGGGGGCGCTACGGGGGGATTGAAGAAGGGTGGTGGTCAAGCCCGGAGCCGGAGCCGCCTCCGAGGAGTAATGCCCACCCAGCCCTCCCCTGTTTGGGGTTTTTGAGGCGCGGTCGCAGTCCGCGCCTTTAGGGGGGGGGTACTGTCACGCTCTGGCTCCGGGACATTGTATGTTGAGCCAGGGTGTGTTCGTTTCGTTGTGTTCTGTTTGGTTGGGTTGTCTATGTGGTTGTTTTTCCTTGTTGGTATTGAGTGACTCCCAATCAGAGGTAACGAGTGTCAGCTGTTGGCTCGTTAGCTCTGATTGGGAGCCATATTTAAACTGTGTGTTTTCACCTTGTGTTTGTGGGTTTTTGTTCCGTGTTCAGTCAGTGTTACTGTGGACTTCACGTATCGTCATTTGTTTTGTTGTTGTCGTGTTACGCTTTAATATAATAAAGCATCATGTTCGTGCAACGCGCTGCGCTTTGGTCTACTCATTCGTCAGACGATCGTGACAAGCACACAGTGAATTTTATGGACTTTTTTAGGTTTTGGCTGAGTTTGGGGTATATATGATTTCTTATGAGAATGAATGTCATGAGGATTAATGAACACTTGGGATAAGTAACATTTATTAAATATTTAGAATAATGGTAATGTTTGGTATACTATGGGATGGAATTTCAATTGCCTCTGAACTCTGTTTTAACTTTCTGGTGTTAATTAATCATCCACACTGGTAAATTCTAAAGGCATGAGAGGAGGACTTTAAGATAGTTTATTTTACCAATAAATAAAAATAAGGGATGGCAATTGGATGATAAATTACCAATATTACCTAAGTGATTGTTAGGTAGGTGATAATATTGACACATGGGCAGTGACATGTGTCAAAAGGAGGGATGGATGGTAGAACAGATTAGACAACACTTTGTTGCACATGGGATTACTAATTATAAAAAAAAAAAAGATGTGTTATCTGTGCTCAAAATAATCACCAGGGCAGACAAAGGGCACCTCAGGGTGAGTATCCTCCGGCTAAGTACCCTTTCCAGCAATTGGAAATGGATTTTATAGAGTTATCACGGAGTGAAGGGAAGAAATTTAGAGTAACCCCAGATAAAGATGGGTTATCCCCCTTTGAGAAAGTGTTTGGAAGACCTTACAGAATGCCACAGTTGGCAGGACCAGACAGGCAGACATAGAACTAGAGAGCACCCTAGCAGAACACGTGAGAAGGTCGTTTATTAACCACACCTGTATGTCAGAGGTTTTGTGCCCCCACAGGTGAATTAAAGGAGAAGGTGACCCACTCTATCTAACCAGGAGACTGAAGCAGGCCTGGCGGGAAGGGCCCTACCAAGTACTGCCTGCAGAATAGCTGAGAGATCCATCTGGGTGCATGTCACACACTGTAAAAAGGTAAAACCAGCTATACCTGACGAACAAACACAGAGTTAGGAGAAAGATCCGATCACCACTAGGGCTCGGGGGTTGGCTCCTTAACGAAGATTCCCTTACCCTGTCTGATCATCCCTGTGTGAGTTCGATAGAAGGTAAAGCAATGGGTTGGCCTCTGGCATCTGACATGTTCTCAGGGCGAGGGTGGGGATTCACAGGTCTCCTGACGGTAGGTAGCTGTCTGATTGTGGGGGCCATATTCCTAACACACTCAAACCCTCCTGATCCGCCAGAAGTAGTAGTTAACCTAACACAAGTTGATAAAATAATACCTGAGCACAGTCTACGAAGGCATAGGAGACAGCTAGATGTAGGGAAAGGGGAAGTACTAGGGATTGTAGGGAAGGACATCACCTTTGAGGTCTTTGCGGACCAGTTGGGAAGTTGGGGACTACTGGCTGGTAGTATCATAAAGGATGGGAGATATATATGTATGTCACCATGTACATCCTGGGACCATGTTGTTGATCATACCGAGCGAGGGGGATATGTCAATCTCCATACACAGTTTAAGGACAGGTGGAGTATTGTGAAAGTAGGGAATTACCAGAAATGGCAGTGCGACCCATATAAGGGTAGGTACTGTCTGAAAGTCCGAATTACGCTAAAACAGGTAAAGGCTACGGATGAGGGAATGTGGTACATAGGATTTGACCGCAAATGTTGTGGAGACCCATTAGTGGCTTTCTGGGTAGTAATCAACCCAGCAGATGTTACAGACCTGACAAGTGAGATATCCTCTTCAACTGGGGCACCCTATAGAGTAAACCTCTCTGAGGGAGGTAGTGAGACCGGGGCCGTGGTGAAGATAGTGCAAACTATAGACCTGAAGGAAGTAGTACAGGTGGAGACGGGGTACAGGGATCCTAACCTGTGGTTGGAATGGATTCAGTATACGGCAAGAACTATGTCTAAAGAGGACTGTTATGCCTGTGGGACAGCCAAACCAAGGTTAACAACTACTCCGTTCCCCTTGACGGGCTTTAACTCTCCGTCAGGTTTATCTTGCATGATTAAATTGTTCAAGCCACCTGGGAATGTGGTGAAGGAGTCTTGTAGTAACTTGCACTATCTGTATCCCCCGATAACAAAGTCACCCCGACCTAGGTTACCTCCGTTTGAAGTCTCAGGGAAGTCTTACTATTGTTTCTCTAGGACTGATAAAATAGGATACAGGGTAGGGCATCTTAGCTCCTGCTCCCACACAGAGAATGTCACAACTAAAGAGACCATGACTAATCTCTCCTCTTTGTTGCAGCCAGAGGATTTTAGGAACCAAAACCAGGCCCGTGCTGACATCTGGTGGTTGTGTGGTGATGACAGACTGTGGCCTCACCTACATACTAATTGGACAGGAACCTGTGCGCTAGCTCAGCTGGTAATGCTCTTCACTCTCATCAAACAATCAAACGTGTCAGAGACTGGTGAGTTGTCACGTAGAAAGCGGGACCTCCTCCCGGGATCCTTTGATGAAAGGATATATATTGATGGGATAGGAGTACCTCGAGGGGTTCCAGAAGAATTCAAAGCTAGGAATCAGATCGCAGCTGGGTTTGAATCAAGTCTTTTCTGGTGGTCAACAATTAATAAAAACGTAGATTGGATAAATTATATTTACTATAACCAGCAAAGATTTATAAACCACACTCGTGATGCAATAAAGGGATTAGCTGAGCAGACAGCGGCAACTAGCTTAATGACATGACAAAATAGAATAGCTTTAGATATGCTTTTGGCTGAGCGGGATGGAGTTTGTGTTCTGTTTGGATCTATGTGCTGTACTTTCATCCCCAACAATACAGCACCGGACGGGTCCGTGACCAAAGCGCTTCAGGGACTCACCACGCTGGCGAACGAACTGGCTGAGAACTCTGGTATTGATAGCTCCCTAAACGGTTAGTTTGATAACATACAGTGGGGAAAAAAAGTATTTAGTCAGCCACCAATTGTGCAAGTTCTCCCACTTAAAAAGATGAGAGAGGCCTGTAATTTTCATCATAGGTACACGTCAACTATGACAGACAAATTGAGAAAAAAAATCCAGAAAATCACATTGTAGGATTTTTTATGAATTTATTTGCAAATTATGGTGGAAAATAAGTATTTGGTCACCTACAAACAAGCAAGATTTCTGGCTCTCACAGCCTTGTAACTTCTTCTTTAAGAGGCTCCTCTGTCCTCCACTCGTTACCTGTATTAATGGCATCTGTTTGAACTTGTTATCAGTATAAAAGACACCTGTCCACAACCTCAAACAGTCACACTCCAAACTCCATTATGGCCAAGACCAAAGAGCTGACAAAGGACACCAGAAACAAAATTGTAGACCTGCACCAGGCTGGGAAGACTGAATCTGCAATAGGTAAGCAGCTTGGTTTGAAGAAATCAACTGTGGGAGCAATTATTAGGAAATGGAAGACATACAAGACCACTGATAATCTCCCTCGATCTGGGGCTCCACGCAAGATCTCACCCCGTAGGGTCAAAATGATCACAAGAACGGTGAGCAAAAATCCCAGAACCACACGGGGGGACCTAGTGAATGACCTGCAGAGAGCTGGGACCAAAGTAACAAAGCCTACCATCAGTAACACACTACGCCGCCAGGGACTCAAATCCTGCAGTGCAAGACGTGTCCCCCTGCTTAAGCCAGTACATGTCCAGGGCTGTCTGAAGTTTGCTAGAGTGCATTTGGATGATCCAGAAGAGGATTGGGAGAATGTCATATGGTCAGATGAAACCAAAATAGAACTTTTTGGTAAAAACTCAACTCGTCGTGTTTGGAGGACAAAGAATGCTGAGTTGCATCCAAAGAACACCATACCTACTGTGAAGTATGGGGGTGGAAACATCATGCTTTGGGGCTGTTTTTCTGCAAAGGGACCAGGACGACTGATCCGTGTAAAGGAACGAATGAATGGGGCCATGTATCGTGAGATTTTGAGTGAAAACCTCCTTCCATCAGCAAGGGCATTGAAGATGAAACGTGGCTGGGTCTTTCAGCATGACAATGATCCCAAACACACCGCCCGGGCAATGAAGGAGTGGCTTCGTAAGAAGCATTTCAAGGTCCTGGAGTGGCCTAGCCAGTCTCCTGATCTCAACCCCATAGAAAATCTTTGGAGGGAGTTGAAAGTCTGTGTTGCTCAGCGACAGCCCCAAAACATCACTGCTCTAGAGGATATCTGCATGGAGGAATGGGCCAAAATACCAGCAACAGTGTGTGAAAACCTTGTGAAGACTTACAGAAAACGTTTGACCTGTGTCATTGCCAACAAAGGGTATATAACAAAGTATTGAGAAACTTTTGTTATTGACCAAATACTTATTTTCCACCATAATTTGCAAATAAATTCATTAAAAATCCTACACTGTGATTTTCTGGAATCTTTTTTCTCATTTTGTCTGTCATAGTTGACGTGTACCTATGATGAAAATTACAGGCCTCTCTCATCTTTTTAAGTGGGAGAACTTGCACAATTGGTGGCTGACTAAATACTTTTTTTCCCCACTGTATTTGGTAAATGGAAAACTATTGTTGTAACTATTCTGGGTGAAGTTATAGCTTCTATGGGTATACTTGTTCTTTGTGGATGTTGTCTTATTCCCTGTGTCTGAGGGTTGGTGAGCAAGGCGGTTTCCCAACAGATGGTGAGATACGGCCCAATCCCGGACTCCGACTGAAGGATATGACCTACCAGGCTTGGTGGAGGACGACGACGATCCAGATAATTTGAGACTGGATGTTTTCCTAGAACTATAAATCTCTAGTTTAAAAGTTATTGTAATGATCTTTTGTGTATTAAAGTCTCATTTTAAGTATGATGTACTAGTTACCATTGCTAAAAAGTAACGTTACGCTTTTAATCATGGGGTAACCCTGATGAACCTGTAATGTTTTTATATGCAAACCAACTTATATACTTTAATGAGTGTGATTCATTTATATAACAACATATATTTTGTATGTGTGTAATATTTAGTCAAAGGGTGGAATTGATAGATTAATTATTAATGACTAATTATTACACCCTGAAACTGTGTATAATGTATTAGAAATGTGTGAGTATAGGACCAGTAAAGGCCATGGCATTGAGCCACTATTTAGCAATGTGAGTAAGAGTCAGGCCAGACAACAAAGACAACTGAGAAACTAAGATAAAGAGGCCTCCCAATTTAGGGAGGGGAGAAACTGTTATGAAAACATGGTGCAGAATATTGTGAGAACGGCAATAACCGAGTAAAGCAGGGAGTAGGATATGTGTGTGTGTGTGTGTATGTATGTGTGTATGCATGTGTGTATATGTGTGTGTGTGTGAACTGAAGGTCAGTAGAGCAGTTTTAGAGTGGAAAACTACAGCCCGCCTACAGAGGGGAGGGATTTCTTTTTGTATGACGTATGAGTATAAAAGATGGATTCTGAAATTGTGATGGCAGAATTCTCAATGAATAAATATCTCTGACTATGCAGACCGGGACTCTGGCCGTTACTTAAATCCCAAAAGACTTACAACCTTTTGGGAGACGCACAGAGACACTAAAATAGTTTGTTAAATAATTCACATAACAGCAGCATTGAAGGTCCCCAAGAACACTTGCTGTGCAGCAACACTCCCCATCCAACCTAACAGAGCTTGAGAGGATGTGCAGAGAAGAATGGGAGAAACTCCCCAAATACAGGTGTGCCAAGCTTGTGGCGTCATACCCAAGAAGACTCGAGGCTGTAATCGCTGCCAAAGGTGCTTCAACAAAGTACTGAGTAAAGAGTCTGAATACTTATGTAAATGTGATATGACAGTTTTTAATTTTTTATAAATTAGCAAAAATATCTAAAAAAACAGTTTTTGCTTTGTCATTATGTGGTATTGTGTGTAGATTAATGAAGAAAAACTATTTAATCCATTTTAGAATAAGTCTGTGACGTAACAAAATGTGGAAAAAGTCAAGGGGTCTGAATACTTTATGAATGCACCGTGTCTTTGTGATATCGGACAGCTGAGATGATGAGAAGGCATGTAGGTAGAAGATGAGGAAGTAAACTCGGAACGTCGCAGGAAGCGAAAGAACGCCAAAATAAACATTAATCTCAGCGTGGCGAGACTGCGATAGAGACGTAACCTGATCTCAGCATCTGGATGCAGGCAGACAGGATGGGGGGGGGGGGGGGGGGGGTATTAAACTGTAATATACTAGACTGAGGAACCCAATACCGATCTTCTCTGGTCATAACTATCAACTGTCCAAAGCTATTTGTTCAGAGAGGAAGAATCCGTACCCTCCCTCTATCCCTGCCCTCCTTTTGCTGAAAGACCTGAAAACAGTCACAGGAAAGAGTAAATCAAGAGGGAGTTCATTTTTTTCAACCACATTCTTACTGTGTTCTCTCAGAGCAGGAGAGAGGAGAAGTCCTACCCCTCTTCCCCCGAAACGGCCTGATGCAGACAGGAGACAGATAGCCAATGGAGTGTAGTGCAACTGGGGAACTGATGCATTAAAGCACGCACGCACGCACCACGCACACACACACAGCACAGAGAACCCCGACTTTATCATTATGTCAGCTGTGGAATGATGATTGAGTCAAGCCACAACACAGAGTGGTGTTGTCATTGTTTTTGAGTGGCTCTAAATGACACCTGTTCCTACTAGAGGATGCTCGTTGGGAAATCCTCTGTGTGATTGTTCTACGAGGCTGGTCCACTGGAAACCATCCACGTTTGATCTAAAGTTAAAATTCCCTTCAACATATTGTGGACAAATAAATGTCATTAGGTCACAGCCAGGAGGTTACAGCCATGAGGTTACAGCCATGAGGTCACAGCCATTAGGTCACAGCCAGGAGGTTACAGCCAGGAGGTTACAGCCATGAGGTCACAGCCATTAGGTCACAGCCACGAGGTTACAGCCATGAGGTCACAGCCATTAGGTCACAGCCATTAGGTCACAGCCATTAGGTCACAGCCAGGAGGTCACAGCCATGAGGTCACAGCCAGGAGGTTACAGCCAGGAGGTCACAGCCAGGAGGTTACAGCCAGGAGGTTACAGCCAGGAGGTTACAGCCATGAGGTTACAGCCATGAGGTTACAGCCATTAGGTCACAGCCAGGAGGTCACAGCCATTAGGTCACAGCCATTAGGTCACAGCCAGGAGGTCACAGCCATGAGGTCACAGCCAGGAGGTTACAGCCAGGAGGTCACAGCCAGGAGGTTACAGCCAGGAGGTTACAGCCATTAGGTCACAGCCAGGAGAACAAGGCATTATAATACAGTGCAGTTTTATTGATTGGGTTAATGAGCCGTCATCCCCTCTCTCTCTCTCTGTATCTCTCTCTCACACACCTACCTTTCCTCACTCTCTGTTTTGAAATGTTGATTTGCATATGGTGTAACAGCCAGAGTGAATGGGTCAGTCCATGAATCCCCCTCCTCCCACCCCAACAACCTCCTCTTTAACACTTTAAGGCTGAAAGCAATTACAGTTCTTTATAAACAAATATCAACATTTCAAACAGAAAGAGACGTTGTTTTTTTCTCCATCCTCCCCCGATTCAGAATATACCATCTTCATAGTCATTGCATGCTTGATTCAATAGCTATTGAAGAGAAAACCGAACATGACAAATCTGTTTAGTCTGTCTGTCTGCCTGTAAATCATAATGTCTGTTGAAGGTCAATTGGGATATGAATAACATTGGGGAAAAGTAGTGTCAGATTCCATCATTATTCTTACATTTTAGTCACTTCGACCATCGACAGCGCCTTGTCAGCTCCGGGGTTCGACTTACCGTCGACAGCGCCTTGTCAGCTCCGGGGTTCGAAACAGCAATCTTTCAGTTACTGGCCCAACCCACTAGGCGATCTCAGCATGAAACTCTGACTCTTATCTGACTCAACCTCCAGTGCCACCTCGTAGGAAGTAATCTTGAACCCAGCGTTGTGGTTAGTCAGATGCCGTTTAGCTTCTCGAGTACAAAGGATGTGACAATGACAAGAAAATTACATCAGTTCAAATGTCTCTGCAATGCTTGGCAGCTAGGACTAAGAGTTGATCAACCTCAAAACACATACACACAGGCGCTTGTACTTGAAACGTTATCTGACTAACCACAAGACTGGTTGAAGCTGGTTTCAAGATTACTTGCACCTAGGTGGTAGTGGAGGTTGAGTCAGATCAGTGTCAGTTATTTTTTTTAAATGTTATGGGGAAGATCAGCTTCAATATTGCAGATAAATTGTGGCTTCTATCAATATAATTGTCTGCATCATTTCAAATCCCCCATAATTTTTTTTGTAAATATATATTTTCCCTTAACCCTACCATTTCTCTGTAACGAAGACGCAGGGAGTCAGGACGCAGGTGCAGATGGTGAGTTTATTAATAGCTGGACATGAAAACAGAACCAATACTGCCTGATGACTGAGGTTGGTGAGGGCTATATGAAGGGAGAGTAATCAGGGTGGTGATGAAGTCCAGGTGTGCTTAACAATGTTTGCCAGGTGTGCGCAATGATGGTTGCCAGGCTGATATAACAGGTCAACAGCCGATCTCTCAACCCCGTGGGGACGTAGATGCGCTCTGGTTCCCTCTCCAGAACCTGGCGGATGTCCACATCTACGTCCCAAAACACAGGGCCAACGATACGGGAGGACTGCTTGATGGGCTGGAGGACACTCACAGGACCCTCCACTGACGTGGAACCAAAGGGTGCGGGAAAGCAGGTCCTCCGGCATCCTGGTCCCCATGCGGTGATTCTCATCTTTGACCAGGAGATGGTGGGGTTATGGAGTTACAGCCACGGGAGGCCGAGGATGTCTTTGTGTACGGGTGCGGTGATGATGATGATGAAGGGAAGCCTTTCCTGGTGCTTGGGTCACACGGTCAGGGTGAGTGATGCTGTGATGTGAGTAATTGTGCCGGACCCCAATGGTCACATATCAGAGCTTGGACAGGAAAAGGAGAGGAGAGTGGGGATGAGGTTAAGTTCAGGGAGGAGACGAGGGCCTGGTCGATAAAGTTCCCCGCGGCACTGGAGTCCACTAGAGCTGTAGAGACAACGCTTGAGGGACAGCCAGCCAGTGAAATGGGAACCAGAAAGGGTTTGGCGGAAAGCGATAATAATGGAATACTCACGGCTACCCTGGGAGATGGAAGGTCACGGGGCCGCCCCTCTGCTCTAGTGGACCCCGGGTTAGGACGCACCGGACACCACTGAAGCTGGTGCCCCTCCTGGCCGCAATAGGGACAGAGCCCCAGCTGTCTCCGGCGAGGCCGCAGAGAGGTGTGTGGCCCGTACCTCCATGGGTTCAGGCTCTGCCTCAGGACAGCCAAAGGAGGGAGGCGAGTGGCGAGGTGGGCACCGGCGCTCCTGAAGAAGGTTATCCAGACGGATGGCCATCGCGATGAGTGCGTCCATGGAGAGATTGTCGTCTCGACACGCCAGCTCAGTCTGGACCTCTTCACGCAGTCCACTGCGGTTTAGAGTGCGGAGCGCCGGCTCATTCCATCCGATGGAGGCTACAACAGTCCGAAAGGTGAGGGCGTACTCGGCAGCGGTCTGGGCACCCTGCTGGAGAAGTCGCTCACCTCCCCCTCTGCCTTCTGGAGGATGGTCAAAGACGACCCTGAACCTCTCATAGGAACCCAGCTCTTCCTCTCCTCTCTCCCAGACTGCCGTAGCCCACTCCAACGCCCGTCTCGTCAGCAGGGAAATTACCTTGGCAACCTTGGACCTCTCGGTGGTGGGGGCTCCCGTCTGATATGCGAAATAGAGGGAGCACTGGAGTAGGAAGCCACGGCATTTCAATGGAATGACGTCATACTTCTCCAGAAGGGACAGTTGGGCATCGCTGACCTGGGTGGACGGCTGAGTAGGCTGGGGGACTGGCTCACTGTGACGACCCGTGGTAGGAGGTCCTCCGTCAGAGGTATGGAGAACCTCGCTGGTGGTGTCGAGGCGGTGGAGAACGCAGAGGACCTCCTTCATGGTCGTACCCAGTAGAGCCAGCTGGTCGTGGTGTTGGTGGAGTAACTGACTGATGACTGAATTTGGTGAGGGCTATATGAAAGGAGAGTAATCAGGGTGGTGATGAAGTCCAGGTGTGCTTAACGATGGGGAGCAGGTGTGCGCAATGATGGTTGCCAGGTGTGCGCAATGTGGGTTGCCAGGACCGGTGGTTAGTAGAGCGCCAGAGGGAGGGAGCAGGAGTAGGCGTGACACCCTCCCCTAATTGGAGTAAAGTAATGGACAACAACTCTTAGGCTTCTACCTCCAGCGTATACATACTATATACATTTTACGGACACCATATATTTTACAATTGTTATCTTTTGTTTGTTTTTAGTCCCATCCTTCAGCTCCACTCAACCCCTCCCATCTATCTCTGAACACCATCCAGTTTTGATTTCTATTTGCCATGTGTTTTTCAAACTGTGCTGTCATGTTTCACAAAAGTTCTGAAACGTTCTATTCTCATAGATTCTAAAGTACATATTGTAAATTAAAGATAAACATTTTTGCTAAGAGTATTATTGTATTATTAATTGATTGACTATGACTTTTTAAATCACCCAGCAGTGCTATTTGCATAGATTTTTTTTCTTCTGAGGTCTTGGCTGATTACTTATGATTTTCCCATGATGTCAAACAAAGAGGCACTGAGTTTGAAGGTAGGCCTTGAAATACATCCACAGGTACACCTCCAATTGACTCAAATGATGTCAATTAGCCATGACATCATTTTCTGGAATTTTCCAAGCTGTTTAAAGGCACAGTCAACTTAGTGTATGTAAACTTCTGACCCACTGGAATTGTGATACAGTGAATTATAAGTGAAATAATCTGTCTGTAGACAGTTGTTGGAAAAATTACTTGTGTCATGTCCTAACCGACTTGCCAAAACTATAGTTTGTTACCAAGAAATTTGTGGAGTGGTTGAAAAACGAGTTTTAATGACTCCAACCTAAGTATATGTAAACTTCCGACTTCAACTGTATGAGATGAGTAGTGCAAGATATGTAAACATTATTAATGTGATTAGCATTCAATTTCTTAAAGTGGCCAGTGATTTCAATAGGCAGCAGCAGCCTCTAATGTGCTAGTGATGGCTATTTAACAGTCTGATGGCCTTGAGATAGAATCTGTTTTTCATTCTCTCGGTCCCAGCTTTGATGCACCTATACCGATCTCGCCTTCTGGATGATAGCAGGGTGAACAGGCAGTGGCTCGGGTGGTTGATGTCCTTGATGATCTTTTTGGCCTTCCTGTGACATCGTGTGCTGTATGTATCTTGGAGGGCAGGTAGTTTGCCCCCGGTAATGCGTTTTGCATACCACACCACCCTCTGGAGAGCCCTGCGGTTGCGGGCGGTGCAGTTGCCGTACTAGGCGGTGATACAGCCCGACAGGATGCTCTCAATTGTGCATCTGTAAAAGTTTGTGAGGGTTTTAAGGGCCAAGACGAATTTCTTCAGCCTCCTGAGGTTGAAGAGGCTCTGTTGCGCCTTCTTCACCACACTGTCTGCATGGGTGGACCATTTCAGTTTGTCGGTGATGTGTACGGCAATGAACTTGAAGCTTTCCACCTTCTCCACTGCGGTCCCGTCGATGTGGATAGGGGGGTGCACTGTTATGTGAATTATTTAACAAACTATTTTAGTGTCTCTGTGCGTCTCCCAAAAGGTTGTAAGTCTTTTGGGATTTAAGTAATGGCCAGAGTCCCGGTCTGCATAGTCAGAGATATTTATTCATTGAGAATTCTGCCATCACAATTTCAGAGTCCATCTTTTATACTCATACGTCATACAAAAAGAAATCCCTTCCCTCTGTAGGCGGGCTGTAGTTTTCCACTCTAAAACTGCTCTACTGACCTTCAGTTCACACACACACACATATACACACATACATACACACAGACATACACACACACACACACATATCCTACTCCCTGCTTTACTCAGTTATTGCCGTTCTCACAATATTCTGCACCATGTTTTCATAACAGTTTCTCCCCTGCCTAAATTGGGAGGCCTCTTTATCTTAGTTTCTCAGTTGTCTTTGTTGTCTGGCCTGACTCTTACTCACATTGCTAAATAGTGGCTCAATGCCATAGCCTTTACTGGTCCTACACTCACACATTTCTAACACATTATACACAGTTTCAGGGTGTAATAATTAGTCATTAATAATTAATCTATCATGCACCCTCTGCTGTTTCCTGAAGTCCACGATCATCTCCTTTGTTTTGTTGACGTTGAGTGAGACTCTATTTTCCTGGCACCACAGTCCCAGAGCCCTCACCTCCTACCTGTAGGCTGTCCCCTCATTGTTGGTAATCAAGCCTACTACTGTTGTGTCGTCTGCAAACTTTATGATTGAGTTGGAGGCGTGCTTGGCCACGCAGTCATGGGTGAACAGGGAGGACACATACCCACATACTGTGCCTTCTATGTCCTCTGTTTGCTGTGTTTTCGCTACCATGTTGATTCCTACCTAATTTCTGGCTTTTAAGTACTTTTGTGTTCCAGTTTATTATATTTTAAGATGTAATATTTCAATAATTATCGTTTCTTTGAATGCTGTCTTTTATCTATTTATAAATGCTATGAACAAAAAGTCGAATACTAATTATTTTGCAACATTCCCTATCTTGAATGGTAATAGTGTATTTGTAGTTTATTTCTTTATCAATTGTTGTAGTTTATTGTTTTCCTATATGTTTTATTTATTACAATCCCTACCATGGATAGTATTGGTCGTTCTATTATTCGACTCCTCTATGGGAACTTTGTGTTATTTAGAATAGCCATGGAGTAGTCTTGGTGTCTCGAAACAGTTGGTTATCAATGGACAGTCTATCTACTACAAGAGCTCCTTTAAGTCTATTTACCTTGAAGAGTGGGTACAGAACTGAACAGCGAACAGAAAAAAGAACAGCGCTGTTCTGCAATTTATTTCGGGAACTAATTATTCATTTCTATTTCCGTGCCAGCAAGTCTTTTGCCCAAGCTTTTAACCATTATTTCTTCTTTAAAGATTTGGCAAATTTGGCAACGATTAGGTATCGCTGTCCTCTCTGTCCGAAATGGTGTACATGTTCGAAACGGATTGTGTCGACAGTATCGCTTGGGATCTGTAGCGCTTTTAGGAGGAATTCTTTCACCACACTTTCAGGCTCTTCACCCTCATTTTCTTTAATACCAGTAAGTACCAGATTTTCTTCGCATAAATCTAGTCTGTATTCCGACTAAGGCTTTTCTCAGAAACATGTTTTCCTTTTTAAGTTAATTTACGTCCGTTTCAATAGTATTGACTGTACCTTTTAGCTTGTTTGTTTCTTTCTCCATTGTAGCAGCGTTTTTGTCACTCATCTCGAGGCTGGCCTTCATCTCCTTTAGTTCTTTACTTTAGCCCAATTGATCATTTATTGATTTTAGCTGGTCGGTTTCCACTCTTACCGTACCAGGTGGCGAAAAGCATAAATCATTGGTGTCTGTCGAGGATTCTCGTAGTTTTCGCTTGGAGTTTGGTTCTCCGTTTTTTTCTCTGGTTCCTCTCCGACATGTTTTGACCTCGACTGCGTTCGTAATATTTATCAATAAGCTTCTCTAGCCGTATATATACGTATTTTTTTGGGTTATTATCCAGCTTGAATGTTATTGCCCGCGAGTAAATGGATCAGTGTAGTGCTACTATTTAGTCCGTTTTAGAGATTATGAATATTGCGATTTCCCATGAGGCATTCTGCACCGCCATCTTCAGTCTGCCATCGTATGCAGCATTCGATTTGGTTGGTTGGTTGTTGGCAGGGGTTTCCGAGTCAGAGTTTCCGGTAACACTCATAACCATGTCATAACTTGTCATAACAGCTGACATAACTTGTCATAACCTGTCATAATACTGTCATAACACTGTCATGACCCATATATTTACACCTGATGTGACATACAGTATATTGCGTTATTTTATGGCTGGTTATGACACCTACATAAGAGTGTAAAAACCCACATTTGTGTTTCAAATGTTTGGTTGTCGTCTGGTGAGCGGGTTTGTTCCTCCGTGCGTGGAGGTTATGTTATTTACGTTACCTACGAGTAAAGTACGTTTTCGATTAGCTCTGTGTCCTGCGCCTGACTTCGTCCTACCGCATCACACTGACCACCTGACAGAAACATGCACCTTAAATGGAGTCAGCAGGTACATTCACGTCCGGATCAATGGAGGAACGTGTCCAACAGCAGGCGACCATGATACAGACTCTCGGCACAGCAATGGATCGCGTGTTGAAGACTATGGAGCGATGGGAGAGGGGTGGTGGTCCTACACCTCCTCCAACTACACAACCACCCACACCACTGTCCACCCCTTCGTCACCTGGGTCCAGTGGGATTCGGCTCTCGCTCCCGAGGGCATATGACGGTACAGCTGCCGGGTGCCAGGGTTTTCTGCTCCAGGTAGAGCTCTACCTGGCTACCATCCACCCGGCTCCTTCGGGATACGAGAGCGTGTCCGCCCTCATCTCCTGTCTGTCGGGGAGAGCGCTAGAGTGGGCCAACGCCGAGTGGGGAGGAATAGACGCAGCGTCAGTGCGCTATGAAGATTTCACCCGCCGCTTTCGGGTGGTATTCGATCATCCACCGGAGGGGAGAGCGGCGGGGGAACGTCTATTCCACATCAGACAGGGGAAGAGGAGCGCACAGGACTTTGCACTGGACTTCAGGACCCTGGCTGCCAGCGCAGGATGGAATGAGAGGGCCCTGATCGATCACTACCGATGCAGCCTACGGGAGGACGTTCGTCGGGAACTGGCCTGCAGGGACACCACCCTTACCCTGGACCAACTGGTGGATATGTCGATAAGGCTGGATAACCTGTTGGCAACCCACGGACGTCCGGATCAGGGTCCGTCCATTCCATCCCCCAGCACCTCCGACCCTACCCCTATGGTGCTCGGAGGTGCTGCGCTTAGGGAGACCGGAAGAAGGGCCATCTCCTGCACCAACTGTGGCCGCAGAGGACACACTGCTGGTCGGTGCTGGGGAGGGTCTTTAGGGAGTCGAGGCAGTAGGCAGAGCACTGGTGGACCGTCTCAGGTGAGTAGGCACCCGACTCACCCAGAGCTCGCTGTTGCGCATATGTGTATTGATATCATATTTCCAGTTTTCCCCTCATTCCCAGCATAAGGCGCTCGTAGATTCAGGCGCAGCTGGGAACTTTATTGATCGTCAGTTTTACCGTAGTTTAGGGATTCCTTTTGTTCCTGTTGATGTGCCCTTCCCTGTACATGCCTTAGATAGTCACCCTTTAGGGTCAGGCCTGATTAGGGAGGTCACAGCTCCACTCTGGATGAAGACGCAGGAGGGTCATGAGGAGAGAATTAGTCTCTTTCTGATTGATTCTCCTGCATTTCCAGTGGTGTTGGGGCTTCCCTGGTTAACTTCTCATGACCCCACGATTTCATGGCAACAGAGGGCTCTCAAGGGATGGTCAAGTCAGTGCTTGGGTAGGTGTGTAGGTGTTTCCATAGGGGCAACTACGGTGGAAAGTCCAAACCAGGTCTCCACCATGCACATTCCCCCCGAACAGTGGCGGCTCCTGAAAAAATTCTCAGGAGGGGCAATTTTTCTGATGATTTAGGTGACCTACACACATTTAAAAAAAGATATGTCCAGCAACAACATGAAGACAGGGGCAGCATATAAGTCAATACCAGACGCATTTATTGACTGATCTGGGGAGATGGATTCCAGTTTCTGTGACAGATTATAAATAATCTCTGATGCCTTTGTTATATTAGCTTTTGGTTGAATGTACTGTCGTAGTAAATATATAATGTTATAGCTTGGTCTGACTACAATCTTGTGCATGACCCATTTTGTGTTGAGCGTTTGTTTTCAATCAATGCTGTTCCTATCCTATAACAATGGACAAAAGAGTCCTATCTTGTCAGCCTTGTCAGCAGGTGGCCAAGGACAACACCCACGCCATAGGTCTCTCAGTTCTTCCAACTCACGAGTTCTTGCTCTGAGGACACACACACACACACACACACACACACACATCATCACTGATAACACACACACACACACACATCATCACTGTTAAACACACACACACACACACACAAAAATCCCCTCTCTTTAGGCTGAACATTTGAAGACAGAGAACCCGACTCAGAGCCAATGCAACAGTGGAGGGGACCTCGCCCAACTCATCAGGACCAATCAGAAGATCAGAACTACTAGATTCAACCTACATCATTTATTGTATAAAATGTCTGCACAATGTTTTCGGGGCTCTCTTCAGATAGCTCCCTAAGAGTTTGACGAACGGGTCCGTGCACGCGATTCCAGATATCTTTACCTCTGAATAAACTGCCTTTATTATACCATATCCACCCTGTCCAAAGTCTCTACTTGGTCTCAGTTCTCCAGTAAACTTGTGATTATCAACAGTACACAACGGTAACAAACAATTGGGGGAACTCACGGGGCAGATAGTAAGGTCGCAGTGACACAGAAAGCAGTTCAATGTCGGGGTACAGAGTCGCTCTCTTACCAGGATCGCGGTCCGCTCTGACCAGGGTGAAGCCGGCCGGCTCCACTTCTCTGTCCGGGACTCTGTCATCCAGCCAAGTCTCCCAGCTGTATTGGATTCCGCTGCCAGCAGCGTTTTCATTATTTAGTCCGTTCGTAGCGGGTATGTACACGATCAACAAGATCAGTCCAAAACCAACCACTGGAAATCCATGGTTGGCAGAATGTTTGTAAACTAAGTCTACAAATTAAAAACATAAAATAACGCCACACTGCAGGTCGCAACAGAGACACTGCTAGCCGCCATTTTCTTAGTTACGTTCGTGGTTACGTCACGTATGACGAAAGCGCGTAAGTGCAAGCCCACAGACACCCATAGAGAATGTATTGAAAGCTTTGAAATTTGAAAAAAAATAGATTTTACATGACAGGCTATGAGAGACTTCTGGGCGATTTTCAACTTGACTGAAATCGCCCCAAAAACGGGCGGGGCCATTTGAAGCACGACTTTAGCCTGATTTGACATTTAGTGGCAGTCAGATCAGATTACAACACTGATAACTACTGTTGCCGTGATATAATTGATTAGAAAAAAATCCCTTCCTTTTCCCGTTTGGCAGTGCGTCGCCCATATCGCCCTATTGAACAGGCCGTCCCTGCCCCCGAATATGCCAATTTGGCTCTCGCCTTCTGTAAAAAGAAAGTGACTCAATTACCACCCCATCGATAGGGGGATTGTGCGATAAATCTCCAGGTAGGCGCTGCACTTCCCCGGAGTCACATGTATCCCCTGTCACATGAAGAGACGGCGGCTATGGAAACATATGTCTCCGAATCTCTGGGGCAGGGATACATTCGGCCATCCACTTCACCTGTCTCCTCGATTCTCTTTTTTGTGAAGAAGAAGGATGGAGGTTTACGCCTGTGCATTGACTACCGGGGTCTCAATCAGATCACTGTCAAGTACAGTTATCCACTACCGCTCAATGCTAGTATGACGGAGTCATTGCACGGGGCGCGCTTCTTCACAAAATTGGATCTCAGGAGCGCGTACAACCTGGTGCGTATCCGGGAGGGAGATGAGTGGAAGACGGCATTTAGTACCACATCTGGACACTATGAGTACCTTGTCATGCGTACGGGTTGATGAACGCTCCATCAGTCTTCCAATCCTTTGTAGATTAGATTTTTAGGGACCTGCGCTGACAGGGTGTAGTGGTGTATATAGATGATATTCTCATACACTCCGCTACACGAGCCGAGCTGTGTCTCTGGTGCGCAAGGTGCTTGGTCGACTGTTGGAACATGACCTGTACGTCAAGGCGGAGAAATGTCTGTTCTTTCAAAAGTCAGTCTCCTTCCTAGGGTACCGCCTGTCTGCGGAGATTGACCGCATTTTGGCTGTGCGTAATTGGCCGACTCCAACCATGGTTAAGGAGGTGCAGCGATTCTTAGGGTTTGCCAACTAAGAATCAGGCCATTGGTAGCTGGTCCACTCCAGGAGTCTGAGGTACGGGAGGTTCCTCCGCCCCCACTGGACATCGAGGGGGCACCGGCGTACTCGGTCCGTTTCATCCTGGATTCGAGGCGTCGGGTGGGGGGCCTAGTCAAAGCCCAGACCTCAATACAATTGAAAATATGTGGTATGACTTAAAGCTTTGTCACGATCGAGGTAAGGAGTAGACCAAGGCGCAGCGTGATGAACAAACATACTTTAATTAGTTAAAGCATCAAAATACAAAACAAAACACGACTCGTGACGTCCACGGTATCAATGACCGAACACGGAACAAAAACCCACAACCACAAAGGGAAAAGATACAGTTAAATATGGCTCCCAATCAGAGACAACCAGCCAACAGCTGACACTCGTTGCCTCTGATTGGGAGTCACTCAGGCAAACATAGAATACAACAAACTAGAATGAACACCAACACAGAAATACACACATAGAAATGAACACACCCTGTCTCAACATAATGAGTCCCAGAGCCAGGGTGTGACAGTACCCCCCCCCCTAAAGGCGCGGACTGCGACCGCGCCTCAACTAAACAAACCAGGGGAGGGCTGGGCGGGCATACCTCCTCGGCGGCGGTTCTGGCTCCGGCCTTGACCACCACCCTCCAATACACCCCCCATAGTGCCCCTGGTCCAGTCTGGCCCCGCCGGCTGGAGCAGGACTGGACTTAACAGGCGCGATCCTTACCAGGCTGTCGACTCGCACCCCTGGCTTGGTGCGTGGAGGAGGAACGGGCCTTACCAGGCTGACGACGCGCACCCCTGGCTTGGTGCGTGGAGGAGGAACGGGCCTTACCAGGCTGACGACTCGCACCCCTGTCTTGGTGCGTGGAGAAGGAACGGGCCTTACCAGGCTGACTTCTCGCACCCCTGGCTTAGTGTGAGTGGCAGGAACAGGCCGCACCGGGCTGGCGACGCGCACCGTAGGTTTGGTGCGAGTGGCAGGAACAGGCCGGGTCGGGCTGGCGACGCGCACCGTAGACTTGGTGCGGGTGGCAGGAACAGGCCGGACCGGGCTGGCGACGCGCACCGTAGGTTTGGTGCGAGTGGCAGGAACAGGCCGGGTCGGGCTGGCGACGCGCACCGTAGACTTGGTGCGGGTGGCAGGAACAGGCCGGGTCGGGCTGGCGACGCGCACCGTAGACTTGGTGCGGGTGGCAGGAACAGGCCGGACCGGGCTGGCGACGCGCACCGTAGGTTTGGTGCGAGTGGCAGGAACAGGCCGGGTCGGGCTGGCGACGCGCACCGTAGACTTGGTGCGGGTGGCAGGAACAGGCCGGACCGGGCTGGCGACGCGCACCGTAGGTTTGGTGCGAGTGGCAGGAACAGGCCGGGTCGGGCTGGCGACGCACACCGTAGGCTTGGTGCTTGGAGCAGGAACAGGCCGGGCTGGGCTGTCGACGCACACCGTAGGCTTGGTGCGTGGAGCAGGGACAGGCCGGACTGGGCTGGCGACGCACACCGTAGGCTTGGTGCGTGGAGCAGAGACAGGCCGGGCTGGGCTGGCGACGCACACCGTAGGCTTGGTGCGTGGAGCAGGGACAGGCCGAACCGGGCTGTGGAGACGGATAGGAGGCCTGGAGTGAAGAGCGGCCACCACCCGTCCTGGCTGAATGCCTACCCTCACACACTCTGTGTGAGGCATCCGCACAGGACGTACAGGGCGGTGAACCCCTGGCCTGGTGGCCTTCTGGATCCGCCCCCTTTTCTCCTCCGTCAGCCCCGTCGTCCATGCCGTGTGCCCCCCCCCTAAAAAATTTCTGGGGTTGCCTCACGACCGTCCGACGACGATCCTGATCACGCCGTTGCTCCTCTCTCCGTCGCCTCTCCACTGTCTCACTCCATGGCCGGCGATCCATCCCGGCCAGGATTTCCCCCCAAGTCCAGGACCCTTTACCGTCCAATATCTCCTCCCATGTCCAGGCTGCCTGCTCCTGGACACGCTGCTCCTCTTTCGCCAGGGCCTTTCCCGGCGCTTCCTCCCATGTCCACCCCAAGGGCTGCCCCTGGACACGCTGCTTTGTCGTTGCATGGTGGGTTTTTCTGTCACGATCGAGGTAAGGAGTAGACCAAGGCGCAGCGTGATGAACAAACATACTTTAATTAGTTAAAGCATCAAAATACAAAACAAAACACGACTCGTGACGTCCACGGTATCAATGACCGAACACGGAACAAAAACCCACAACCACAAAGGAAAAACATACAGTTAAATATGGCTCCCAATCAGAGACAACCAGCCAACAGCTGACACTCGTTGCCTCTGATTGGGAGTCACTCAGGCAAACATAGAATACAACAAACTAGAATGAACACCAACACAGAAATACACACATAGAAATGAATACACCCTGGCTCAACATAATGAGTCCCAGAGCCAGGGTGTGACAAGCTTGCTGTACACCAGCGGAACCCATCCAACTTGAAGGAGCTGGAGCAATTTTGCCTTGAAGAATGGGCAAAAGTCCTAGTGGCTGGATGTGCCAAGCTTATAGAGAAATACCCCAAGAGACTTGCAGCTGTAATTGCTGCAAAAGGTGGTTATACAAAGTATTGACTTTGCAGGGGGTGAATAGTTATGCACGCTCAAGTTTTCAGTTTTTTTGTCTTATTTCTTGTTTGTATCACACACCAAAAATATTTTGCATCTTCAAAGTGGTAGGCATGTTGTGTAAATCAAATGATACAAACCCCCAAAAAATCAATTTTAATTCCAGGTTGTAAGGCAACAAAATGGGAAAAATGCCAAGGGGGTTGGATACTTTCGCAGTCATCAGTCAAAAAGAGGGTGTCTTGTCCTGTTACTGAAATCTGATCTTGCATTCATCCCAGTCATCAGCAACAGAGCATTGGGGTAGGTGTGTGTCTGACATAAATGCGTGTGCAATTACAATTATAATTTTATATGGTCAATAAAAAAATTAAAAAGTTATATAACAAACATACTGTTGACACGTCGGCTATGGTGTAATGGAATGTCTTGCCTTGTGTGGTAGGTTTTGTGGGTTTTGACACTCTTATGTAGGTGTCACAACCAGCCATATAATAACTAACTGTGGTAGGCTTTGGGGGGTTTTACACTCTTATGTAGGTGGCATAACCAGCCATAAAATAATGCAATATATGTCACAACAGGTCTAGATATGTGTCATGACAGTGTTATGACCATATCATGACAGGTTAAGACACATTATGTCAACTGTTATGACATATTATGACATGGTTATGACCGTATCATAACGTGTTATGACGCTGGGTGTCAAGTAAAGTGTTACCGAGTTTCCCCTTTTTCAGACATGTTGTTGATGACTAAATCTGAAACTTTTTCTCCGTCCTCCTCTGATTCAGAATATTGTAATTTTCACAGTCATGCCACACTTTGTGTACGAGATATTGAAGAGTCTTGGTGGTTCCAAACTTTTTCCATTTAAGAATGATGGAGGCCACTGTGTTCTCGGGGACCTTCAATGCTGCAGAAATGTTTTGGTACCTTTCCCTAGATCTGTGACTCGACACAATCCTGTCTCTGAGCTCTACGGACAATTCCTTCGACCTCATGGCTTGGTTTTTTGCTCTGACATGCACTGTCAACTGTGGGATCTTACATAGACAGGTGTGTGCCTTTCCAAATCATGTCCAATCAATTGAATTTACCACAGGTGGACTTCAATCAAGTTGTAGAAACATCTCAAGGATGATCAATGGAAACAGGATGCACCTGTGCTCAATTTCAGTTGTTTATTTTTAGTACATTTGCACACACACAAAAAATAAATTTCTTGCTTTGTCATTGTGGGGTATTGTGTGTAGATTGATGAGGGAAAAACGAATTTAATCCATTTTAGAATAAGGCTGTAATGTAACAAAATGTGGAAAAAGAGAAGGGGTCTGAATACTTTCCTAATGCACTGTAAGCTCCCCGCCCATTCAGCTGTCTTTTCAAACTTCCTGGTAGTTAGTCATGAGAAAAAAAAGTAATTTTCCTCCAATTTTGAGCATTTCTATCCACAACCAATATTATGGGTGATATTTTAGTTACTCAAAAGGCTATTTTACATGGCAATCAGATTGACTGTTTGGGGCCTTTAAGCTTAAACTGCCATCATCCGGGATGTACAATACTTTATGACAGCTACTTCATAAACCGCTGGGATCAAAGCCAAGAGGAAGGGAACCTAGTGATGAAGACATGCTGCTCTTCTCTTTTGAGTGAACAACTGCTTTTTCTTTGATTTTTTCAAACTACAGTTTTAAAGAGTCGCTGCCCATCTCCCCAAAGCATCTGAAAACCTTTCTCTTCAAAGAGTGCCTTGGTCAGTTTTGATGTAAAAAAAATAAAAATAAAATAAAAGGCTATGTAACAAAATATATAGGCTTGTAATGTTGTTGTTTTTTAAAAACAAAAATGCTTAAATTAATGTGTAAAGCTTTGAGGTTAGGCTATCCTTATTTATTTATTTTTACATTTAGGCTACATGTTGTTTTTGAGGCAGTTATTATGATCTGTTGCCAAAAACAATTCAACCTATGAAATACTGTCGCTGGTGCAACGCCTCAAGTGACAGGAAAGTCCCATCGTTTCCTGGGGTTGGGTCGGTAGGCAACTATATTCGAGAAGACTTTACCATACAGACAGACGTTGGCGCTCTCGAACACTCGACCGTGTTACCATCAGAAAGGTGTAATAAGTTGGTTATAAGGATTATTATTAAGTAGTTGTAACGGTGAAAGAACTGAAAATTGTAACTGAAAATGGGGAGAAAGAGGACAAGGCTCATGATAATTCTCAGAGGACTCCCCGGATCAGGGAAGTCAAAACGGGCAAGGTAAAACATTTTAGATCGCATGAGGAAGCTGAAGAAGTCGTTTTTCTTGATGATAATAAATACATTGCGAAAGCAAACAATTACGTTTACCGTTATCAAAATAAATATGTTTAAATATGCACGGTGAATTGTTTTCCATGGTCAATGTTTTAAGTATTCCGTTATCCTTGATTAGCCTATTCTTGATCAAATGTAAAACTTGTACACGAAATTTTGTTTCATAACTTATTGCACAGATTAAATTGATATAACGTCTGTAAATTATTCTTAAATATAGGATAGGATGAACTGTTTGGAAAATTGTCTTAGACACACAGTACTGATGTAGCATATTGATCAGCTTTACTTGTATTTGTTAAAGGGTGTATATCAAACAAGGTTTCATGATGAAGGAAACCCTGTTTTTCAGTAACATTTTTAACATGTGATACCTAAAAAAATTAACCATATTAATTTTAAACCAACGGTTTGAACGGTAGGCCTACTTTTGAATGTTCTGGGTGTTGCCATTCTGAAACAATAGACTTGGTGTCGGGGAAAGAGTCAAGCACCTGCAGGATAATATTGTAGCAGAAGTATAGCAAATTCTTTCCCGCCACTATTTAAAACAAAATGTCGATACTATCTCAAAATGTTTACATACATAAATCAATATATCGACCCGTATGGTAAAAAGTATATCGTCTCCTGACTAGGGTGACAACATTTAAAATACCGAAATGCGGGGACAACAGGATGATTTTGCGGGACATTAGCGAGACAGTGTAGCCTACATTATTACAAAATGTTGGCGGTGTTCTTCACGTTTTACCAGTGAAACGTCCAAACTGCATCTGCTTGCCAATCATTTGATCTCAATTCGTTTCATGGGAATATGCATTTAGATCTTCTTCAGTTACTTTGTTGTGATCAAATTTGAGCAGATGGTGTTAAGCCTTCCTGTATTTGTTTTCAATCCAAGCAAATTCTAAAATCGATCAATAAATTTTTTTCCCCTCATCAGTCTACACACAATACCCCATAATGACAAAGCAAAAACAGGTTTTTAGAAATGTTTTCAAATTTATTAAAAATTAAAACAATTATTACCTTATTTAATTAAGTATTCAGACCATTTGCTATGAGACTCGAAATTGAGCTCAGGAGCATCCTGTTTCCATTGATCATCCTTGAGATGTTTCTATAACTTGATTGGAGTCCACCTGTGGTAAATTCAGTTGATTGGACATGATTTGGAAAGGCACACACCTGTCTATATAAGGTCCCACAGTTGACAGTGCATATCAGAGCAAAAACCAAGCCATGAGGTCGAAGGAATTGTCTGTAGAGCTCCGAGACAGGATTGTGTCAAATCACAGATCTGGGGAAGGGTACCAAAAAATGTCTGCAGCATTGAAGGTCCCCAAGAACATTATTCTTAAATGGAAGACGTTTATAACCACCAAGACTCTTCCTAGAGCTGTTCGCCGGCCAAACTGAGCAATCGGGGGTTGAAGGGCCTTGGTCAGGGAGGTGACCAAGAACCCGATGGTCACTCTGACAGAGCTCCAGAGTTCCTCTGTGGAGATGGGAGAACCTTCCAGAAGGACAACCATCTCTGCAGCACTCCACCAATCAGGCCCTTATGGTAGAGTGGCCAGACAGAAGCCACCCCTCAGTAAAAGGCACATGACAGCCCACTTGGAGTTTACCAAAAGGCACCTAAAGGACTCTTAGACCATGTTTGTCCAGATCAGCGATAGGCTAACTAACAATCATACCGTATGTACAATTATTCAAAGCTGCATCAATTTTCAATATGAATCGACAAGCACAAATAGGAATAGCTGATAGGCAGCGGATAGGCCAGGTGCATCATTGCGCATGAAAGAACAGTGGAACACACAGCTCAGAAAGCTCCCCTATTGATCTTGTTTAGGGACAACATCATTATCCTACCTAAACTTGTCTACAACACCACAATGCAATGAATAATTGCATTATTGTTTTCAAGTGAGTGCAACGTTCTACTCTAGGCTGCAGGGGAAATGTCATTTGAATGACGCTGTAAAAGCCCTGTGATTTGAATGTTTAATTCGACGTGGATCCGTTGTGGGACTGACTACTCGCTGCTTTATAAGGTCTAGGAAGGCACAGTAGCAGGCCAGTATGGTTGTATTTTTACTTCTGATACTGAATGCGCTGTCTGTTTCAGATCATCATTCTCCCAAGTCGTCCTATAATAATGTAGCAACACATACGCCCTCTTGGCAGGCCTAGTTATTCAGGAAAAGCTTAACACGCGCTCTGCCTCCTCTCTAATCCGAGCGGCTATATAGCCTAAATGTTTATAATTTAACTTTTAAAATGTCTTACCTTTTATATGTGGCATAAACACAACCAGTCATACTGTTTTAATCTGATTAGGCTACCCCCTCTAGCTTTTGGCTAGAGCGCAAGTGCCAATACTAGAGTGGGCATATTCGCTATACCTACACTCCATTTAATAGCGACAAAACCATCAGTAGGCATAGAGTTGAAAATGCCATGGAAACCCATTTAACTTGTATTTTTATTCGCTACATGGGAATTTAACCTCATAAGTTATTTTTATGTGCGCTATGTATTTACGCACTGACTTTTATCTGCAACAAGTCAATTTGATGGAAACACAACTCTGATGGGAAATTGCACAAGGGTTTCCCTTAGCCGGTAGTCTAATTACAGCTTTTGCCCAATACAAAAATTAAAAGCCAATAAATAAAATTGTAGCATGCCAAACTGTCCATAAGAGACTTGTCTGTCGTGGGTCCCGTGTGGTATAGATGGTAGCGCATGGCGTTTGCAATGCCAGGGTTGTGGGTTCGATTCCAACGGGGGACCATTACGAAAAAGTACGAAAACGTATGGCTCTGGATAAGCGCGTCTGTTAAATGACTTAAATGTAAATAGCCTACACTCCGAATTCGCCCCTCAGCACCGTTCTCTCATGCCTTACGCGCACGTGAGCCTGCTGCTTAGGCGAGAGCGAGTGAGGAGCCTGGGCCCCTGTTGATTGTGAAGATGGAAGCCTTTTTCATTGAAGTAAAACAAACGTTTCAGGAAAAAGAGTATGCCTACAAGGGGAATGTAATATGTTTTAATATTGTAGTGGAAGATGAGAAGAATGTTGGCATGGCCCAATTCAGGCTACTGTGCAACTCCCTATTTAGGTAGGATGCAATTTTGGAACTTACATTTATTCATAATCATTTGTTTTAACATTAGTATTATTGTATATCATTGTTATTATTGTAAGCCTATTTATTAATCCAAACCAGTACATGTTTTGTTTCATTCTGTTGAGACATTTTCATTGGCTAAATTAAATTCGATCTGTCTTTGTAATTGTGTGCTCCATATTTAGTTTAAGATGCGTTATAAGTCTGTTGTAAAATCAGTGGTGATTTTAGCATGTAAATCTTTGTGGGGCAAACTCCCTTCTTTTTTTTGTTGATGCATGCCAGCAAAGCCATTACACAACACAACACTAAACTATACATTAATTGCACTACAACGGTGACAAACGGTGCCCACAAACTGTTAGGGCCTACATAATGCTGTCCCAATAGCAGAGCTTTCTTTTCAGCACCATGGAGTGAATCCTTACCACTGCTACACCTGGCTATCAGCGGAGCCTTGTCTGGCAGCAAAACAGTTCATTCAGCCTCATTTTCTGCCTTAAAAAAACATAGCTGATATGGCTGACTTGCTTAAACAAATGTGGTTTCTACTGACAATTGAAATGTACAAACTATGGCATAAGGGGACGACGAGCGGATAAGAGGCAATCCGTAATATCGATTAAGACATTAATGAGCGAGCTAGGACAGACGTAGTCAATATAACTATTTGTTCTTCACTTTTGAAATGTGCAGTGACAGAATTCAGAACATGGGCCTTTCTTGCAGTGTGTCTCCCTGTACACCAAGTCAGAACCGTAGGATAAATAAAGGGCCATATTAGCAGACAATGAAAGCTCTTACAATATTCAATGATGACATTTCTCTAAAACAGGCTGTAGGCTACATGTGCACCACCAAGTCAGAACAGTAGGCTAAGTTATGAGGGGAAAAGGGGCCAAATTATTAGGGTGAGGCACATGGGCTACTAACAGCTTACTACACAACATACACGTAGCATTACTTTCTTAGCTACAGTATACATATCTCCCTGGCATATTACATCATTTATGCAGCAGCATACAATACATTTTTGGACTCACCTTGTTGTGCTGTGCTCACTTGAACAGGAAGGTGGCGCGGCGATCCTTCGTGGGCAAATTTTGTCATCAAACTTTGTCATCAAAGTCTGGCATTCTCTGGATTTATGGCGCTTTCAAGACAACTGGGAAATCGGGAAAAAACAAGGTTGAATCATGACTTCAGTGATCTTCAGGTTGGAGCTCTAGAAAGAGGGCCAAGTTCCCGACTTGGATTTCCGAGTTGGATGACCGTTCAAAACGTATTTTCCCAGTCGGAGATTGTTTTTTTCAGCGTTCCCAGTTGTCTTGAATTCACTGAAGTCTGAGATTCCCAGTTCCGAGTTTCCAGTTGTTTTGAACCCGGCAGAAGTCATGCTGGATTGATAGCATGGCCAATGTTTATCCTTTTAAGCTTGGAAAAGAGACACTTACATTTTAGTCATTTAGCAGACGCTCTTATCCAGAGCAATTAGGGTTAAGTGCCTTGCTCAAGGGCACATCGACAGATTTTTCACCTAGTCGGCTCGGGGACTAGAACCAGCAACCTTTCGGTTACTGGCACGACGCTCTTACCCACTAAGCTACCTGCCACCCTTAAACCCAGACTTGTACCACACACCCACTCCACTGAATAGCAGGCTAGTGATTGCTTTACAATGCTTGCAGTTAGTCACTGATTCTTTCCAAACCACTCATTGTTGAATTTGCATTTTCCAACTTGTTGTGTAATGTTTATGTCCAATGGCCGATGAGCACCGATACGTTTTATCTATAATTTCTCTTCATTATTTCTCTTCATATGACAAGGATTTGAAAAGGAATTTCCAGTAGATTGTCGACTTGATTCATGATGATGACTGCTAGCTTGCTAGCTAAGATTTTGAAAGTATGATGTTGACATGATCAGTCTAATCAAAGCTACGGTAGATATAATGTGATTTGACGTCATTTTATCTGTGGCCAATGACCTTGAGCCTTCTTGGATGGGCACTTCTAATGTAACTCTATGACAGCGCCCAAGGGGCTTGAATTTTCGAGCTCTCGCGGTAGATTTTGCGGTGATGTAGTGACAGAACACTGAGCCAATCACGGCGCAACTAGAGAACATGACCAACCCCTACGCTCCGTATTTTCCGCTGGCTGCCCCTACACCACAGAAAGCACTGAGCTAGGCTGAAACACCTGCATTTTGGAGCTTCCTTACTCAAGAAAGCAAAAAAGAGACCATGTTTGTATGCAGCTTTATTAACTCAAAGTTTTCTTTTTTTCGTACATTGTTTGAAAACTGATATGTGACACGTATTAATGCCAAAATAACATGCAAAACAGGCAACAGCAAAAAAACAGTTGGGGCTCAAAACAGGTGGCTCTGCCCCACCAGCCCTGAATGACGGGTCGCCACTGTGTAAAATAAATAACATTAGCCTATTTCTGTCATTTGTCCTAAAAAAAATAACCCACCTGCCCTGAATGACGGGTCGCCACTGTGTAAAATAAATAACATTAGCCTATTTCTGTCATTTGTCCAAAAAAATAACCCACCTGCCCTGAATGACGGGTCGCCACTGTGTAAAATAAATAACATTAGCCTATTTCTGTCATTTGTCCAAAAAAATAACCCACCTGCCCTGAATGACGGGTCGCCACTGTGTAAAATAAATAACATTGGCCTATTTCTGTTATTTGTCCAAAAAAATAACCCACCTGCCCTGAATGACGGGTCGCCACTGTGTAAAATAAATAACATTAGCTTATTTCTGTCATTTGTCCAAAAACATAACCCACCTGCCCTGAATGACGGGTCGCCACTGTGTAAAATAAATAACATTAGCCTATTTCTGTCATTTGTCAAAAAACATAACCCACCTGCCCTGAATGACGGGTCGCCACTGTGTAAAATAAATAACATTAGCCTATTTCTGTCATTTGTCCAAAAAACATAACCCACCTGCCCTGAATGACGGGTCGCCACTGTGTAAAATAAATAACATTAGCCTATTTCTGTCATTTGTCCAAAAAAATAACCCACCTGCCCTGAATGACGGGTCGCCACTGTGTAAAATAAATAACATTGGCCTATTTCTGTCATTTGTCCAAAAAAATAGCCCACCTGCCCTGAATGACGGGTCACCACTGTGTAAAATAAATAACATTAGCCTATTTCTGTCATTTGTCCAAAAACATAACCCACCTGCCCTGAATGACGGGTCGCCACTGTGTAAAATAAATAACATTAGCCTATTTCTGTCATTTGTCAAAAAACATAACCCACCTGCCCTGAATGACGGGTCGCCACTGTGTAAAATAAATAACATTAGCCTATTTCTGTCATTTGTCAAAAAACATAACCCACCTGCCCTTAATGACGGGTCGCCACTGTGTAAAATGAATAACATTAGCTTATTTCTGTCATTTGTCCAAAAACATAACCCACCTGCCCTTAATGACGGGTCGCCACTGTGTAAAATGAATAACATTAGCTTATTTCTGTCATTTGTCCAAAAAAATAACCCACCTGCCCTGAATGACGGGTCACCACTGTGTAAAATAAATAACATTAGCCTATTTCTGTCATTTGTCCAAAAAAATAACCCACCTGCCCTGAATGACGGGTCGCCACTGTGTAAAATAAATAACATTAGCCTATTTCTGTCATTTGTCCAAAAAAATAACCCACCTGCCCTGAATGACGGGTCACCACTGTGTAAAATAAATAACATTAGCCTATTTCTGTCATTTGTCCAAAAAACATAACCCACCTGCCCTGAATGACGGGTCGCCACTGTGTAAAATAAATAACATTAGCCTATTTCTGTCATTTGTCCAAAAAACATAACCCACCTGCCCTGAATGACGGGTCGCCACTGTGTAAAATAAATAACATTATTCTATTTCTGTCATTTGTTGGGTACAGTAGGCACGTGCCTTTGTTGGTAATTGCTGTAATATAGCCTGTTCAAAACATTTGTGAAGGTTTAAACCGGTTCGCAATTGTTTTATTTCATTATTTGGTTCCAACTGTAATTATGTGTACCACAATATAATAGCCAGCTCATAAATTCCCTAGAAACAATGGCTTGACTTACATTTACCCTAATAGAGTTTAGAAACTTTTGTGAATGTTTGGTGTGGTGTGGCTATTATAGCCTAGAAAACAATAAAACATGAGGCTATACAGTTTTGTATATGCTACACATCGAAACGCAAGGAATAGTGTTTTTGTAATTTGTTATAGACTGTTTCTAAAGACACTTAAATGTGGCTCATTTGGCCAATTACCTACTATATTATATTACACTGTATTATATGGACTGGAATTACGCACCTCTTTCAAACCATGAACCTGGGAGCGAACATGTTACAATTATAGGCCTATTTTAAATTTGTATAATTAGAAGCTGATGCATATATACCTTTCATAATATTTCCCCTAATGTTATTATCCTACCTCCTCTCTCTCTCTCTGTTGTTGCTTCATTCCTTCCTCGCTTTCAGTTAAATTAAATCAGTTTAGTTGTCCTGATCTTCATCATTCTAATGACGTCCTTGAATAATATAGGACTCGAATAAGATACAGATGGCTTTCTTTTCTCTTCACGAAGATTGAATGGTTAGGAGTCTGAACAAAAATATGCTATATACAGTGCTGCTTGAAAGTATGTGAAACCCTTGTGCAATTAGAGATTATTTCAGTTTTTACCATGGCCTGTGGCCGTGAGTTCTATTGGCTGCTGTATTTAACGTTCAGCAAACAAGAGCTTGCATCCCTCTTCCAATAGTCTGTTAGTATAAGAAATGCTAAAAAGTAATTATTTCAGCAAGCTATTCTATTGTAGCTTTTCCTGTAGCTGTAGCTCAGTTGATAGAGCATGGCGCTTGCAACGCCGGGGTTGTGGGTTCGTTTCCCACGGGGGGCCAGTATGAAAATTTATGCACTCACTAACTGTAAGTCGCTCTGGATAAGAGCGTCTGCTAAATGACTAAAATGTAAATGACTCCAAGAACTAAGGAGCGTTTTTTAAGGAGAGGCCAGCAGAGCGCATGGTGGGTATTCCGCAAGAGACAGAGGCTATAAATTAGAAGCTTCTTTATAGGTCATCATTTATTAGCTAAATATAAGGCTAATAACTTAATTGAAATTATTAACTGAAAGAGGTAGGCTAGGACATATATATACATATATAGCCTATGTCTTTTTTTTTTTACTGACAAATGAAAGCAATCAATCAATCCAAACTGTGCAGCGGCAATATGATGAATGGAAAAAGTTGAATGACATTCGGAGATGTCAAGCCAAGACTTCAATACTGGGTATGCCTAAAGTAGGGAGGTGTTTTCTGTTTGTCGAGATTGACGTAGTCTATTTATTGTGGTGTTGAAAACGCAAACCATGATATTGAAGTGCCCGAAGTCAGTATGTTTTGTTTTTTTGGTTGTGTTGTGCATTGGCACAGAAACCTGTTGGTGGAAAATGTGTTGCATATATTTTATATAATTATATAAATATTGCATAAAAATGTAAAAAATCGGATTCCCCCCAATCTTATCATTGTCTGCAACTGGCTCTGATCGTGAAGTAATGAAACAGGCAGTGAGAGTGAACTCGTCTGTGGTGGTCGGCGAACCCTCAACATTCTGGCCCGTAACCCAGTGTGGCATCGACTGTGCCACAAAAAACATGCTGAAGTGGAAAAGTTGATATCCACGTTTACAAACACAGGGTCGCTGCAGTTATTGTTATTTCAATCAATCATATGTATTTATAAAGCCGTTTTTACATCAGCCGGTGTCACAAAGTGCTTATACAGAAACCCAGCCTAAAACACCAAACAGCAAGCAATGCAGATGTAGAAGCACGGTGGCTAGGAAAATCATCCTAGAAAGGCAGGAACCTCTGTAGAAACCTAGAGAGGAACCAGGCTCTGAGGGATGGCCAGTACTCTTCTGGCTGTGCCGGGTGGAGATTATAAGAATACATGGCCATTAGGGTCAGATTGTTCTTCAAGATGTTAAAACGTTCATAGATGACCAGCAGGGTCAAATAATAATCACAGTGGTTTTAGACGGTGCAACAGGTCAGCACCTCAGGAGTAAATGTCAGTTGGCGTTTCATAGCCGAGCATTCAGATGTCGACCTGTGGTTTTAAACATTATTTTGAGTTAATTCTATGAGGGGAAGGGTGTTCAGTTTATTTAACAGTACAAGGGGAGGGTCATGTGAAAATATTTGGGGAGGGGTGTGCAGTAAATTTAGATCTGTCCCTAACCGTCCTAAAATCTCATACGAAATTACTAAGGTGGTGTTTTGGGTGTAACAGTAACTATGCTGTTCTATTTGGTTATGTCATGTAGAATACAAATTAGTCATATGTGATCTTCCAAGACATTGATTCAGCTTTGATCTAACTTCACTAATCGAGCACCATTGTGAGAAGTGGCAGAGCGACGCTCCAAAGAGCTATTGAAGCGCACTTGCAGCTAATTGAAGAGCACGTAGACTATACTCCGATGCTTCGTGCAAAATTTGGTGATGCAGAAACGAGAGACCACCTGTGGCTGTTTTATGAAAATCTGGGATTATTTGGCCAATGAAACATTTCTGATTTCTCTCAGCGAATGGAGAGCCTCACAAGTTTGACAAAAGTACCTTGTATCTTTCAGTCTAATAGGGCGGCTTACTTTTGTTGGTCTTCGTCATAATCACGCTTTTTGTAAGTAGTTAGGCCTAACTATCCAAGTTTAGCTGTAATTTAGCCAGAAAGGATTTGAGAAATGTGATTAGTTGACGACAAGCATATGACATTGGCCAAGGTCTCGGCTTGCGCTGCGTAGAATATCAGATGTCATCGTGATTGTTTGGTTGCGGGACCCGGGACAGAGGACCAAAATGCTTGACTTGTTCCGCACAATCCGGGACATGTGGTCACCCTACTCCTGACTGACTGAGCAGGTGGAGCAGGGCCGAGTTCCAAATTCAACAGACATGGATCGCATTCCTGGTTCGATTCCAGGCTGTATCACAATCCGGCCGTGATTGGGAGTCCCATAGGGCGGCGCACAATTGGCCGAGCGTCGTCCAGGTTTGGCCAGGGTAGGACGTCATTGTAAATACGAATTTGTTCTTAACTGACTTGCCTAGTTAAATAAATGTTAAATAAATAAATAAAATAAAAATTAACCAGCCTGATAATAGCTCGTTTCCAATTTGATTAATTTGTCTAAACTCATAATAGAATAGGAATGGAGTTATAGGCCTACTCAGTCTGGTTAAAGGAAGACTATCAAATTCAACCTATGCCGTAGTAAACCATATAGCCCATCTATCCTATTTAAAAAGGACTGAAGTCAGAAACAGATTATTTGGTTCCATTTCAACATAATTATTAGTGAACCCAAAGTGCTGTAACATATATATTAAATCAAATAGCCTAGTAGACACACCAACACTTGTCAATGTTCACGTGCATCGCAAATTCAGAACCGCTGGACAGCATAGATAATAAACAAAAGCGCTGATCATTTGGAACGAGATCAGAATGACTGCTGATTTATACATTCTGTAAATAAATAGGTAGCCTAGCCTACAAAACTATAACAATCCATATGTTCAAATAAAAAGGCCTAATTAACATGATATCAATAACGCAGCCACATCCCGATTCCCCGGTGCCGACACATTCAGAAATCAAAAGATGGTTTAATATATTGTTTAAAAGCTCTGACGAAGGCTCAGAGAACAACACACACTTTTCAATGAGAAATCCACTTTGGGCAAAACAAATAAAAAAAATAATAATAACAATAATAATACCTCTGTTTTCAAAGATGTAGCCTTCAATGCAATACTCATGATCATTTTAAGGAGAACAAAAACTCCTTGGCCTACATTTGAACACCACCACAGAAGCTTCACTATTGGTTACTTGAAGAGAACTAGGGCCTATCACTTGCAGCCCACCTCTTCCAATGCATTGTGGAAAAGTGCTCATCGAATTCCACTATACAGATGAAGAGCCGAAATTAGTATAACATCCTGGCATTTAAACCATAGGCCTACTTGATTTTTGAAAATTCACATAGGCTACTATAAAACGTTCTATTGTGGCATACTGAGAATGCTTCATGCGGAACTGCGTTGTTTTGAGTTAGTTATTGGTTAATTTCGATAGCACATCCCCATATCTGATTATCAGCTGTTGTCAAAGCCGAAATGAGCATGACATCTTGGCATTTAAAGTATACAACATTTTCGAAATGTCACATCCTATAAAACTTCATTTTTTACGGATACTCAAATGGCCTACTATTTAGGACGCACGTATGGGTATTCGGAGATGGCTACTAGTGTTTAATATTTTCCCGGTATTTTACAAATGTTCCATCCCGAGAATAAATCACTTTTCTCCCGGGTAACCCGGTATTTCCCGCCAAAAACCGGAAGTGTCATTCAAAAGCATTATAAAGCATGTCAATATGTCTGGATTTGATTAGAGCTTTGATGGAAAATTCAAGCCTGATGCAACCTGAGCCTGATTAAATACATTTTATGAGCCCTACATTAAAGACATTTAATGAGCCCAAGCCAAAAAAAAGCCCAAATGATTGTGCCGTTATCCAATACATAGGCTATATGATACCATATAGACTACTGCACATTAAGCACGACAGAAAAACATAAAAGCACATTGATGTAGCTATGCTCTCTTGGGTAAATAAATGAAACAAGATTCACTAGGCTAATCTTTTTGAGTATGAACTGTATTATTGTACTGTATTGTATTATACTGTATTATATGGACTGGAATTATGCACCTCGTTCAAACCATGATAAAGCAGGGAGAGAACGTGCGATTCTGTTGCAGCACATGCGGCCTACACAGTTACAAGTATAGGTTAGCGAATTAAATTGAAATGTTTTATACTATTTCCCCTGTTATTAGCCTACCTTCTCTTTCTTAGTGTTGCTTCATTCCTTCCTCGCTTTCAACAGTTAAATGAAATAAGGTTCGTTGTCCTTATATTCATGATTCTAATGATGTTCTTGAATAACATAGGACTAGAATTAGATGCAGAAGGCTTTCACTTCTCTTCACGAAGATTGAATGGTTATGGGTCTGAATAAATAACTCCTATAGCCTACCGCCATCGCGCATTCGCTCTTCTTTCAAACTACGGGTGAGTTCTATTGGCCGCTGTATTTAACATTCAGCAAACAAGAGCTTGGTATTTTTTGGTATTTTGGTATTCTGTTAGGATCCCCATTAGCTGTTGCAAAAGCAGCATCTACTCTTCCTGGGGTCCACACAAAACATGAAACATGACATAATACAGATAATTAATAGACAAGAACAGCTCAAAGACAGAACTACATCAATTGAAACATTTATTTAAAAAAAGGCACACGTAGCCTACATATCAATACATACACACAAACTATCTAGGTCAAATAGGGAAGAGGTGTTGCTTTATTTGTTTTTTTTAAAACCAGGTTTGCTGTTCATTTGAGCAATATGAGATGTAATGGAGTTCCATAATGGCTCTATATAATACTGTACGCTTTCTTGAATTTGTTCTGGATTTGGGGACTGTGAAAAGACCCCTGGTGGCATGTCTGGTGGGCTAAGTGTGTGTGTCAGAGTGATGGAGTCAGTCTCTCCTCAACTCTTAGCCAAGAGAGACTGGCAGAGAGACTGGCAGAGAGACTGGCAGAGAGACTGGCAGAGAGACTGGCATGGATCAGCCCGCATTCGGCCTTTATAATACTGTAGCATAGGCTATGCTGCGGCAAAAATAAGTGACCATGATGAGATGATAGGTCTAAACACTGAGATTGGCTGTCGGTCTCCACCCTGAGCGTTGATGTTTTATCATGCAGTGACCAGAGAGAATTTGAGAAGGCCTTAGAGAATCCAGATTTAGACATTGCATACAATTTAACAGTTCCATTTCACATCATGCTGTTCATATAAATAATGTATTATAATTTACTGTCATGCTGTTCATATCAATAATTTATTATAATTTACCATCATATTGGTCATATAAATAATTTTGGGCGGTAAATCTCGGTAACCGGGTTCCCGCCTTCAACCCTAATGGCTACTATCTCAAAATCTTAATATAGTAAATCATAGATACAGTGGGTATCATAAGTATTCACCCCCCTTGGATTTTTTTTCACATTTTATTGTGTTACAAAGTGGGATTCAAATTGATTTGTCATTTTTTGTCAATGATCTACACAAAATACTCTAACATTCTATATATATATATATATATAAAAAAAAAAGATTAATGAAAAATATAACACTAATATACGTTGATTATATAAGTATTCACCCACCTGAGTCAATACATGTTAGAAACACGTTTGGGTGTTCTGGGTAATTCTCTAAGAGCTTTGCACACCAATAGTATTGTCTATTATTCTTTTGAAAATTCTTCAAGCTCTGTCAAAGTGTTGGAGATCATGACTAGACAGCAATTTTCAAGTATTGCCATAGATTTTCAAGTATTGCCATAGATTTTCAAGTATTGCCATAGATTTTCAAGTATTGCCATAGTTTTTGAAGTATTGCCATAGATTTTCAAGTATTGCCATCGATTTTCAAGTATTGCCATAGTTTTTGAAGTATTGCCATAGATTTTCAAGTATTGCCATCGATTTTCAAGCAGGTTTAAGTAAAATCTGTAACTTGTCCAGGCACGTGCACAGACAGGACTCTACCTGACAGATCACATGCCCCTTTGCCCATCCAGTATCCAAAGTGCCCTTTTGGGTGGAGGTATAATTTTTTTTAAATAAATGTTTTTGTCATTGTTGTTCAGAACCCACTGCCCGCAAGTCGTCGGTTGGTTGTGCCTGTTGATCTGCCCTATACAGAGCTTGTGCGCACCCTTTATCCAAACATGCATTGCTTGAGAGATGCGGTCCACGGTTGAGTGTGTGTAGCTAGCTACCTAGTTCAGCGTTATCGTGCTGAAACATGAGGTGATGGCAGCGGATGAATGGCACGACATTGGGCCTCAGGATCTCGTCACGGTATCTCTGTGCATTCAAATCGATAAAATGAAATTTTGTTCGTTGTCCGTAGCTTATGCCTGCCCATACTATAACCCCACCGCCACTATGGAGCACTCTGTTCACAATGTTGACATCAGCAAACTGCTCTTCCACACAATGTCATACACGCTGTCTGCCATCTGCCAGGTACAGTTGAAACCGGGATTCATCCGTGAAGAGCACACTTCTACAGCATGCCAGTGGCCATGGAAGGTGAGCATTTGCCCGCTGAAGTCAGTTACGACTCCGACCTGCAGTCAGGTCAAGACCCTGGTGAGGACAACGAGCACGCAGATGAGCCTCCCTGAGACGGTTTCTGACAGTGTGCAGAAATTCTTCGGTTGTGCAAACTCACAGTTTCATCAGCTGTCCGGGTGGCTGGTCTTAGTCGATCCCACAGGAGAAGAAGCCGGATATGGAGGTCCTGGGCTGGCGTGGTTACATGTGGTCTGCGGTTGTGAGGCCGGTTGGACGTACTGCCAAATTGCAACAGCTCTGGTGGACATTCCTGCAGTCAGCATGCCAATTGCTGCTCCCTCAAAACTTGAGACATCTGTGGCATTGTGTTGAGTGACAAAACTGCACATTTTAGAGTGGTCTTTTATTGTCCCCAGCACAAGGTGCACCTGTGTAATGATCATGCTGTTTAATCAGCTTCTTGATATGCCACACCTGTCAGGTGGATGGATCATTTTGGCAAAGGAGAAGTGCTCACTAACAGGGATGTAAACAAATTTGTACACAAAATTTGAGAGAAATAAGCTTTTTGTGTGTATGGAAAATGTCTGGGATCTTTTATTTCAGCTCATGAAACATTGGACCAACACTTTACATGTTGCGTTTATATTTTTGTTCAGTATAGTTTTGTCATTTTCTTAATTGTCTTTGTTTGGAGAGAATGGTTTCTCCGTCTTGTCCAATATTGTTTGAACGCACATGTACCTGGCCTGCTCGCCAGAATAGGTGTCGCTGGTATTTAAGTGCTGTTTGGGTATGTTTCGGCAGTTTACTTTTGGGAAACTGAAGGGGAGGCTGTATCTGAACCCCATAGACCCCATCTGTGCCTTGTATGGTTAGTACATGTTTGGCCTGATAAGAGGCTTTTTCTTTTGAATAGACAGTTTGAAGTCTAAAACGTTGTAAATATAGGCTTAATTGAATTGTACATTTATCACCATCACCAGCGCTGTGTAAATAAATTCAACAACCATGTACACCTCTACTTGCCTGCCTCCTGCTGAATCTTTGTCCTTACGAATGCTAGAAGGTCCTTATTTTACATGTTGCATAAATAAATAGGCCTATGCTAAAACAATTGAACATTTTTTTGCTACGGAGGCGTTTGGTGTTATGAATTTCGAGATATGAATTTTGAAAGTAATGTACATTTTTTTCAAGGGGGGAGTGCCCTTTTTTCATTTTGAGCACATGCCCCCTGAAAGGTCTCTGCACGGTCCTGAACTTGACCACTCAGGAACATTCACTGTCTTCTTGGTAAGCAAATCCAATGTAGATTTGGCCTTGTATTGTAGGTTATTGTCCTGCTGAAAGGTTAATTCCTCTCCCAGTATCTGTTGTAAAGCAGACTGAAGCAGGTTTTCCTCTAGGATTTTGCCTGTGCTTAGCTCCATCCCGTTTCTTTTTATCCTGAAAACCTCCCCAGTCTTTGCCGAAAGTCAAGCATACCCATACCATGATGCAGCCACCACCATGCTTGAAAATAAGGAAGCAGTTACTCAGTGATGTGTTGTGTTGGATTTGCACCAAACATACGGCTTTGTTTGCATTTAGGCCAAAAAGTTTATTCCTTTGCCGTGTTTTTCTTCTCTCCCAGTATTACTTTAGTGCTTTGTTGCATACAGAATAAATGTTTTGGAATATTTTTATTCTGTATATTTGTATTCTTATTTTCACTCTGTTAATTAGGTCATTATTGTGGAGTCACTACAATGTTGTTGATCCATCCTGCATTTTCTCCCATCACGTTGAACTCCGTAGCTGTTTTAAAATCACCATGGTGACATCCCTGAGCAGTTTCCTTCCTGTCCTGCAGCTTAGTTCAGAAGGACGACTGTATCTCTGATGTGTCTGGGTGTTTTAATACATCATCCACAGCATATAATTATTAACTTGACCATGCTTAAAGAGATATTAATTGTCTGATTTGTTATTGTTAGCAATCTACCAATCACTGCCCTTCTTTATGAGACTTGTGAAAAGCTCCCTGGTCTTTGTAGTTGAATCTGTGCTTGAAATTCAATACTTCACTGAGGGTATTTACAGATGTTTTATGGGGGACAGAGGAAGTGGTAATCTTTAAAAATCATGTAAACCCTTATTATTTCATATAATTTATTATGTAATTTGTTGAGCCACATTTTACTCCTAAACTCATTTAGGCTTGCCTAAACAAAGGGTGTGAATACTTATAAAACAACTATATTTTAGTTATTTAATTTGTATTAATTTGTAACAAATGTGTAGACATAACTTTGATATTATGGAGTATTTTGTGTAGATAAAAATAAATAAATAACACAATTAAATCTATTTCAATTCCACTTTGTAACGCAACAAAATGTGAAAAAATCCAAGGGGGATGAAGGGACGATTAGGGTTGCAAAATTCCAGGAACTTTTAAATAAATTCCCAGTTTTTCCCGAAATCCCTGTTGGAGGATTCCTAGGAGAGACTCCTGGCCCTAGGGAGGACTCCTGGCCCTAGGGAGGACTCCTGGCCCTAGGGAGGACTCCTGGGCGTGGTTGCATAAAACATCTTAAGTGTTCCACTTAAAGGTTTACCTTAAGGAACAATTTTCCCTTACCTACGGGAATTGTTAAAGGGTGTTGCATAGAACCCCTCAAACATTTCCTTACGTAAGGGCATAATTTAAGGATTTTATGTAGTTTGAAGGCATGTATGGCAGAAAGAGTCTCTGGTTACCATGGAGATGACCTGATTCACTGACTGAACTTTTCCTCAAAGTGATTGCATTTATTTTGGGAGATAGCAAAATAGAACTACATTCAAGACAGGAGAAACAAATTGTTAGCATATCTCTTGCGTTCGTAAATTCACTCTGGCCATCTACTCTGATTTCAGAGCACTTTCGTCTCGACCGTGTGTGCCAGAGCGCAGAATAACTGATGAATTTACAAACACCAGCTGAATATGACCGGTGTCAGTAAACGTAGGCAAAAAAAAAAGTAAGAGTTAGTGACGAAGGCTCTAGGTAACATGTAAACAGCCTAACCAGCTGTGCTAGGGCAAGTAAGATGCTCAGAGTGAGGCGGTGGAGAGGACTTTTTATTTTATTTTTCTTTGCCTTATTTCTATTACAGGATATTGGATGACTGTCATTCATATTCCATTCACCCAGTTCAATGTAACACCGATAGGTTTAGGCTAATACATGATACTCAAATGTTCCCTATACCCATCATGAGGTTGCTACAACCTATCAATTAAAGTCTACAGCGTAGGTGCACACAGGTCTGCATCTAGCTGATCTAGGGTGTTTATCCCCATTTCGTTACATTTGCTTCTGTTTAAGATTTTTTTTTCAACAGAATTGGCGGAATGAATACACCCCTGATCACTCGTAAACACAGTTCACTTTCATAGCAGCCACGTTGTATTCCTTCTCGCATCTATGCACTCTCTTCCTCTCACCTTTTCCCTTCGTTTGTGGACTTTTAATACACAACATATCCACTGTGTGTGACCAGGCGAAAAAAACTTTCCAAGACAAACCATATCATAACCACTACACACGGCCTACATCGTTGTCACCATATTAGCTAAAGTAACGTCATAGTCAACATAGCTAATAGAACTAACTCGTTAATAAACCCGCTACAATCATGCAGTAACGTTACAGTGTATAGTCAGTAAGCAGTTTAGCAGTTATACCGGCGGGCCCTGGTGGCAATACAGTAGTAAAACCAAAAGCTTACACTACCTTGACTTGGAAGATTTCCAGTGTTGTGTTGAATAGTCATAGCCAGCTAGCTAACATAGCATCCCTCTGTTTGAGCAGGGTGTTTGAGTGGGCTAAACTAGCTAGCTGCATTTGCTAGCTAAGTAAGTGAAACTTAAAGTGAAAAAATATGACAATCTCTCTCGCTCTCTCTCTCTCTCTCTCTCTCTCTCTCTCTCTCTCTCTCTCTCTCTCTCTCTCTCTCTCTCTCTCTCTCTCTCTCTCTCTCTCTCTCTCTCTCATGCCTCTCCTTTATTTTTGAAGAAAATAATTTAATTAAAACTGTTCAACTATATTCTTTCTCTCTCTTTGAGAAAACTACTGAACACATGTTATGCACTGCAGTGCTAGCTAGCTGTTTCAGTACTATATTAATTCGCTGATCCTTTGATTGGGTGGACAACATGTTCAGTTCATGCTGCAAGAGCTCTGATAGGTTGGAGGACGTCCTCCAGAAGTTGTCATAAATACTGTGTAAGTCTATGGAAGGGGGTGAGAACCATGAGCCTCCTAGGTTTTGTATTGAAGTCATTGTACCCAGAGGAGGACGGAAGCCAGCTGTCCTCCAGCTACACCATGGTGCTACCCTACAGAGTGCTGTTGAGGCTACTGTAGATCTTCATTGCAAAACAGTGTGTTTTAATCAACTATTTGGTGACGTGTATATATTTATATAGTTTTATCTAAAAACGTTTTAAATGTTTCACTTTTTAAATGTTTCACTATTTTAATTTGTATGTAATTTACTGAGGAGGATGGTCCTCCCCTTCCTCCTCTGAGGAGCCTCCACTGGAGTGAGGTGTTCTCTCATTTGTGTGTGGAAGTAGCTAGCAGGCTAGCCAACGTTAGCAAGTTAGCTTGGGTGCTTGACTGCCGTTGTGAGGAACGTTCGGATCAACCCTATTCCTCGGCCAGAGCGACCAGTGTCAATCGTGCAGTGTACACTCGGAGAGCGAAATGCTCTGAATTTACGAACAGACAATCTGACAATGCTCTGAATTTTTGAACGACCCAGAATGCACTCTAACACACTAGAGGCAATTTATGAACGCACCCTTAGCTAGACGTCAATGAAATGCATTTGGCATTGATCAAATGGTCAGGCAGGCAAGTTCCCATTCAGTTGTCAAAACGTGGGTTGGGACAAGCATTCATTAGCAGTCAAGCTGCAGAAGGACGAGCAGGCTACTATTCCCTCATCGTTTATCAGTGCTAATCCCGAGTGGCGCAGTGGTCTAAGGCACTGCATCGCAGTGCAAGCTGTGCCACTAGAGATCCAGGCTCTGTTGCAGCCGACCGCGACTGGGAGACCCATAGGCGGCGCACAATTGGTCCAGCGTCGTCTAAGGTAGGGGAGGGTTTGGCCGGCAGGGATGTGGGTTTGTTTCCCATGGGGGGCCAGTATGAAAAAATATATATATATATGTATGCATTCACTAACTTTAAGTCGCCCTGGATAAGAGCGTCTGCTAAAATGTAAATGCTATTTTGACAGCCAACTAGCTGAAAACGTTTTTAGCTCATAGATTTTAGCTCATCTTGTTCTGGCTAGCATTAGTTGTTGATCTTGTTGTTGTTGATGTGTATAACTGAGGGAGAGAGCCTACCTTTTCATGATTGTTTGATCAATAGGACTGTAAAGTTCCCAAATGTAAGAGGACTCCCGTTGTATTTACATATTTGCAGAAATCCATTCAGGTGTATTTTGTGGCTTTTGGCGAACGCTTTCCAATGATCTAAAGTAGCACTGTTGCTACTGCCTGTAAACACACAGTCCAGTGCAAAGTGAATGATGACAGGCCCCTGTGGCAAATGGCTTATTTGCATAAAGGCCTACTGTAGCTTTGATTGGCTATGGCACACCGGTCTGCATAGACTCAGATCCTGGATTTTTATTAGGTTTTATTTACTGCAGTGTCTATTAATTGTCCAAATGCAAGGCCACTTTCCCACTTTATATTTCTATATAATTTTCAGAAATGCCTTACTATACGTAATTCCCAAACATTCTAAGAATTTATGAAAACATGACCAAATCTAATTGCTCGCTTGTCAGAAAATGTATAAAATATTCTTCCTGGGGGTGTATATGAACAGATTCTATTAAGATGTAACGTTGCTAAAACGCTGTCAGTTCCACTTTAAGGAAACTGGGCCTTGGGCCTAGGGGAGGACTCCTGAGGCCTCATTTATTAATCTTGCATAGGCACAAATCTGTGCGTAAACCATGTATGGGATCATTTCCACGCAATGTGTGAGATTTATCAATATGAACGTTGGCTTGAGAGTGTGTGTGTGTAAAATTCGGGTTTTTGGCAGCGGAGCTTGCCGATCTGCATCTCAGATCGGCAACGGTTACATACAATTTCCATACACCAACGCGCAACATGTTGAAGTCAAGAGGTTTTTCTTTGCCATCAGGGTTCCCAAATACGAACGGAGCAATAGATGGCACCATCCCAAAACAAGTTAAACTATGTGAACAGAAAAGGCTTACACTCACTTACACTCATACAGGTGATAGGTTACTTGATGCGCAAAAAAAGGCGCTGCTGAATGTGGTGGCAAGGTGGCCAGGTGGAACACGCTACAGGAGGGAGCTGTTGAGGATGAATGGCTCATTGGTCAGTGTTGCCTACTCTTTTGAAGTATATTTGCCATTGCTAAAGCAATTTGAATTATCCTAATGGTCCTCTCTTTGTAGCTATGGTTTTATTTTTACTGGTCAAGCCACAATGAGCAAGCCAAATAAAACCTTTTGGTTGCAGTCAACCTCTGACACTAGCACCTTTTATTTCATTAAAGAAAACTAAAACACTTAGCTTTTTTTTGGTTGCGCCGTTGTATATTCCCCACGTGCTTTGACCATATGGTTCATTAGGGTTGTTTCTAAATGCAAATATCCAAGGTCGTGAATGAGCACTGAAGCTGAGAACAATTGGTATTTATCAATGGTTATCTCCTACCGGTATGTGCATGAAGCTTGTTTGATAAATCACACTTTTTCTATGTGCACAAACATTCTAAGTTCCGTTCATAAGTAACGTTTTTGAATAGTTTCTGCGCAGTATTGTTAAATGAGGCCCCAGGCCTTTTACACAGATACACAGACAACAACTGCGATTTGGTCAATAGAACTAACAGCCTACACACTAGATAAACGATAGATGAGTTTACTAGTCACATGCACAGGACCGCAGATGTAATGGCAGGGCACAGTGAAATGCTTCAGCTCCGAGCTCCAACGTCAATAGGAGGAGCAGCAGGGGGGGGGGGGGGAAGTGAGAAGTGAATGAAACAATAATCATCAAATCCACTAGAGGGTCTGCCTGAGGTACATGGGAGGGCCTTGAAAAAAATGTCATCCGATTGTCTGATAACGGTCGGTTAAAAAATATGCTGCAGGGAGGGATGCTGCCTCTCACAGTCACCAATAACCTTCATTACATTTTTGTCATTTAGCAGACGCTCTTATCCAGAGCGACTTACAGGAGCAATTAGGGTTAAGTGCCTTGCTCAAGGGCACATCAACTGTTTTTTCACCTTGTCGTTTCAGGGTTTTGAACCACCTGCCGCTCATGCCAGTTTGTGTCATTTTATTTATTCGTATTTTTATCAGTGCTCAATGTCTGTTTTTACACAGGCAGCACAATTCTGATATATTGGGTCTTTTGACCAATCATATCAGATCTTTGGGCAATAATTGGGCAAAAGCTCAGAATTGGGTTGTGTGTGTAAACGTAGCCATAGAAACTCATTCTCTACATGTAACACAGGATATCTACACATCTAGGGTTGAATGGCAGGAACCCAGTTACTGAGATTTACCTGGGATTTACCCCCCAAAACCACTCCCTGTTCCCTGAATAAATAACTGCGAGAATCCGGTAAATTATAATACATTATTTATATGAACAGCATGGCGTGAAATTAACTGTTAAATGATGATTACATCTGTCTTATCTACGGCCTCTGCATGATGAATCAATGCTCAGGGTGGAGACAGACAGCCCATCTCAGTATGGAGTGCAGTTACACAATGCATGTAGACCTATCATCTCACCATGGTAACAATGCATGTAGACCTATCATCTCATCATCATAACAATGCATGTAGACCTATCATCTCATCATGGTAACAATACATGTAGACATATCATCTCATCATGGTAACAATGCATGTAGACCTATCATCTCATCATGGTAACAATGCATGTAGACCTATCATCTCATCATCATAACAATGCATGTAGACCTATCATCTCATCATGGTAACAATACATGTAGACATATCATCTCATCATGGTAACAATGCATGTAGACCTATCATCTCATCATGGTAACAATACATGTAGACCTATCATCTCATCATGGTAACAATACATGTAGACCTATCATCTCATCATCATAACAATGCATGTAGACCTATCATCTCATCATGGTAACAATACATGTAGACATATCATCTCATCATGGTAACAATACATGTAGACCTATCATCTCATCATCATAACAATGCATGTAGACCTATCATCTCATCATGGTAACAATGCATGTAGACCTATCATCTCACCATGGTAACAATGCATGTAGACATATCATCTCATCATGGTAATAATGCATGTAGACCTATCATCTCATCATGGTAACAATACATGTAGACCTATCATCTCATCATGGTAACAATGCATGTAGACCTATCATCTCATCATGGTAACAATGCATGTAGACCTATCATCTCATCATGGTAACAATGCATGTAGACCTATCATCTCATCATGGTAACTCTTCTTCTTGTGACAGGTAGGCCTACATTTGCTGCAGCATAGCCTATATTACAATAATATAAAGACCGAATGTGCGTCTAATTTACCCATCTCCATCTGGCTTTAAGGGGTCAACTTGTTTTTTATTTGTAAAGATGAATTTTTTACACTAATTCTAACCTTAACCCTAAACCCCCTAGAAATAGCATTTGACCTTGTGGGGACCAACAAAATGTCCCCAGTTGGTCAAATCTTTCATGGTTTACTATTCTTGTGGGGACTTCTGGTCCCCACAAGTATAGTTAAACACGACCACGCCCTCACACACACACACACACACACACACACACACACACACACACACACACACACACACACACACACACACACACACACACACACACACACACACACACACACACACACTTCTGTATACAGGCTGTATATATGTTCTGTCTGAGTTGATGTTGAGTGTGTGTATGTGTGTGTGTATGCGTGTGTGTATGCGTGTGTGTGTGTGTGTGTGTGTGTGTGTGTGTGTGTGTGTGTGTGTGTGTGTGTGTGTCTACAGCAATATCCTGGAGGAGTATAGGTCTGGAGAGGCCTTCAGCACAGACGACTACTTCAAGGAGAACGGGGAGATAGTTGGGATCCAGAAGAATCTCCTGGACCAAGCTCATGACTGGAACCGCAAAAGAGGTAGGTCTAGGACTGACTGATTTATCGATTTAATTTATTGATCGATTAATTAATTCATTTATTGAATTAGATGTGAAGAGTTTATTTCCAAAACGCTATATCCACCAAATTCTCACATTTGTGTTTTTTCATCAGAAATGAATGCTTGGGCACCTTCATGTATGTGTCAAATATTACTGTCCTCCGAGTTTTTATTCATAGCTTTTAGATTCAAACTGGTTGTGTTGCAAACACTATGTATCCATTGTTTAGCTGGAATGGAATGTTGGTTTGCTGTATATTTAACATACACTCTTAGGGTTCCAAAAGGGTTCTTTGTGGAGGGATAGGGTTCTACCGAGAACCGTTTTGATCAGAAGAACACTGGGTTCTTAGTAAGGCAAAGGGTTCTATCTAGAACCTTTAACATCCTTATAACCATTTTTGTAAGGAAGGGTTCTTTGATGATTCTTTGGAAGGCAAGAAGGATTCTTTGGAAGGCAAGAAGGGTTCTACATAGAACTATAACTATATATCATATTTCCCAGCATGCTCTATTGCAGGGAGATTTTCATAATTGTTTGTTTAACTGTAATATCTGTGTTTTTGCATGTACATTGATTAGTTGATTAATTTTATGCTACACAAAAAAATATAAATAACATACAGTTTCATAGAGGGTTCTAGGTACAACAATAAACAGGGGGTTCTTTGAAGAACCCTACATAGAGAGTTCTAGATAGAACCCTCTGCAAAGGGTTCTACCCAGCACCAAAAAGGGTTCCCCTTATGGGGACAAACCGAAGAACCCTGTATGGTTCTACTTAGCACCTTTTTTTCTTAGAGTGTATAAATTCAACTCATCATAAATCTAGCCTTGTGCTATAGCGATTGTTTGTCTCTGACATGACACCATCTAGTGGTAGGTTTCAAACTAATACATGTCATTTATCAACCCCATGCCATGACTAGATGGAGAAAAAAAACACACCAATCTCTTTCATAAGCTAATTTACCAACATTTCTGAAAATGGATATATAGCGTTTTGGA
>NC_140011.1:42853826-42886326 GCF_964263955.1 Coregonus lavaretus | reverse complement strand
AGGATAGTGATTGAGTGCTGCATCAGATGACCTGGCCTCCACAATCCCCGACTCATCTCCACAATTGGGATGAGTCGGACCGCAGAGTGAAGGAAAAGCACCCAACAAGAGCTCAGCACATGTGTGAACTCCTTCAAGACTGTTGGAAAAGCATTCCAGGTGAAGCTGGTTGAGAGAATGCCAAGAGTGTGCAAAGCTGTCATCAAGGCAAAGGGCGGCTATTTGAAGAATCTCAAATATAAAATATATTTTGATTTGTTTAACACTTTTTTGGTTACTACATGATTTCATATGTGTTATTCCATAGTTTTGATGTATTCACTATTATTCTACAATGTAGAAAATAGTAAAAATAAAGAAAAACCCTTGTATGAGTAGGTGTGTCCAAACTTTTGACTGATACTGTACACACTGTATTACCTCAATTACCTCAACTACCTCGTACCCCAGCACATTGACTCGGTAGTGGTACTTCCTGTATATAGCCATGTTATTACCTCGTACCCCAGCACATTGACTCGGTAGTGGTACTTCCTGTATATAGCCATGTTATTACCTCGTACCCCAGCACATTGACTCGGTAGTGGTACTTCCTGTATATAGCCATGTTATTACCTCGTACCCCAGCACATTGACTCGGTAGTGGTACTTCCTGTATATAGCCATGTTATTACCTCGTACCCCAGCACATTGACTCGGTAGTGGTACTTCCTGTATATAGCCATGTTATTACCTCGTACCCCAGCACATTGACTCGGTAGTGGTACTTCCTGTATATAGCCATGTTATTACCTCGTACCCCAGCACATTGACTCGGTAGTGGTACTTCCTGTATATAGCCATGTTATTACCTCGTACCCCAGCACATTGACTCGGTAGTGGTACTCTGTGGTACAATAGCTTCGTTATTGTTATTTTATTGTGTTACTATTTCCTTTTCATTGTTGTTTATTTTTTATTTAGCTAATATTTGTCATACTTTTTAACTCTGCATTGTTGGGAATGGGCTTGTAAGTAAGCATTTCACGGTAAAGTCTAAACCTGTTGTATTCGGTCCATGTGACTAATAAAATTTGATTTGATTTACCATACCTCTAACATAGACCTTTTACCATACCTCTAACATAGGCCTTTTACCATACCTCTAACATAGGCATTTTACCATACCTCTAACATACAGTGGGGAAAAAAAGTATTTAGTCAGCCACCAATTGTGCAAGTTCTCCCACTTAAAAAGATGAGAGAGGCCTGTAATTTTCATCATAGGTACACGTCAACTATGACAGACAAAATGAGAGAAAAAAATCCAGAAAATCACATTGTAGGATTTTTAAATGAATTTATTTGCAAAGTATGGTGGAAAATAAGTATTTGGTCAATAACAAACGTTTCTCATTACTTTGTTATATACCCTTTGTTGGCAATGACACAGGTCAAACGTTTTCTGTAAGTCTTCACAAGGTTTTCACACACTGTTGCTGATATTTTGGCCCATTCCTCCATACAGATCTCCTCTAGAGCAGTGATGTTTTGGAGCTGTCGCTGGGCAACACGGACTTTCAACTCCCTCCAAAGAATTTCTATGGGGTTGAGATCTGGAGACTGGCTAGGCCACTCCAGGACCTTGAAATGCTTCTTACGAAGCCACTCCTTCGTTGCCCGGGCGGTGTGTTTGGGATCATTGTCATGCTGAAAGACCCAGCCACGTTTCATCTTCAATGCCCTTGCTGATGGAAGGAGGTTTTCACTCAAAATCTCACGATACATGGCCCCATTCATTCTTTCCTTTACACGGATCAGTCGTCCTGGTCCCTTTGCAGACAAACAGCCCTAAAGCATGATGTTTCCACCCCCATGCTTCACAGTAGGTATGGTGTTCTTTGGATGCAACTCAGCATTCTTTGTCCTCCAAACACGACGAGTTGAGTTTTTACCAAAAAGTTATATTTTGGTTTCATCTGACCATATGACATTCTCCCAATCCTCTTCTGGGTCATCCAAATGCACTCTAGCAAACTTCAGACGGGCCTGGACATGTACTGGCTTAAGCAGGGGGACGCGTCTTGCACTGCAGGATTTGAGTCCCTGGCGGCGTAGTGTGTTACTGATGGTAGGCTTTGTTACTTTGGTCCCAGCTCTCTGCAGGTCATTCACTAGGTCCCCCCGTGTGGTTCTGGGATTTTTGCTCACCGTTCTTGTGATCATTTTGACCCCACGGGGTGAAATCTTGCGTGGAGCCCCAGATCGAGGGAGATTATCAGTGGTCTTGTATGTCTTCCATTTCCTAATAATTGCTCCCACAGTTGATTTCTTCAAACCAAGCTGCTTACCTATCTGCTGATTCAGTCTTCCCAGCCTGGTGCAAGTCTACAATTTTGTTTCTGGTGTCCTTTGACAGCTCTTTGGTCTTGGCCATAGTGGAGTTTGGAGTGTGACTGTTTGAGGTTGTGGACAGGTGTCTTTTATACTGATAACAAGTTCAAACAGGTGCCATTAATACAGGTAACGAGTGGAGGACAGAGGAGCCTCTTAAAGAAGAAGTTACAGGTCTGTGAGAGCCAGAAATCTTGCTTGTTTGTAGGTGACAAAATACTTATTTCCAACCATAATTTGCAAATAAATTCATTAAAAATCCTACAATGTGATTTTCTGGATTTTTTTCTTCTCAATTTGTCTGTCATAGTTGACGTGTACCTATGATGAAAATTACAGGCCTCTCTCATCTTTTCAAGTGGGAGAACTTGCACAATTGGTAGCTGACTAAATACTTCCCCCCCCCCACTGTAGACCTTTTACCATACATATGAAACATACAGACTATATGGTTTTATAAATTTGGTGGTCTGAATGCTGATTGGCTGAAAGCCGTGGTATATTACGTTGTATACCACAGGTTTATTTGTACTGTTCTAATTACGTTGGTAACCAGTTTATAAAAGCAATAAGGCACCTCGGGAGGTTGTGGTATATGGCTAATATACCACGGCTAAGGGCTGTATCCAAGCACTCTGTAAGCAAGTTTATTCAAAATTCCAGAAACAGGCATAAAAAAATCACAGATCAATTAATCAATCACAAATCAATATCACAAATCAAATGATGAGCAGAAATTGACAGTAAATTGAATTGATAGACCACCTTCAGTGCTCTTAACTAGACCCAGTTGGGGTGTGCCAAAAAAATGTTTTTTGTCTGTTACAATTTTATGAGAAGCACGATATTGAATAACAAGAAAACAGTTTCTTACAAACAGTTTTTTGGCTCCCCCCTCAGGATGATCAGTCTCTCAGATGGCGTCCAAAACTCGAGCAACTACTTTATACCAAACCTCTGTCAATGAGGTAACCTTAAGGATTCCTCCTAGAATTTTACTTTAACTGAGTATAATAAAAATCTAAATATAAGTATAAAAAAATAATTGGAAATATATTTTAAGCTAAAAAGCTACAGCAAAAAATCTTCCAGCAGTCGACAGGTTCTTCAAGCTCATTTCTCTCCCCATAAAATCATAGCTCTTTTATACCCTCAATTTTCCTTTCTGCTAACTCATTGTGGCTAACACCTAATGCGATCCTCGTTCAAAAAGGTGCTTTTTTCAGACCGCTTAGCCCCCACCGTTCAAACCGTTCTAACTGTTCTAGCCGTTCTAACCGCGTTATAGCCATGTTATTACCTCGTACCCCAGCACATTGACTCGGTAGTGGTACTTCCTGTATATAGCCATGTTATTACCTCGTACCCCAGCACATTGACTCGGTAGTGGTACTTCCTGTATATAGCCATGTTATTACCTCGTACCCCAGCACATTGACTCGGTAGTGGTACTTCCTGTATATAGCCATGTTATTACCTCGTACCCCAGCACATTGACTCGGTAGTGGTACTTCCTGTATATAGCCATGTTATTACCTCGTACCCCAGCACATTGACTCGGTAGTGGTACTCCGTGGTACAATAGCTTCGTTATTGTTATTTTATTGTGTTACTATTTCCTTTTCATTGTTGTTTATTTTTTATTTAGCTAATATTTGTCATACTTTTTAACTCTGCATTGTTGGGAATGGGCTTGTAAGTAAGCATTTCACGGTAAAGTCTAAACCTGTTGTATTCGGTCCATGTGACTAATAAAATTTGATTTGATTTACCATACCTCTAACATAGACCTTTTACCATACCTCTAACATAGGCCTTTTACCATACCTCTAACATAGGCATTTTACCATACCTCTAACATACAGTGGGGAAAAAAAGTATTTAGTCAGCCACCAATTGTGCAAGTTCTCCCACTTAAAAAGATGAGAGAGGCCTGTAATTTTCATCATAGGTACACGTCAACTATGACAGACAAAATGAGGGAAAAAAATCCAGAAAATCACATTGTAGGATTTTTAAATGAATTTATTTGCAAATTATGGTGGAAAAAAAGTATTTGGTCAATAACAAACGTTTCTCATTACTTTGTTATATACCCTTTGTTGGCAATGACACAGGTCAAACGTTTTCTGTAAGTCTTCACAAGGTTTTCACACACTGTTGCTGATATTTTGGCCCATTCCTCCATACAGATCTCCTCTAGAGCAGTGATGTTTTGGAGCTGTCGCTGGGCAACACGGACTTTCAACTCCCTCCAAAGAATTTCTATGGGGTTGAGATCTGGAGACTGGCTAGGCCACTCCAGGACCTTGAAATGCTTCTTACGAAGCCACTCCTTCGTTGCCCGGGCGGTGTGTTTGGGATCATTGTCATGCTGAAAGACCCAGCCACGTTTCATCTTCAATGCCCTTGCTGATGGAAGGAGGTTTTCACTCAAAATCTCACGATACATGGCCCCATTCATTCTTTCCTTTACACAGATCAGTCGTCCAGGTCCCTTTGCAGAAAAACAGCCCTAAAGCATGATGTTTCCACCCCCATGCTTCACAGTAGGTATGGTGTTCTTTGGATGCAACTCAGCATTCTTTGTCCTCCAAACACGACGAGTTGAGTTTTTACCAAAAAGTTATATTTTGGTTTCATCTGACCATATGACATTCTCCCAATCCTCTTCTGGGTCATCCAAATGCACTCTAGCAAACTTCAGACGGGCCTGGACATGTACTGGCTTAAGCAGGGGGACGCGTCTTGCACTGCAGGATTTGAGTCCCTGGCGGCGTAGTGTGTTACTGATGGTAGGCTTTGTTACTTTGGTCCCAGCTCTCTGCAGGTCATTCACTAGGTCCCCCCGTGTGGTTCTGGGATTTTTGCTCACCGTTCTTGTGATCATTTTGACCCCACGGGGTGAAATCTTGCGTGGAGCCCCAGATCGAGGGAGATTATCAGTGGTCTTGTATGTCTTCCATTTCCTAATAATTGCTCCCACAGTTGATTTCTTCAAACCAAGCTGCTTACCTATCTGCTGATTCAGTCTTCCCAGCCTGGTGCAAGTCTACAATTTTGTTTCTGGTGTCCTTTGACAGCTCTTTGGTCTTGGCCATAGTGGAGTTTGGAGTGTGACTGTTTGAGGTTGTGGACAGGTGTCTTTTATACTGATAACAAGTTCAAACAGGTGCCATTAATACAGGTAACGAGTGGAGGACAGAGGAGCCTCTTAAAGAAGAAGTTACAGGTCTGTGAGAGCCAGAAATCTTGCTTGTTTGTAGGTGACAAAATACTTATTTCCAACCATAATTTGCAAATAAATTCATTAAAAATCCTACAATGTGATTTTCTGGATTTTTTTCTTCTCAATTTGTCTGTCATAGTTGACGTGTACCTATGATGAAAATTACAGGCCTCTCTCATCTTTTCAAGTGGGATAACTTGCACAATTGGTAGCTGACTAAATACTCCCCCCCCCCCACTGTAGACCTTTTACCATACATATGAAACATACAGACTATATGGTTTTATAAATTTGGTGGTCTGAATGCTGATTGGCTGAAAGCCGTGGTATATTACGTTGTATACCACAGGTTTATTTGTACTGTTCTAGTTACGTTGGTAACCAGTTTATAAAAGCAATAAGGCACCTCGGGAGGTTGTGGTATATGGCTAATATACCACGGCTAAGGGCTGTATCCAAGCACTCTGTAAGCAAGTTTATTCAAAATTCCAGAAACAGGCATAAAAAAATCACAGATCAATTAATCAATCACAAATCAATATCACAAATCAAATGATGAGCAGAAATTGACAGTAAATTGAATTGATAGACCACCTTCAGTGCTCTTAACTAGACCCAGTTGGGGTGTGCCAAAAAAATGTTTTTTGTCTGTTACAATTTTATGAGAAGCACGATATTGAATAACAAGAAAACAGTTTCTTACAAACAGTTTTTTGGCTCCCCCCTCAGGATGATCAGTCTCTCAGATGGCGTCCAAAACTCGAGCAACTACTTTATACCAAACCTCTGTCAATGAGGTAACCTTAAGGATTCCTCCTAGAATTTTACTTTAACTGAGTATAATAAAAATCTAAATATAAGTATAAAAAAATAATTGGAAATATATTTTAAGCTAAAAAGCTACAGCAAAAAATCTTCCAGCAGTCGACAGGTTCTTCAAGCTCATTTCTCTCCCCATAAAATCATAGCTCTTTTATACCCTCAATTTTCCTTTCTGCTAACTCATTGTGGCTAACACCTAATGCGATCCTCGTTCAAAAAGGTGCTTTTTTCAGACCGCTTAGCCCCCACCGTTCAAACCGTTCTAACTGTTCTAGCCGTTCTAACCGCGTTATAGCCATGTTATTACCTCGTACCCCAGCACATTGACTCGGTAGTGGTACTTCCTGTATATAGCCATGTTATTACCTCGTACCCCAGCACATTGACTCGGTAGTGGTACTTCCTGTATATAGCCATGTTATTACCTCGTACCCCAGCACATTGACTCGGTAGTGGTACTTCCTGTATATAGCCATGTTATTACCTCGTACCCCAGCACATTGACTCGGTAGTGGTACTTCCTGTATATAGCCATGTTATTACCTCGTACCCCAGCACATTGACTCGGTAGTGGTACTCCGTGGTACAATAGCTTCGTTATTGTTATTTTATTGTGTTACTATTTCCTTTTCATTGTTGTTTATTTTTTATTTAGCTAATATTTGTCATACTTTTTAACTCTGCATTGTTGGGAATGGGCTTGTAAGTAAGCATTTCACGGTAAAGTCTAAACCTGTTGTATTCGGTCCATGTGACTAATAAAATTTGATTTGATTTACCATACCTCTAACATAGACCTTTTACCATACCTCTAACATAGGCCTTTTACCATACCTCTAACATAGGCATTTTACCATACCTCTAACATACAGTGGGGAAAAAAAGTATTTAGTCAGCCACCAATTGTGCAAGTTCTCCCACTTAAAAAGATGAGAGAGGCCTGTAATTTTCATCATAGGTACACGTCAACTATGACAGACAAAATGAGGGAAAAAAATCCAGAAAATCACATTGTAGGATTTTTAAATGAATTTATTTGCAAATTATGGTGGAAAAAAAGTATTTGGTCAATAACAAACGTTTCTCATTACTTTGTTATATACCCTTTGTTGGCAATGACACAGGTCAAACGTTTTCTGTAAGTCTTCACAAGGTTTTCACACACTGTTGCTGATATTTTGGCCCATTCCTCCATACAGATCTCCTCTAGAGCAGTGATGTTTTGGAGCTGTCGCTGGGCAACACGGACTTTCAACTCCCTCCAAAGAATTTCTATGGGGTTGAGATCTGGAGACTGGCTAGGCCACTCCAGGACCTTGAAATGCTTCTTACGAAGCCACTCCTTCGTTGCCCGGGCGGTGTGTTTGGGATCATTGTCATGCTGAAAGACCCAGCCACGTTTCATCTTCAATGCCCTTGCTGATGGAAGGAGGTTTTCACTCAAAATCTCACGATACATGGCCCCATTCATTCTTTCCTTTACACAGATCAGTCGTCCAGGTCCCTTTGCAGAAAAACAGCCCTAAAGCATGATGTTTCCACCCCCATGCTTCACAGTAGGTATGGTGTTCTTTGGATGCAACTCAGCATTCTTTGTCCTCCAAACACGACGAGTTGAGTTTTTACCAAAAAGTTATATTTTGGTTTCATCTGACCATATGACATTCTCCCAATCCTCTTCTGGGTCATCCAAATGCACTCTAGCAAACTTCAGACGGGCCTGGACATGTACTGGCTTAAGCAGGGGGACGCGTCTTGCACTGCAGGATTTGAGTCCCTGGCGGCGTAGTGTGTTACTGATGGTAGGCTTTGTTACTTTGGTCCCAGCTCTCTGCAGGTCATTCACTAGGTCCCCCCGTGTGGTTCTGGGATTTTTGCTCACTGTTCTTGTGATCATTTTGACCCCACGGGGTGAAATCTTGCGTGGAGCCCCAGATCGAGGGAGATTATCAGTGGTCTTGTATGTCTTCCATTTCCTAATAATTGCTCCCACAGTTGATTTCTTCAAACCAAGCTGCTTACCTATCTGCTGATTCAGTCTTCCCAGCCTGGTGCAAGTCTACAATTTTGTTTCTGGTGTCCTTTGACAGCTCTTTGGTCTTGGCTATAGTGGAGTTTGGAGTGTGACTGTTTGAGGTTGTGGACAGGTGTCTTTTATACTGATAACAAGTTCAAACAGGTGCCATTAATACAGGTAACGAGTGGAGGACAGAGGAGCCTCTTAAAGAAGAAGTTACAGGTCTGTGAGAGCCAGAAATCTTGCTTGTTTGTAGGTGACCAAATACTTATTTCCCACCATAATTTGCAAATAAATTCATTAAAAATCCTACAATGTGATTTTCTGGATTTTTTTCTTCTCAATTTGTCTGTCATAGTTGACGTGTACCTATGATGAAAATTACAGGCCTCTCTCATCTTTTCAAGTGGGAGAACTTGCACAATTGGTAGCTGACTAAATACTCCCCCCCCCCCACTGTAGACCTTTTACCATACATATGAAACATACAGACTATATGGTTTTATAAATTTGGTGGTCTGAATGCTGATTGGCTGAAAGCCGTGGTATATTACGTTGTATACCACAGGTTTATTTGTACTGTTCTAATTACGTTGGTAACCAGTTTATAAAAGCAATAAGGCACCTCGGGAGGTTGTGGTATATGGCTAATATACCACGGCTAAGGGCTGTATCCAAGCACTCTGTAAGCAAGTTTATTCAAAATTCCAGAAACAGGCATAAAAAAAATCACAGATCAATTAATCAATCACAAATCAATATCACAAATCAAATGATGAGCAGAAATTGACAGTAAATTGAATTGATAGACCACCTTCAGTGCTCTTAACTAGACCCAGTTGGGGTGTGCCAAAAAAATGTTTTTTGTCTGTTACAATTTTATGAGAAGCACGATATTGAATAACAAGAAAACAGTTTCTTACAAACAGTTTTTTGGCTCCCCCCTCAGGATGATCAGTCTCTCAGATGGCGTCCAAAACTCGAGCAACTACTTTATACCAAACCTCTGTCAATGAGGTAACCTTAAGGATTCCTCCTAGAATTTTACTTTAACTGAGTATAATAAAAATCAAAATATAAGTATAAAAAAAAATTTGGAAATATATTTTAAGCTAAAAAGCTACAGCAAAAAATCTTCCAGCAGTCGACAGGTTCTTCAAGCTCATTTCTCTCCCCATAAAATCATAGCTCTTTTATACCCTCAATTTTCCTTTCTGCTAACTCATTGTGGCTAACACCTAATGCGATCCTCGTTCAAAAAGGTGCTTTTTTCAGACCGCTTAGCCCCCACCGTTCAAACCGTTCTAACTGTTCTAGCCGTTCTAACCGTGGGGATTTCTAAACTCGGGGATTTCCAGATCAAGCTAACATCCTCAATGTACCTTATTATTAACCTTAACTTTTAAACATTAATTCTTAAACATTAATCTTCCTTACCCCACTCAATTACAATCTTACTCCAACTCAATTTATCACTCCCATTACATATTAAACCTCCACCAACATAAACATTTCATCATTACAACCTCTTACAGGCTCTAATGTTCCCCTTAACAAACATAGTCTATATGCATCATACCATAAAGCAAACAACATTATAACATTGTTAACCATTTTACTGCATTACTTTAATCACATTTTACATTTTAGGCATTTAGCAGATGCTCTTATCCAGAGCGACTTACAGTTAGTGAGTGCATACATTTTCATACTGGCCCCCCGTGGGAATCGAACCCACAACCCTGGCGTTGCAAGCACCATGCTCTACCAACTGAGCCACACATTGTTAACCCTTGTACTGCATTACTCTAATCACCCTTTAATAATATCTTCCACTATACATTTCGCCATGCTTTCAAACCTTAACATTTAACATATTTAACCTTTAATCATTATTTTAGTAAATTCCAGTCCCAATTTATTTATTTTACTTATTTTTCTTAGTCAATGTCAATTGTCTCTCAGTGTTCATTGTTCTTTGTGCTCCGTGTGTGTGTGAAAGTGGAACTTCATCATGAGTGTGTGTGTGGGCGTATGCAAATGTGTCTCTAAAATGTCACAGAGAACTGGGCCTCAGCCTACTACTCTTGACATCCTTATTGCGCAATTATAAACGGAGTGTTTTCGAGCCCTGAATGCTGATTGGTTGACAGCCGTGGTATATCAGACCGTATACCACGGGTATGACAAAACATTTATTTTTACTGCCCTAATTACATTGGTAACCAGTTTATAATAGCAATAAGGCACCTTGGGGGTTTGTGGTATATGGCCAATATACCACGACTAAGGGCTGTATCCAGGCACTCCGCGTTGCGGAACAGCCCTTACCCATTGTATATTGGCCATATACCACCACCCCCTTCGGGCCTTATTGCTTAAATAACCCTTAATTTCACCATTAGATGACTCCTTGCCTTTTAATTTTGTGCTCAAGAAAGAACAGAAGTGCTTCTGTTGAATGACTGGTTTATTTCCAGATTTGATTGCTTAAGTGAAGAACATGCTAGTGTTTGAATAAAGAAATGCCTAAATGAGTACCGCCCCGTAGCACTCACTTCGGTAGCAATGAAGTGCTTTGAAAGGCTGGTCATGGCTGACATCAACACCACCATCCCAGAAACCCTAGACCCTCTCCAATTTGCATACCACCCCAACAGATCCACAGATGACGCAATCTCAATCGCATTCCACACTGCCCTTTCCCACCTGGACAAAAGGAACACCTATGTGAGAATGCTGTTCATTGACTACAGCTCAGCGTTCAACACCATAGTGCCCTCAAAGCTCATCACTAAGCTAAGGACCCTGGGACTAAACACCTCCCTCTGCAACTGGATCCTGGACTTCCTGACTGGCCGCCCCCAGGTGGTAAGTGTAGGCAACAACACATCTGCCACACTGATCCTCAACACGGGGCCCCTCAGCTGTGCATGCTTAGTCCCCTCCTGTACTTCCTGTTCACCTACAACTGCGTGGCCAAACACGACTCCAACACCATCATTAAGTTTGCTGACGACACAACAGTGGTAGGCCTGATCACCGACAACGATGAGACAGCCTATATGGAAGAGGTCAGAGACATGGCCGTGTGGTGCCAGGACAACAACCTTTCCCTCAATGTGAGTAGGACAAAGGAGCTGATCATGGACTATAGGAAAAGGCGGGCCGAACATTAACATTGGCGGGTCTGTAGTGGAGCGGGTCGAGAGTTTCAAGTTCCTTGGTGTCCGCATCACCAACAAACTATCTTGGTCCAAACACACCAAGACAGTCGTGAAGAGGGCACGACGATACCTTTTCCCCCACAGGAGACTGAAAAGATTTGGCTTGGGTCCCCAGATCCTCAAAAAGTTATACAGCTGCACCATCAAGAGCTTCCTGACCGGTTGCATCACCACCTGGTATAGCAACTGCTCGGCATCTGACCATAAGGCGCTACAGTGGGTAGTGCGTACTGCCCAGTTCATCAATGGGGACAAGCTTCCTGCCATCCAGGACCCATATACTAGGCGGTGTCAGAGGAAGGCCCAAACAATTATCAAAGACTCCAGTCACCCAAGTCATAGACTGTTCTCTCTGCTACTGCACGGCAAGCGGTACTGGAGCGCCAAGTCTAGGACCAAAAGGCTCTTTAACTGCTTCTACCCCCAAGCCATAAGACTGCTGAACAATTAATCAAATGGCCACCCAGACTATTTACATTGACACCCCCCCCCCCCCTCCCTTTTTTTTTTACACTGCTGCTACTCGCTGTTTATTATCTATGCATAGTCACTTTACCCCTGCCTACATGTACAAATTACCTCGACTAACCTGTTCTCCCGCACATTGACTCGGTACCGGTACCCCCTGTATATAGCCTCATTATTGTTATTTTATTGTGTTACTTTAAATTTTTTTAATGTTTGTTTTACTTTAGTATATTTAGTACATATTTTCTTAAACTCTTTCTTGAACTGCATTGTTGGTTAAGGGCTTGTAAGTAAGCATTTCACGGTTAGGTCTACACCTGTTGTATTCGTAGCATGTGACAAATAAAATTTGATTTGATCTGAAGGGGTGTACTTGTACATTGAAGCTGCTTCATGTTACAGAAACAGGAGATAGGCTCCTGCCCTGTCGGCCATTCTGGCTTGGATAAAGTCAAGTGAGCGGTAAAAACCCACTGGAATTGTGATACAGTGAATTATAAGTGAAATAATCTGTCTGTAAACAATTGTTGGAAAACGTAGTTGTGTCATGCACAAAGTAGATGTCCTAACCGACTTGCCAAAACTATAGTTTGTTAACAATAAATGTGTGAAGTGGTTGAAAAACGAGTTTTAATGACTCCAACCTAAGTGCATGTAAACTTCCGACTTCAACTGTACAGTCGTGGTCAAACGTTTTGAGAATGACACAAGTATTGGTCTTCACAAAGTTCGCTGCTTCGCTGCTTCAGAGATATTTTTGTCAGATGTTACTATGGTATTCTGAAGTATAATTACAAGCATTCCATAAGTGTCAAAGGCTTTTATTGATAATTACATTAAGTTTATGCAAAGAGTCAATATTTGCAGTGTTGACCCTTCTTTTTCAAGACCTCTGCAATCCGCCCTGGCATGCTGTCAATTAACTTCTGGGCCACATCCTGACTGATGACAGCGCATTCTTGCATAATCAATGCTTGGAGTTTGTCAGAATTTGTGGGTTTCTGTTTGTCCACCCGCTTCTTGAGGATCGACCACAAGTTCTCAATGGGATTAAGGTCTGGGGAGTTTCCTGGCCATGGACCCAAAATTTCGATGTTTTGTTCCCCGAGCCACTTAGTTATCACTTTTGCCTTATGGCAAGGTGCTCCATCATGCTGAAAAAGGCATTGGTCGTCACCAAACTGTTCTTGGATGGTTGGGAGAAGTTGCTCTCGGAGGATGTGTTGTTACCATTCTTTATTCATGGCTGTGTTCTTAGGCAAAATTGTGAATGGTCTCAGTATGCTTTACTGTTGGCATGACACAGGACTGATGGTAGCGCTCACCTTGTCTTCTCCGGACAAGCTTTTCTCCGAATGCCCCAAACAATCGGAAAAGGGGATTCATCAGAGAAAATGACTTTACCCCAATCCTCAAAGGTCTAATCCCTGTACCTTTTGCAGAATATCAGTCTGTCCCTGATGTTTTTCCTGGAGAGAAGTGGCTTCTTTGCTGCCCTTCTTGACACCAGGCCATCCTCCAAAAGTCTTCGCCTCACTGTGCGTGCAGGTGCACTCACACCTGCCTGCTGCCATTCCTGAGCAAGCTCTGCACTGGTGGTGCCCTGATCCCGCAGCTGAATCAACTTTAGGAGACGGTCCTGGCGCTTGCTGGACTTTCTTGGGCGCCCTGACGCCTTCTTCACAATAATTTAACCTCTCTCCTTGAAGTTCTTGATGATCCGATAAATGGTTGATTTAGGTGCAATCTTACTAGCAGCAATATCCTTGCCTGTGAAGCCCTTTTTGTGCAAAGCAATGATGACAGCACATGTTTCCTTGCAGGTAACCATGGTTAACAGAGGAAGAACAATGATTTCAAGCACCACCCTCCTTTTAAAGCTTCCAGTCTGTTATTCTAACTCAATCAGCATGACAGAGTGATCTCCAGCCTTGTCCTTGTCAACACTCTCACCTGTGTTAATGAGAGAATCACTGACATGATGGCAGCTGGTCCTTTTGTGGCAGGGCTGAAATGCAGTGGAAATGTTTTTTGGGGATTAAGTTCATTTTCATGGCAAAGAGGGACTTTGCAATTAATTGCAATTCATCTGATCACTCTTCATGACATTCTGGAGTATATGCAAATTGTTGGTTTAGTTGTCACCTAAATGTGTTATCACTGCGCTTTCAGCCATTTAAAAAAAGCACAACAAAGTTCAAATGGGAATACAATGCCAGATATTTCTTTATTTATACAACAACTTAATGTGTTCTCACTGTGCTTAATCTAATAGCACAACCAAATGACCTGGATTGCAGTTGAGATTAAATGAAAATTACATGGTGCAAGTGATCAATGCTGTTAGAGATTCTGCACAGATTATTATAGCAATTGCGAAGAGATCCACAGACCTGCAACCTTCGCATGCTATCTTGAACATGCATGCTTTGAATACATAAGAAGACATTTCAAGTTACAGTAACCTCAAAATGTGGCCATGGATATGTAGCTCATTTTAAGGTTGAATAAATACTGTTACTTTAGTTTGTAAAATAGCCTTAACTTTAAGATATTTACTGTATTACAAAAGTAATATTGAATTGTGTTTGGTTGAAAACACAACCAAATATCAACATTTGAAGGAGATGATCTTCTGCTTGGATAGTTTCATTTGTGCCACTGACTAAAGGGCTGGATTCAATCAGAACTGCGTTGGAGCTGTCAAATCCACAAGTGGCTTGTTGCCTTGCCTTATCATGGACACCGCCATTAGATGCAACGAAACCACACCCGACTATAAACCGACAAAATCCCACGCAGCCGCGTTACAAGTTCAAACACTTGAATTAGACTGATAGGCTATAAATCGCCTCATCCAAATGTACATGAAAACATTGCATTAGCATATGCCTGTCTCAAAGATCAAGCCCATGCAAGTCTAAGTACACATACGGTGAAACTGCGAATGGCTCATTGGTTTGACATCAATGGCTTGACATTTGAGAGTTATTTCTAACGTTGATAGAGCCTACACTTAATTGCACCGTTTTGAACTTCTTCTAACGGCGGTAGGGATCATAAGGAAGGTAGTGGTTTGTGACAGACAAGAGCAGCCGCTCACCGATATGTCTCATACCGCAGATACAGCTCCAACACCATCAGAACATCTGCTATGCGGATGTCGGCCAACGATGGTTAACGCTGGTTAACGCTCGATCTGAATGAATCTGGGCCTGGTTTTAATTCCAGTTTATCTACAAATTAATAATTGATATGTTGGATTCACGCCTCCATCAAAACCAAAAATAAAAGTCAAATCAGACCAATCTTTAATAAAGTACTATTATTTAACTTAGATTTTTGGATGAGATCGAGAAGTGAATCCAATATATTCATTATTAACTTTTAGATTACATTTGAAATCAACCAAAGCTTGAAACCCTACACTTGGAAAAAAAGGGTTCCAAAAGGGTTCTGCGGCTGTTCCATAGGAGAACCCTTTTTGGTTTCAGGTAGAACCCTTTTTGGTTCCAGGTAGAACTCTTCTGGGTTCCAGGTAGAACCCTCTGTGGAAAGGGTTCTACATAGAACCCAAAGGGTTCTACCTGGAACCTAAAGGAGGTTATTCAAAGGGTTATCCTATGGGGACAGCCCGATGAACTGTTTTTGGTTCTAGATATCACCTTTTTTCTTAGAGTGTAGGCCTATGTGTATTGTCTATTTCTAGTTGAATCCTGGGTTGAATTGAAACAATAGCTGTTGTTGACTTTGCAAATACTATATACAGTGAGGGAAAAAAGTATTTGATCCCCTGCTGATTTTGTACGTTTGCCCACTGACAAAGACATGATCAGTCTATAATTTTAATGGTAGGTTTATTTGAACAGTGAGAGACAGAATAACAATTTAAAAAAAACGCATGTCAAAAATGTTAGAAATGGATTTGCATTTTAATGAGGGAAATAAGTATTTGACCCCTCTGCAAAACATGACTTAGTACTTAGGGCAAAACCCTTGTTGGCAATCACAGAGGTCAGACGTTTCTTGTAGTTGGCCACCAGGTTTGCACACATCTCAGGAGGGATTTTGTCCCACTCATCTTTGCATATTTTCTATGGGATTAAGGTCTGGAGACTGGCTAGGCCACTCCAGGATCTTAATGTGCTTCTTCTTGAGCCACTCCTTTGTTGCCTTGACCGTGTGTTTTGGGTCATTGTCATGCTGGAATACCCATCCACGACCCATTTTCAATGCCCTGGCTGAGGGAAGGAGGTTCTCACCCAAGATTTGACGGTACATGGCACCGTCCATCGTCCCTTTGATGCGGTGAAGTTGTCCTGTCCCCTTAGCAGAAAAACACCCCCAAAGCATAATGTTTCCACCTCCATGTTTGACGGTGGGGATGGTGTTCTTGGGGTCATAGGCAGCATTCCTCCTCCTCCAAACACGGCAAGTTGAGTTGATGCCAAAGAGCTCGATTTTGGTCTCATCTGACCACAACACTTTCACCCAGTTCTCCTCTGAATCATTCAGATGTTCATTGGCAAACTTCAGACGGGCCTGTATATGTGCTTTCTTGAGCAGGGGGACCTTGCGTGCGCTGCAGGATTTCAGTACTTCACGGCGTAGTGTGTTACCAATTGTTTTCTTGGTGACTATGGTCCCAGCTGCCTTGAGATCATTGACAAGATCCTCCTGTGTAGTTCTGGGCTGATTCCTCACCGTTCTCATGATCATTGCAACTCCACGAGGAGAGATCTTGCATGGAGCCCCAGGCCGAGGGAGATTGACAGTTATTTTGTGTTTCTTCCATTTGCCAATAATTGCACCAACTGTTGTCACCTTCTCACCAAGCTGCTTGGCGATGGTCTTGTAGCCCATTCCAGCCTTGTGTAGGTTTACAATCTTGTCCCTGACATCCTTGGAGAGCTCTTTGGTCTTGGCCATGGTCGAGAGTTTGAAATCTGATTGATTGATTGCTTCTGTGGACAGGTGTCTTTTATACAGGTAACAAGCTGAGATCAGGAGCACTCCCTTTAAGAGTGTGCTCCTAATCTCAGCTCGTTACCTGTATAAAAGACACCTGGGAGCCAGAAACCTTTCTGATTGAGAGGGGGTCAAATACTTATTTCCCTCATTAAAATGCAAATCAATTTATAACATTTTTGACATGGGTTTTCTGGATTTTTTTGTTGTTATTCTGTCTCTCACTGTTCAAATAAACCTACCATTAAAATTATAGACTGATCATTTCTTTGTCAGTGGGCAAACCTACAAAATCAGCAGGGGATCAAATACTTTTTTCCCTCACTGTAGGCCTAAATAGTATCGTTGATGATATATGACTTATAAAGTAAGGTTTCATTTAATTTGCTCTGTTAAACATACCCTTTGGAATGACTTCCATAGCAACAGTGAATGTATTTAGTTTTTAAGTGGAGATTTTTCAACAATCATTCTCACGATACCACATCGGTAGTATTCAGTGACAAATATCAAAGCTAAGCTGGGCTTGGTTAAAGCCCTGGATGGGAGACCAAAGGGACAGCTGTAAATAGATCGACTCTCCAGTAGGAGGTGCTACCCAGCCTATTGTTTTTTTTTTCTTCTGCTAGTGAATATAACGTTGAAGATCTGACGTTGTTTCAAAGGTACAAATGTAACATATTTTATACAAGGTTTGTATGTTGAAAATGTATTACAATGATGACATAATCCTGTGGTTGAAATTCCACCCTCAAAACAACAGTTAACTTTGATGAGTTTTTTGCAAACTCTATGTATTTTACACGTAGATTCCACGTCACAATACATTGACAAATGATGTTGAAAAAACATTGATTCAACCAGTTTGTGCCCAGTGGGCATGTACAGTACACAGACATGTGACCACAGGTAAGAGTCTTCTCTTCATGTTAGATTAACAGACTCCACAAAGAAGAAGGTAAACGTCCCAACATGGTCAAAAGACGTGCACTACAAAGGGAACAAGGTGCCATTTGTGACACACACAACCAAGGGAGCTAGATTATTAAACAAACACACAGTTCAATTGTTTATGTACAAACAAACAAACAAACAAACAAACAAACAAACAAACAGAGTCCATATGTAAACAGGTCATACATCCTCCCAGTCCCAGCAGTTATTGGTGCAACATAGCAGGGTTGGGGTGAATTCGAATTGAAGGTAGTCATTTCAGGAAGTAAACTGAAATTCCAATCCCAATAATCGAAAAAGGCCATATATTTTCAATAACTTCTCAAGAAACTATAAGTAAAAGCTATTTATTTCAAACGTTTTTTTTCAATTGATTGAAGTTTAAATTCAAATCACTTCCTGAATTGACTATCTTCCATTAGAATTGACCCCAACCCTGCTAGAAGACACATTTCAGTTGAATGCATTCAGTTGTACAACTGACTAGGTATCCCCCTTTCCCTTTCCTTTACATGGTAAGTACTGTAGTGGATGAGGTGGGTGAGGGGAGTTTCTCCCATACTGTACAGTGAAGAGCTTGGAGCTTTGAGCACAAATCAATATTGTCCCCAAAGAGCAATGAATTTGCAGCAGTAATAGTCTCAAACAGCCCTCTCCAGGGTCCTGGTCTTAATGGTATTAAATGAATGGTTCATTATGGAGTAGTACTCTAGCCCACTGGCTGGAGACGCAGGGAGGTGTCGAGAGAGGAGCAATAGATACTCTTACTCCCAGGGTAGAGGTGGAGAGGTGGATGGAGGTAAGCTATATCCTCTCCTTCTCTAGGTGGAGAGAGGCCTTCATATCTCAGTCAGGGGGATTCAGGGGGCGGTAAAATATATCCTCTCCTTCTCTAGGTGGAGAGATGCCTTCATATCTCAGTCAGTGGGATTCAGGGGGCGGTAAAATATATCCTCTCCTTCTCTAGGTGGAGAGATGCCTTCATATCTCAGTCAGTGGGATTCAGGGGGCGGTAAAATTAATACTGCCCTTCCTCTACTCCCCTCTCTCCCCCTTTCTACCCACAGTCAGGATCCTCTCCTCTCTCACCCATAGCGAGGGTCCATATCAGTAGGTAGACTGGGGGGTGATAGAATGTATTCCGTGAGGCCTCCATGTATAGTAGAGGAGGTCAGGCTCTTCCTGTTCTTCTTCATGGCCGACCTTCTCTGCCAGCGACACAGCAGTACCTCCACCTGTTATTGTTATACATATGACAGAAGAAATAAATACACATTTTAAATAAATCATTTCACACACATTCTCAGGTCGTTATTGTGTAAGAGAATGTGTTCTCAATGACTTACCTGGTTGCAGTTTTTCTGTGGTTAAACGTACTGTTGGAGACCATTATTCCCCGAGCACCTTGTTAATTAGCATGTCAGTAGTAATAATCATGTTATGGGTTAGGGCTGATAGATTGTAAATGACTGTTTTACAGTTTTTGACTGTTTTACAGTTGTATGAAAAAGTTTGGGCACCCCTCTGAGGCTGCATAATAATTGACTCTGTCGTCACAGAAAATGATCACAGTGGTATGCCATTCATTTTCTAATAAAAGCTGAGTACTGGGGTATTGTCCAGACAAAGATTTTTAGTGTAGCAATATTAAGTTGTATGAAATTAAATCAGATGTGAAAAATAGGCTATGCAAAAATTTGGGCACCCTTGTCATTCTGTTGATATGAATACCTGTAACTACTTAGCACTGATTAATTGGAACACACAATTGGTTTGGTGAGCTCATTAAGCCTTGAACTTCATAGACAAGTGCATCCAATCATGAGAAAAGGTATTTAAGGTGGCCAATTGCAAGTTATTGTTCTCTTTGACTCTCCTCTGAAGAGTGGCAACATGGGGGCCTCAAAACAACTCTCAAATGACCTGAAAACAAAGATTGTTCAACATTATGGTTTAGGGGAAGGCTACAAAAAGCTATCGCAGAGATGTAAGCTGTCAGTGTCCACCGTGAGGAACATAGTGAGGAAATGGAAGACCACAGGCACAGTTCTTGTTAAGGCCAGAAGTGGCAGGCCAAGTTAAATATCGGAGAGGCAAAAGCGAAGGATGGTGAGAACGGTCAAAAACAGCCCACAGACCACCTCCAAAGACCTACAACATAATCTTGCTGCAGATGGTGTCACTGTGCATCGTTCAACAATTCAGCGCACTTTGCACAAGGAGAAGCTGTACAGGAGAGTGATGCGGAAGAAGCCTTTTCTGCACACACACCACAAACAGAGTCGCTTGAGGTATGCAAACGCACATTTGGACAAGCCAGCTTCATTTTGGAATAAGGTGCTGTGGACTGATGAAACAAAGATTGAGTTATTTGGTCATAACAAGGGGCGTTATGCATGGCGGCAAAGGAACACAGCGTTCCAAGAAAAACACTTGCTACCCACAGTAAAATTTGGTGGGGGTTCCATCATGCTGTGGGGCTGTGTGGCCAGTGCCGGTACTGGGAATCTTGTTAAAGTTGAGGGTCGCATGGATTCCACTCAATATCAGCAGATTCTTGGGAATAATGTTGACGAATCAGTCACAAAGTTTAAGTTACGCCGGGGCTGGATATTTCAACAAGACAACGACCCAAAACACTGCTCAAAATCTACCCGGGCATTTATGCAGAGGAACAAGTACAATGTTCTGGAATGGCCATCCTAGTCCCCAGACCTGAATATCATTGAGAATCTGTGGGATGATTTGAAGCGTGCTGTCCATGCTCGGCAACCATCAAACCTAACTGAACTGGAGATGTTTTGTAAGGAGGAATGGTCCAAAATACCTTCATCCAGAATCCAGACACTCATTAGAGGCTATAGGAAGCGTCTAGAGGCTGTTATTTCAGCAAAAGGAGGCTCTACTAAATATTGATGTGATTTTTCTGTTGGGGTGCCCAAATGTATGCACCTGTCTAATTTCATTTTGATGCATATTGCACATTTTCTGTTAATCCAATAAACCTAATTTCACTACTGAAATATTACTGTGTCCATCACTTATTTGATAGATCAAAATGAAATTGCTGATCCAAAACACCCAATTATTTATAAATGGAAATCATGGAGATTGTCAGGGGTGCCCAAACTTTTTCATACGACTGTATATCTTTACTGTTTTATATAATGATATGCTCTTAGTATGAATAGATGGTTTTTATACATCCATAGAGATTGAAAGTAGTGTTAGGTTTAAGCTCTTTGTGTATGATAAAGTGCAATTATGTAGTGGACTGCAGTGGACTATAGGAATGTGTACTCCCCACAACTCAAGGCCTCTTCTGACTGATGAGAAGACCTGTGATATGCTCAGAGGAGCACAGATAAATACTGGATGATGGAAAAGTACTGAAACACATCTTTGTGGAAGGGAGGGGGTGAGAGCTAAGGGTATAAATGGACACTGCACTGTACTGAATGCATGTTCTCAGCTGAAGCATTCAGTCGGGTGTAATAAATCTAGTTTTAGCGTTTTTTGGTGTCCGCCTGGAGTTCGTAACAGAAATCTAGAACCTAACAGTACCTATGGCAAAACAAAAATGATCAAATGCTCAAATACATTTGCAGATTGCCTGATAATTGTCTTGTTTTGTACCTGGAGTTCGTATCTTAAGATTCACTTTTGCTCAACTTTAAATACAATTGTCATCAATTAATAAAAAAAATTCACTGTCAAATGTTTTGTTTACGGAATATCAAAACGTTGTTTTTAACAGAAGAGAAAAAGTTGCAATCGGTAAATACTACTGCACAAAACTGTAAATGGTTTCATCAGTAGTACACCAGATAGAATATAGGGACAGATCTAGGCAACGGGGACTGTCTAATTTCTATGATCCTTTACAACATCGGGGACATGCAGAGATGCAGAGAATGAAGTTGAGTTACTTCTAAAATACTTCTAAGACAAGTCATCATCTCCAACGTTGTGACCTTCCATAACAGAGCTTCGCTTTGATGGGGATTTCAAATCAAATCAAATCAAATGTTCATTGTCACATGCGCCAAATACAATAGGTGTAGTAGACCTTACAGTGAAATACTTTCATTTTTAGATAAAACTATACTAAATATATTCAAGTCACCAAATAGTTGATTAAAACACACTGTTTTGCAATGGTCTGTAGTAGCCTTAACATCACTCTCTGTGGTACCACCATGGTGTAGCCAGAGGACAGCTAGTTTCCGTCCTCTGGGTCCATTGACATTTCAATTTCAAAACCTAGGAGGCTCATGGTTCTCACCAGGGCATAAAATTAACTTTTTGGTCCACCAACCACTGTGGCAAGTAAATAAAAAAATCTACCAGCCAATCAGATTTTTTACCAGCCAAAATATTATTATTTGTATCTAAAATTACACCAACAACCAAGTAGACTAAAACAAAACAGAAACTGATGAGCATGCTCTGTAATGTTTCTAAAACAATACATGTACAGTGCCTTGCAAAAGTATTCATCCCCCTTCGCGCTTTTCCTATTTTGTTGCATTACAACCTGTAATTTAAAGGGATTTTTAATTGGATTTCATGTAATGGACATACACAAAATAGTCAAAATTGGTGAAGTGAAATGAAAAAGATGACTTGTTTCAAAAAATAAATAACGGAAAAGTGGTGCGTGCATATGTTTTCACCCCCTTTGCTATGAAGCCCCTAAATAAGATCTGGTGCAACCAATTACCTTCAGAAGTCACATAATTAGTTAAATAAAGTCCACCTGTGTGCAATCTAAGGGGGGGGGGGGGGGGGGGGGGGGGGTGAATAGTTATGCACGCTCAAATTTTCTGTTTTTTTTTGGTCTTATTTCTTGTTTGTTTCACAAGAAAAAATATTTTGTATCTTCAAAGTGGTAGGCATGTTGTGTAAATCAAATGATTCAAACCCCCCCAAAATTAATTTTAATTCCAGGTTGTAAGGCAACAAAATAGGAAAAATGCCAAGGGGGTTGAATACTTTCGCAAGCCACTGTATTACTAGTAAGAAGTAATCTGACCTGAGTCTTAACCAAAATATCACAAATTAAGGCCGGGAGGTTACCTTGGTAACGCGACTAGTCATGGTTCTACTGTGAGATTGAGTCTGACTAGTGGAAGCGTTGTCTTCTCTTCCCTAGCAGTTGAAACTCAAACATAGAGAAACAACTTAGCTTGTGAGCAAAACAATGTAAATAGCCAAGAAACACAAGGACAAAGTCTCACTTCAGTAGACTTTTGTTTCAAGTAAATTAGACCAACTTTTATGCCTGTGCGCAACGCTTCTAAAAATGAATCTTTCACTCAGTTCTTTATGTCCGCACAGCCCCCAGCCAGGCAGTGTTGCAGAAATACTTTGAAAACAGCTACTGCAGCATTTATTTTACTATAAATGTGATCATACTTGACTATTTTTTATTCACAAATGCTAGTGAAATACTTGCACTGTGGAGCCCTGACCACCCGCAAACGTAGCTGGTGAAATAGACATCTTACCTGCCAATGCCAAAATCTACCCGCATTTGGTAGGTGGCGGGTGCTAATTTTAGGCCCTGCTTCTCACCCCTTCCATTGACTTACACAGTAATTATGACACCTTCCGGAGGACATCCTCCAACCTATCAGAGCTCTTGCAGTATGAACTGACATGTTGTTCACCCAATCAAAGGATCAGAGAATGAATCTAGTACTGAAAGCATAAGCTACAGCTAGCTAGCACTGCAGTGCATAAAATGTGGTGAGTAGTTGACTCAAAGAGAGAGAAAGAAAATAGTTGAAGAGTTTTGAACAAATTCAGTTCTTACAAAATGAAGGAGAAGCGAGAGAGAGAGAGAGAGCTACAGTGAGGGAAAAAATGTATTTGATCCCCTGCTGATTTTGTACGTTTGCCCACTGACAAAGAAATGATCAGTCTATCATTTTAATGGTAGGTTTATTTGAACAGTGAGAGACAGAATAACAACAAAAAAATCCAGAAAAACGCATGTCAAAAATGTTATAAATTGATTTGCATTTTAATGAGGGAAATAAGTATTTGACCCCCTCTCAATCAGAAAGATTTCTGGCTCCCAGGTGTCTTTTATACAGGTAACGAGCTGAGATTAGGAGCACACTCTTAAAGGGAGTGCTCCTAATCTCAGTTTGTTACCTGTATAAAAGACACCTGTCCACAGAAGCAATCAATCAATCAGATTCCAAACTCTCCACCATGGCCAAGACCAAAGAGCTCTCCAAGGATGTCAGGGACAAGATTGTAGACCTACACAAGGCTGGAATGGGCTACAAGACCATCGCCAAGCAGCTTGGTGAGAAGGTGACAACAGTTGGTGTGATTATTCGCAAATGGAAGAAACACAAAATAACTGTCAATCTCCCTCGGCCTGGGGCTCCATGCAAGATCTCACCTCGTGGAGTTGCAATGATCATGAGAACGGTGAGGAATCAGCCCAGAACTACACGGGAGGATCTTGTCAATGATCTCAAGGCAGCTGGGACCATAGTCACCAAGAAAACAATTGGTAACACACTACGCCGTGAAGGACTGAAATCCTGCAGTGCCCGCAAGGTCCCCCTGCTTAAGAAAGCACATATACATGCCCGTCTGATGTTTACCAATGAACATCTGAATGATTCAGAGGAGAACTGGGTGAAAGTGTTGTGGTCAGATGAGACCAAAATGGAGCTCTTTGGCATCAACTCAACTCGCCATGTTTGGAGGAGGCAGAATGCTGCCTATGACCCCAAGAACACCATCCCCCTCCGTCAAATATGGAGGTGGAAACATTATGCTTTGGGGGTGTTTTTCTGCTAAGGGGACAGGACAACTTCCCTCAGCCAGGGCATTGAAAATGGGTCGTGGATGGGTATTCCAGCATGACAATGACCCAAAACACACGGCCAAAGGCAACAAAGGAGTGGCTCAAGAAGAAGCACATTAAGGTCCTGGAGTGGCCTAGCCAGTCTCCAGACCTTAATCCCATAGAAAATCTGTGGAGGGAGCTGAAGGTTCGAGTTGCCAAATGTCAGCCTCGAAACCTTAATGACTTGGAGAAGATCTGCAAAGAGGAGTGGGACAAAATCCCTCCTGAGATGTGTGCAAACCTGGTGGCCAACTACAAGAAACGTCTGACCTCTGCGATTGCTAACAAGGGTTTTTGCCACCAAGTACTAAGTCATGTTTTGCAGAGGGGTCAAATACTTATTTCCCTCATTAAAATGCAAATCCATTTATAACATTTTTGACATGCGTTTTTCTGGATTTTTTTGTTGTTATTCTGTCTCTCACTGTTCAAATAAACCTACCATTAAAATTATAGACTGATAATTTATTTGTCAGTGGGCAAATGTACAAAATCAGCAGGGGATCAAATACTTTTTTTCCCTCACTGTAGCTACATTTCCTTTTGTTTTATTTATTCACTTTTCATTTTCACTTACTTAGCTAGCGAATGCAGCTCGCTAGTTTAGCCTACTCAAACACCCAGCTCAAACAGACAGGGATGCTATATTAGCTAGCTGGCTTTGGCTATCCAACACTGGAAGTCTTCCAAGTCAAGGTAAGCTTTTGGTTTTATACATTTATTGCCACTGGTGCCTGCCGGTGTTACTGCTAAATTACTTGCTGTACACTGTCCTGCATGATTTTAGTGGGTTTCTAGTAGCTATGTTGACTATGACATTAGCTAATATGGTGACAACGATGTAGGCTGTGTGTAGCGGTTAGCGGTTATGATATGAAGGTTTGGCTTGGAAAGGTTTTTTCGCCTGGTCACAGACAGCTTTTGTGTTGTGCACTGAAGTCCACAAGCGAAGGGAAAAGGTGAGAGGAGGAGAGCACATCTATGCGAGAAGGAATTCTACAACGAGCAAAGGGATCATGCTGTTTGTATGTGGCTGCTATGAAAGTGAGCTGTGTTTGCGGATGATCAGCGGTGTATTCATTCCAGCGATTCTGTTGAAAAACGTTTCTTAAACGGAACGAAACAGGGATAAACATACCTGCATTTTTTCCAATAGAAACTCTCGTTTGCAAGTGTTAGAATAATGATTACACCCTAGAACAGCTAGATGCAGGCAAGAGTGTGCAAGGCGGTATTAAATGTCACGGTCTCTCACCTTGATTACTAAATTTTTTCTCTCGACCTAAGCACCTACTTTGTAGATTTTCATTCGTAGGTTGTAGCAACCTCATAGCGGGTTTACTAACGCGTTAGTTGTAGTAGCTATGTTGACTATGACGTGACAACGATGTAGGCTGTGTGTAGCGGTAAGCAGTCATGATATGAAGGTTTGGCTGGGAAAGGTTTTTCGCCTGGTTACAGACAGCTGATATGCTGTGCACTGAAGTCCACAAGTGCAGGGAAAAGGGAGAAGGAATTAAATATACAATGAGCAACGTGATCATGCTGTTTTTATATGGCTGCTACGAAAGTGGACTGTGTTTGCTTGTGATTCATTCCGCCGATTCTGTTGAAGAATGTTTCTTACCTAAAGAAAATTGAACGAAATGGGGATAAACATACCTGAATTTGTCCAATAAAACTCTCATTTGCAACTGTTGGACTAATGATTACACCCTAGATCAGCTAGATGCAGGCAAGAGTGTGCGAAGCGGTATTGCATCTGTTACTGTCTGTCACTTTGATTACTCAAAATTCTCTCGACCTGTGCACCTACGTAAACTTTCATTCATAGGCTAGGTTGTAGCAACCTCATGATGGGTACAGGGAACATTTGAGTATCATGTAGTAGCCTAAATCTATCGATGTTACATTGAGCTGGGTGAATGGAATATGAATCACAGTCTGTAATAGAAATAAGGCCCATAAAAAATAAAATTACAAAATATCGTCCTCCCTCATCTAAGAGAATGCCAAGAGTGTGCAAAGCTGTCATCAAGGCAAAGGGTGGCTACTTTGAAGAATCTCAAATATAAAATATATTTTGATTTGTTTAACACTTTTTTGGTTACTACATGATTCCATATGTGTTATTTCATAGTTCTGATGTCTTCACTATTATTCTACAATGTAGAAAATAGTAAAAATAAAGAAAACCCCTGGAGGTGTGTCCAAACCTTTGACTGGTACTGTATATATATATTTATATTTATATTATGGGTCCCTTGTAGCTCAGTTGGTAGAGCATGGCGCTTGCAACGCCAGGGTTGTGGGTTCGTTTTCCCACGGGGGGCCAGTATGAAAAACGTACGCACTCACTAACTGTAAGTCGCTCTGGATACGAGCGTCTGCTAAAAATGACTAAAATGTAAATATTTACCAGTGGTGGCAGGTAAACTGAAAGAAAAACTAGAGACTACATCCCAAATGGCACCCTATTCCCTACATAGTGCACTACTTTGGTAGGCTTGAATAACATTAAGAAGCCGCCTGACGTTGTTACGTGACTTACGACCCTTAATGAAGCCAGTTTGGTCCCCTTTCACACATAGTGGCAATGAGTCCTCTAGTCGTGTGGCTCGGATTTTAGAAAGCAATTTTCCATCCACATTCAGAAGGAAGGGACAAGAATCTGGGCATTTTCCCTTTTTGAGAATAAGTGATATGTTGGCTTCCCTCAGCGTTTTGAGGGAGGCGGTCATTTTGAAAATGAGTGGTTAAACATATCAAGCGATGGCTCAAGGATCAGAGACTCCTTATAGAACTCATTACAAAACCCGTCCGCTCCTGGGGCCCTACCATTGTATAGATTCTTTCATTGCAAAACATGATCTCTTCCTTGGTAATAGGGGCATTAAGGAGATTCTCTGTTCTTCTGGAATAGTCGGGAGCTCAATCTTAGAAAATAAGTCTATATGACCAAAGCCCTGATCAAAAGTAGTGCACTATACAGGAAATAGGGTGCCATTTGGGATGCATCCACTACCTGTTCTCTGAAGAAGCTGGTAGTTAGGGTGTAGAGGATAGGGTTCAGGGCGCTGTTGATGGGTAATATAAAGATCACCACCCAGGATGAGATGGTACCTGGAGGGAGGGAGAGAGAGGGAGTTAGAGGTGTGTGCATGTGGGGTGTGTGTGTGTGTGTGTGTGTCCTTGTGCATTACCTGCAGTGTTGGGGAGTAGTGAACTACATGTAGTGTAATTTAACTGCGTTTTGCGTTAGCTTGGTGGTAGTTGAACTAAGTTCAAATCTAGGTAGTGTTTTCAGTAGTTAATTACTTTTTTTGCCATGTAGCGGTTTAGCTAACTACTGGAACTACACACTGCTTTTTTCTCAAAAACAAAAGGAAATATGGGTGAAGTAGACAATAACTTCCTTTCTTTTTCAGCACCAGACCTGCCTGATTCTCACTTGAAACATCGTTTTTTGTGTTCAATTCCTACAGTCCATCTGTGACGCTGGTGCGTTTTTTTGGACTTCAAACCCCTTTTAAAACAGACTTCTGGGTTGGTACCATTGGATTCGTATATTTCTTCTGCATCCATTGATACCAACCATTAGTCTGTATGAGTAGCAGGTGTTTGTGAGACAAGGGGCCTGGGGGGGCGGTTCCTCTCAGAAACACGCCACACAACAGCTACAAACTATTATGACCCATCTATGACACTCACACGCCACACAACAGTAGTTAGAAGGTAAGGAGTTATTCTACATAGAAGATCATAGGAAATTCCAGGACATACTATATCATTTATACTTATTAATAAACTCACATATTTGCCGTCACAAACTCCAACCTCCAACCTCATTGACTAGTTGGATATTCATTTCCCACTGAGCAAACCATTTCTGTACTTACAGCGTTCTTTAAATACATTTTTGATCAGGTTTTGCTTGGCGGACATTATTTTTTTTTATTGACATTGGTCAATAAAGCTCATGAATGCAACTGATTATTTTGTGTTCTACTTGTAGCCCTGGTTGTCCTGAAAATAAAATTGTAATAACGCTGTGAGGCAGATTTTTGCTGGGGTCCTCAGGCCTGATGTTATTAAGCTAAATTACACATTTTAATAACATATGACCCCAATGTGATCTGTTGTTGCAATTCATAGTCAATGACATTTCAGATTTGCATATGATCATCTTTCACTAATTCGTTTGGATGTAAGTGAACTACTTTTTCAAAGGAACTTTAGTTAAGTAAACTATATTTTTCATAGGGGTAGCTTTAGTGTAGCTTAACTTCTGTGTAAACTAATTGATAGCTTGGTAAATTATATTTTCAGAGTAGCTTCCCCAACAACGATTACCTGGTATCTCGACCTGCAGCAGGGACAGTATTTTGACCAGGAAGATGGGGATCCAGCAGAGGGCGTCAGAGAAGACGATGAAGAAGAACCTGTTAGCTACAGCCACGTCTCGGTGTAGCCTGCTCCTCAAGTCTGTAACAGAACAGCCTGTTAGCTACAGTCAGGTCTGTAAAGCTTCAACTGCAAATAATATTCAAGTATTCACACCCCTTGACTATACAGGGCCTTCAGAAAGTATTCACAGCCCTGTGCCTTCAGAAAGTGTTCACACCCCTTGACTATACAGGGCCTTCAGAAAGTGTTCACACCCCGTGAACCTATTCCACATTTTGTTGTGTTACAGCTTGAATTTAAAATAGATTAAATTGAGATTTTGTGTCTCTGGTCTACAAACAATACATTTTAGTCATTTAGCAGACACTCTTATCCAGAGCGACTTACAGTTAGTGAGTGCATATATTTTTTTAATATATTTTTTTCATACTGGTCGCTCGTGGGAATCGAACCCACAACCCTGGCGTTGCAAGCGCCATGCTCTACCAACTGAGCTACACAAGACTACATAATACCCCATAATGTCAAAGTGGAATTATGTTTTAGAAATGTTTACAATTTCAATAAGTATTCAACCCCTTTGCTATGGCAAGCCTAAATAAGTTCAGGAGTACAAATGTGTTTAACAAGTCTCATAATAAGTTGCATGGACTCACTCTGTGCGCAATAATAGTGTTTAACATGATTTTTGAATTACTTGACCAGCGAATTTCAAACACATATTTAACCACAAAAGCAGACATTTATTTCCCTTTTAAGCATGGGGAAGTTTTTAATTACACTTTGGAAGGTGTATCAATACACCCAGTCACTACAAAGATACAGCCGTCCTTCTTTATTCAGTTGCCAGAGAGGAAGGAAACCGCTAAGGGATTTTATCATGTGTCACGACTTCCGCCGAGGCTGCCTCCCCTCCTTGTTCGGGCAGGTTTCGGCGTTCGGCGTCACCGGCTTACTAGCTACTGCCGATCCATTTATCATCACTCCATTTGTCTTGTCTTCAATCACACACACCTGGTCCTTATTCCCTCATTAGTCATTGTATAAGTGTTCCCTTTGCTTCCTTGTCTGTGTGGGTGATTGTTATTTGTGGAGGTTAGTGAAGCTCGGTGGAGCTCGTGTACTTTGTTTCAACGGGAGATTTCCCGTGTGCCTTGTATTTTCCAGTGCGCCTGTTTTGTGCCCTGGAGTGTGTTTACGCATTTCTGCGTAAAACTGTGTTTTTTTGCGGATTAAAGCCTGTGTTTCTGTGATTTACCCTCCTGCGCCTGACTCCTTCCACACCAACCCATCACATCATGAGGCCAATGGTGACTTTAAATCAGTTACAGAGTTGAATGGCTGTGATAGGAGAAAACTGAGGATGGATCAACAACATTGTAGTTACTCCACAAATCTAACCTACAGTGGCTTGTGAAAGTATTCACCCCCCTTGGCATTTTTCCTATTTTGTTGCCTTACAACCAGGAATTAAAATGGATTTTTGGGGGGTTTGAATCATTTGATTTACACAACATGCCTATCACTTTGAAGATGCTAAATATTTTTTATTGTGAAACAAACAAGAAATAAGACAAAAAAACAAAACTTGAGCGTGCATAACTATTCACCCCCCCAAAGTCAATACTTTGTAGAGCCATCTTTTGCCGCAATTACAGCTGCAAGTCTCTTGGGGTATATCTCTATAAGCTTGGCACATCTAGCCACTGGGATTTTTGCCCATTCTTCAAGACAAAACTGCTCCAGCTCCTTCAAATTGGATGGGTTCCGCTGGTGAACAGCAATCTTTAAGTCATACCACAGATTCTCAATTGGATTGAGGTCTGGGCTTTGACTAGGCCATTCCAAGACATTTAAATGTTTCCCCTTAAACCACTCAAGTGTTGCTTTAGCAGTATGGTTAGGGTCATTGTCCTGTTGGAAGTTGTATTTAGCGCCATCCATCATTCCTTCAATTCTGACCAGTTTCCCAGTCCCTGCCGATGAAAAACTTCCCCACAGCATGATGCTGCCACCACCATGCTTTACTGTGGGGATGGTGTTCTCAGGGTGATAAGAGGTGTTGGGTTTGCGCCAGACATAGCGTTTTCCTTGATGGCCAAAAAGCTACATTTTAGTCTCATCTGACCAGAGTACCTTCTTCCATATGTTTGGGGAGTCTCCCACATGGCTTTTGGCGAACACCAAACGTGTTTGCTTATTTTTTTATTGAAGCAATGGCTTTTTTCTGTCTACTCTTCCGTAAAGCCCAGCTCTGTGGAGTGTACGGCTTAAAGTAGTCCTATGGACAGAAACTCCAATCTCCGCTGTGGAGCTTTGCAGTTCCTTCAGGGTTATCTTTGGTCTCTTTGTTGCCTCTCTGATTAATGCCCTCCTTGCCTGGTCCGTGAGTTTTGGTGTGCGGCCCTCTCTTGGCAGGTTTGTTGTGGTGCCATATTCTTTCAATTTTTTAATAATGGATTTAATGGTGCTCCGTGGGATGTTCAAAGTTTCTGATATTTTTTTTTATAACCCAAGCCTGATCTGTACTTCTCCACAACTTTGTCCCTGACCTGTTTGGAGAGCTCCTTGGTCTTCATGGTGCCCCTTGCTTAGTGGTTTTACAGACTGGGGCCTTTCAGAACAGGTGTATATATACTGAGATCATGTGACAGATCATGTGACACTTAGATTGCACACAGGTGGACTTTATTTAACTAATTATGTGACTTCTGAAGGTAATTGGTTGCACCAGATCTTATTTAGGGGCTTCATAGCAAAGGGGGTGAAAACATATGCATGCACCACTTTTCCATTATTTATTTTTTTTAGAATTATTTGAAACAAGTTATTTTTTAAATTTCACTTCACCAATTTGGACTATTTTGTGTATGTCCATTACATGAAATCCAAATAAAAATCCCTTTAAAATTACAGGTTGTAATGCAACAAAATAGGAGAAATGCCAAGGGGGATGAATACTTTTGCAAGGCACTGTAAAGGACAGAATGCAAAGAAGGAAGCTTTTACATAATTCCAAAACGTGCATCATGTTTGTAGTAAGGCACAAAAGTAAAACTGCAACAAAAGAAATGAACTTTATGTCCAGAATACAAAGCTTGTTTGGGGCAAATCCAACACAACACATCACTAAGTACCACTCTTCATACAGTATTTTCAAG
>NC_140011.1:42688826-42848826 GCF_964263955.1 Coregonus lavaretus | reverse complement strand
GAGACAGAGACAGAGTCAGAGTCAGAGAGACAGATTCAGAGACAGAGACAGAGACAGAGACAGAGACAGAGACAGAGACAGAGACAGAGACAGAGACAGAGAGACAGAGACATAGAGACAGAGACACAGAGACAGAGACAGAGAGACATATTCAGAGACAGAGAGACAGAGACAGATAGACAGATTCAGAGTCAGAGAGACAGAGTCAGAGACAGAGTCAGAGAGACAGAGTCAGAGAGACAGAGTCAGAGAGACAGAGTCAGAGACAGAGTCAGAGACAGAGACAGAGACAGAGAGACAGAGACAGAGAGACAGAGACAGAGAGACAGAGACAGAAAGACAGATTCAGAGACAGAGACAGATAGACAGATTCAGAGACAGAGAGACAGAGACAGAGAGAGAGAGACAGAGTCAGAGAAAGCAAGACAGAGACATAGACAGAGACAGAGACAGAGACAGAGACAGAGACAGAGACAGAGACAGAGTCGGAGAGACAGAGACAGAGTCGGAGAGACAGAGACAGAGAGACTGAGAAAGAGTCAGAGAGACAGAGACAGATTCAGAGACAGAGAGACAGAGACAGAGAGACAGAGACAGAGAGACAGATTCAGAGAGACAGAGAGACAGAGACAGACTCTCTGTCTCTCTCTCTCTCTCTCTCTCTCTCTCTCTCTCTCTCTCAATTCAATAGACTTTATTGACATGGCAAGTAAAATTACTTACATTGTCAAAGTATACATATAACAAAAATGGTGGGACCAACAGCAATAATAATAGTAGTAGTGGAAATGGGATTACCATTAACAGCAACTACAACAACAATATTAATGAGAATAACAATACATTAAAGCAATAGTAGTCGACCAATCTCAACATGACTGAGAAGACACATTACATGCTATGAAAGCCAAAACAAAACAGGAAATATTATTGACATTACATTACAATTTTCACTGGCTGTCCCTCAGGTTGTGGCAGGAGGACACATATTTGGCTGCCAAAATTGCACATTTTGGCTTTTCACCCAATAAATATTTGATTTTTTCTTCCTCTTTTATAGTTTCAAATTCGTTGTGCTAAATGATAATTTTGGGAAAGAAAGATTCTCTTAGGTCTGAGTATTTGTCACAGTGTAATAGGAAATGCAGCTCTGTCTCTACCTCTCCCCGGGTGCAGAGTGAGCACAGCCTGTCCTCTCTGGGCAGCCAGGTTTGCCTGTGACGACCGGTCTCTATAGCCAGACTGTGCTCACTGAGTCTGTACCTAGTCAGTGTTTTTCTCAGTTTTCTATCAGTCACAGTGGTCAGATAGTCTGCCACCATGTACTGTCTGTTTAGAGCCAAATAGCATTGAAGTTTATTTTGATTTTTTGTGGTGTCTTTCCAATAGGTGATATATTTTTCTTTTTGCTTTGTGATGATTTGGTTGGGCCAGATTTTCTGAGTGCTGTCCTGAGGCTCTATGAGGTTGGTTTTGGTTAGTGAACTGAGCCTCAGAACCAGCTGGCTGAGGGGACTCTTCTCTTGTTTAATCTCTTGACATAGTAGAGCTGTGTGATGGAATGTTTTGGGGTCACTTGTTTTTAGATGGTTGTAAAATTTGATGGCTCTTTTTTCTATTCGAATAAGGAGGGGGTATTGGCCCAATTCTGCTCTACATGCGTTATTTTGAGTTTTTCTTTGCACTTGCAATACAGTCTTGCAAAACTCTGCATGCAGTATTTCGATTGGATGTTTGTCCCATTTGGTAAATTCAGTATTAGAGAGCGGACCCCATACTTACTCTCTCTCTCTCTCTCTCTCTCTCTCTCTCTCTCTCTCTCTCTCTCTCTCTCTCTCTCTCTCTCTCTCTCTCTCTCTCTCTCTCTCTCTCTCTCTCTCTCTCTCTCTAGTCAGATAGATCAGCAAGAGGTCAAGACAACTGATTCCTGCAGACCCTGTAGTAGAACAGTACAGTAGACCCTGTAGTAGAACAGTAGACCCTGTAGTAGAACAGTAGACCCTGTAGTAGAACAGTAGACCCTGTAGTAGAACAGTAGACCCTGTAGTAGAACAGTAGACCCTGTAGTAGAACAGTAGACCCTGTAGTAGAACAGTAGACCCTGTAGTAGAACAGTAGACCCTGTAGTAGAACAGTAGATCCTGTAGTAGAACAGTAGACCCTGTAGTAGAACAGTAGATCCTGTAGTAGAACAGTAGACCCTGTAGTAGAACAGTAGACCCTGTAGTAGAACAGTAGACCCTGTAGTAGAACAGAACAGTAGATCCTGTAGTAGAACAGTACAGTAGATCCTGTAGTAGAACAGTAGACCCTGTAGTAGAACAGAACAGTAGACCCTGTAGTAGAACAGTACAGTAGACCCTGTAGTAGAACAGTAGACCCTGTAGTAGAACAGTAGACCCTGTAGTAGGACAGTAGACCCTGTAGTAGAACAGTAGATCCTGTAGTAGAACAGTAGACCCTGTAGTAGAACAGTAGATCCTGTAGTAGAACAGTAGATCCTGTAGTAGAACAGTAGACCCTGTAGTAGAACAGAACAGTAGATCCTGTAGTAGAACAGTAGACCCTGTAGTAGAACAGTAGATCCTGTAGTAGAACAGTAGATCCTGTAGTAGAACAGTAGACCCTGTAGTAGAACAGTAGATCCTGTAGTAGAACAGTAGACCCTGTAGTAGAACAGTAGACCATGTAGTAGAACAGTAGACCCTGTAGTAGAACAGTAGACCCTGTAGTAGAACAGTAGATCCTGTAGTAGAACAGTAGATCCTGTAGTAGAACAGTAGACCCTGTAGTAGAACAGTAGACCCGTAGTAGAACAGTAGATCCTGTGGTAGAACAGTAGATCCTGTGGTAGAACAGTAGATCCTGTGGTAGAACAGTAGATCCTGTAGTAGAACAGTAGACCCTGTAGTAGAACAGTAGACCCTGTAGTAGAACAGTAGACCCTGTAGTAGAACAGTAGACCCTGTAGTAGAACAGTAGACCCTGTAGTAGAACAGTAGATCCTGTAGTAGAACAGTAGACCCTGTAGTAGAACAGTAGACCCTGTAGTAGAACAGTACAGTAGACCCTGTAGTAGAACAGTAGACCCTGTAGTAGAACAGTAGATCCTGTAGTAGAACAGTAGATCCTGTAGTAGAACAGTAGACCCTGTAGTAGAACAGTAGACCCTGTAGTAGAACAGTAGACCCTGTAGTAGAACAGTAGACCCTGTAGTAGAACAGTAGACCCTGTAGTAGAACAGTAGACCCTGTAGTAGAACAGTAGACCCTGTAGTAGAACAGTAGATCCTGTAGTAGAACAGTAGATCCTGTAGTAGAACAGTAGACCCTGTAGTAGAACAGTAGACCCGTAGTAGAACAGTAGATCCTGTGGTAGAACAGTAGATCCTGTGGTAGAACAGTAGACCCTGTAGTAGAACAGTACAGTAGACCCTGTAGTAGAACAGTAGACCCTGTAGTAGAACAGTAGATCCTGTAGTAGAACAGTAGACCCTGTAGTAGAACAGTAGATCCTGTAGTAGAACAGTAGATCATGTAGTAGAACAGTAGACCCTGTAGTAGAACAGTAGACCCTGTAGTAGAACAGTAGACCCTGTAGTAGAACAGTAGACCCTGTAGTAGAACAGTAGACCCTGTAGTAGAACAGTAGATCCTGTAGTAGAACAGTAGATCCTGTAGTAGAACAGTAGACCCTGTAGTAGAACAGTAGACCCGTAGTAGAACAGTAGATCCTGTGGTAGAACAGTAGATCCTGTGGTAGAACAGTAGACCCTGTAGTAGAACAGTACAGTAGACCCTGTAGTAGAACAGTAGACCCTGTAGTAGAACAGTAGATCCTGTAGTAGAACAGTAGACCCTGTAGTAGAACAGTAGACCCTGTAGTAGAACAGTAGACCCTGTAGTAGAACAGTAGATCCTGTAGTAGAACAGAACAGTAGACCCTGTAGTAGAACAGTAGACCCTGTAGTAGAACAGTAGACCCTGTAGTAGAACAGTAGACCCTGTAGTAGAACAGAACAGTAGATCCTGTAGTAGAACAGTACACCCTGTAGTAGAACAGTAGACCCTGTAGTAGAACAGAACAGTAGACCCTGTAGTAGAACAGTAGACCCTGTAGTAGAACAGTAGACCCTGTAGTAGAACAGTAGATCCTGTAGTAGAACAGTAGATCCTGTAGTAGAACAGTAGACCCTGTAGTAGAACAGAACAGTAGATCCTGTAGTAGAACAGTAGACCCTGTAGTAGAACAGTAGACCCTGTAGTAGAACAGTACAGTAGATCCTGTAGTAGAACAGTAGACCCTGTAGTAGAACAGAACAGTAGATCCTGTAGTAGAACAGTAGACCCTGTAGTAGAACAGTAGACCCTGTAGTAGAACAGTAGACCCTGTAGTAGAACAGTAGACCCTGTAGTAGAACAGTAGACCCTGTAGTAGAACAGTAGACCCTGTAGTAGAACAGTAGATCCTGTAGTAGAACAGTAGACCCTGTAGTAGAATAGTAGACCCTGTAGTAGAACAGAACAGTAGATCCTGTAGTAGAACAGTAGACCCTGTAGTAGAACAGTAGACCCTGTAGTAGAACAGTAGACCCTGTAGTAGAACAGTAGACCCTGTAGTAGAACAGTAGATCCTGTAGTAGAACAGTAGATCCTGTAGTAGAACAGTAGATCCTGTAGTAGAACAGTAGACCCTGTAGTAGAACAGTAGACCCTGTAGTAGAACAGTAGATCCTGTAGTAGAACAGTAGATCCTGTAGTAGAACAGTAGATCCTGTAGTAGAACAGTAGATCCTGTAGTAGAACAGTAGACCCTGTAGTAGAACAGTAGACCCTGTAGTAGAACAGTAGACCCTGTAGTAGAACAGTAGACCCTGTAGTAGAACAGTAGATCCTGTAGTAGAACAGTAGATCCTGTAGTAGAACAGTAGACCCTGTAGTAGAACAGTAGACCCTGTAGTAGAACAGTAGATCCTGTAGTAGAACAGAACAGTAGACCCTGTAGTAGAACAGTAGACCCTGTAGTAGAACAGTAGATCCTGTAGTAGAACAGTAGATCCTGTAGTAGAACAGTAGATCCTGTAGTAGAACAGTAGATCCTGTAGTAGAACAGTAGACCCTGTAGTAGAACAGTAGACCCTGTAGTAGAACAGTAGATCCTGTAGTAGAACAGTAGATCCTGTAGTAGAACAGTAGACCCTGTAGTAGAACAGTAGATCCTGTAGTAGAACAGTAGACCCTGTAGTAGAACAGTAGACCCTGTAGTAGAACAGTAGACCCTGTAGTAGAACAGAACAGTAGATCCTGTAGTAGAACAGTAGACCCTGTAGTAGAACAGTAGACCCTGTAGTAGAACAGAACAGTAGATCCTGTAGTAGAACAGTAGATCCTGTAGTAGAACAGTAGATCCTGTAGTAGAACAGTAGACCCTGTAGTAGAACAGTAGACCCTGTAGTAGAACAGTACAGTAGACCCTGTAGTAGAACAGTAGACCCTGTAGTAGAACAGTAGACCCTGTAGTAGAACAGTAGACCCTGTAGTAGAACAGTAGATCCTGTAGTAGAACAGTAGACCCTGTAGTAGAACAGTACAGTAGACCCTGTAGTAGAACAGTAGACCCTGTAGTAGAACAGTAGACCCTGTAGTAGAACAGTAGATCCTGTAGTAGAACAGTAGATCCTGTAGTAGAACAGTAGACCCTGTAGTAGAACAGAACAGTAGATCCTGTAGTAGAACAGTAGACCCTGTAGTAGAACAGTAGACCCTGTAGTAGAACAGTAGACCCTGTAGTAGAACAGTAGATCCTGTAGTAGAACAGTAGATCCTGTAGTAGAACAGTAGACCCTGTAGTAGAACAGTAGACCCTGTAGTAGAACAGTAGATCCTGTAGTAGAACAGTAGATCCTGTAGTAGAACAGTAGACCCTGTAGTAGAACAGTAGATCCTGTAGTAGAACAGTAGACCCTGTAGTAGAACAGTAGACCCTGTAGTAGAACAGTAGACCCTGTAGTAGAACAGTAGACCCTGTAGTAGAACAGTAGATCCTGTAGTAGAACAGTAGACTGCCCGTCTGTTTCTACTCTCTTGCCGACCATGGAATTGTCCTGCCAAACAGACTGGGACCCAATGAGTGACAATGATTTGGCATGATGGCACAAACAGACTGGGACTACTAGAACATGGTGATCCTCCAGACTTGTTCAGGGGAAACAGATTAAACACTCAGGCTGCGTCCCAAACGACACACCAAACGGCACCCTAAACTAGTGCACTGTAGGGTGCCGTTAGGAACACTTCCTCAGACATTTATTGGGAGAGGAAATATATTCAGAACATTGTGAGTTAGCCTGCAGACAGGACATGACGTTCTGGAAGAATCAGAATGAGAACAGAGCAATATATTAAAACTTCACTTTGGGAAACGTGCTTTTTTTTGTTTTAATTTTTTGTTTTTTAATTTTGTACTTATCTATTATTTACTAAAAAACTGCATTGTTGGTTAAGGGCTTGTAAGTAAGCATTTCACTGTAATGTCTACACTTGTTGTATTCGGCGCATGTGGTGGCAAATAACATTTGATTTGATTTGATTTGATTTATGTCCGTTAACCGAATCAGATAACTATACTCATCATCCTCATGGTACCTCTGAGGACTTTCTCTCTATCCACAGGTGTGTGTGTGTGTGTGTGTGTGTGTGTGTGTGTGTGTGTGTGTGTGTGTGTTAATTCACCTCTGAGGAGAGCATAGCCAGGAATCCGATGGTTCGACATTCCACACTCTCCATCCACAGGAGAGCGTTCCGATTGTACTCCCCTCGGAACTTCACATCAAACACACCGACAAAGAACAGATACACTCCCATCAGACAGTCTGCACCTGGGGAGAACGAGAGAGCGAGATCTCTAATACATTTTCACTGACTGTAAATTTGCGATGGGGTTCAAGAGTTCAAGATTTTATCTGGGTAGTTTGGTCTTGTGTTGAGAGAGATGGTGAGAGAGAGAGAGAGAGAGCTAGAAATTAAAAAGGAAATAGTCTTAACAGAGAAAAATGTCCTCCTTTTTGCCTATATCCCCCCCACTAGAATCCCCATACATTAATGAAGACAGCTGCTCCATCCTAAAGGGTGAGGTCAATCATTTCCAGGCCCAGGGACATGTACTAGTATATGGACAATAACATTACATTCTTAGCACACAGGGCAACAAGCACTTACCTGGAGGTGACAGCTTTCCCTCCCAAATATACCCCCCTGGACACAATTATGACAAAACAACCAACAAAAATGGGTCACAACTCCTGCAGCACTGTCACATGCAGGGTCAGTACATAGTCAATGGTAGGCTTCAAAGGGGACTCCTAAGGTAGGTACACCTACAGCTCGTTCCCAGTAGTACTGTAGATTACTTAATCACCATCCTCAACCCAGAGTCTCTTAGGGCATTCACAGTCAGCCCACTGACACCCCTATCAGATCACAGCAAAATCACAGTCTATTTGAACAGAGCAATACTCAATCATGAGGCATCAAAGCCAAAGGAACTGAATAATATTAAGACATGCTATAGATGGAAGGAAAGTAGAGTAGAAACCTACCAACAATCTATTGGTCAACAATAAATCCAATCCTTTTAGACAATTTCCTGGACAAAATGTTTCACTGTAATAGTGAAGGTATAAACTTGCATGTAGAAAACCTAAACAGTATATTTGACATTTCAGCTTCTCTATCAAATCTAAAAATGTCAAGCAGACAAACAAAAAAACAAAAACAAAAAAAACAATGACAAATGGTTTGATGAAGAATGCAAAAACCCTAAGAAAGAAATTGAGAAACCTATCCAACCAAAGACATAGAGACCCAGAAAACCTGAGCTTACAGTGAATCACTAAAACAATACAGAAATACGCTAAGAAAAGATAAGGAACAGTACATTAGAAATCATCTCAATGTGATGGAAGAATCCATAGAATCAAATCACTTCTGGGAATATTGGAACACACTTAACAAACAACAACACGAAGAGTTTTCTATCCAAAATGGAGATAAACCACTTCTCAAATCTTTTCGGCTCTATAACAAAGAACAAACAGCAAAAACATATACACTGTAAATCTTAGAATAAGATGTTAAAGATTACCAGAACCCACTGGATTATCCAATTATAATGAAACTACAGGACAAAATACAAAACCCTCCAACCCCAAAAGGCCTGTGCTGTTGATGGTATCCTATATTAAATGATAAACTCTTTAACATCATCCTCAGCTCTGGCATCTTCCCCAATATTTGGAACCAAGGACTGATCACCCCAATCCACAAAAGTGGAGAGAAATTCAACCCCAATAACTAAAGTGGGATATGTGTCAACAGCAACCTTGGGAAAATCCTCTGCATTATCATTAACAGCATACTCCTACATTTCCTCAGTGAAAACAATGTCCTGAGCAAATGTCAAATAGGCTTTTTACCAAATTACCGTACAACATACCACGTATTTACCTTGAAAACCCTAATTGACAAACAAATAAACCCAAAACAAAGGCAAAGTATTCTCATGCTTTGTTGATTTGAAAAAAGCTTTTGACTCAATTTGGCATGATGGTCTGCTATACAATTGATGGAAAGTGGACTTGGGGGAAAAACATACGACCTTATAAAATCCATGTACACAAACAACAAGTGTGGGGTTAAAATTGGCAAAAAACACACACATTTCTTTCCACAGGGCCGTGGGGTGAGACAGGGATGCAGCTTCAGCCCCATCCTCTTCAACAATAATATCAACAAATTGGCAAGGGCACTAGAACAGTCTGCAGCACCCGGCCTCACCCTGCTAGAATCTAAAGTCAAATGTCTTCTGTTTGCTGATGATCTGGTGCTTTTGTCCCCAACCAAGGAGGGCCTACAGCAGCACCTAGACCTTATGCACAGATTCTGTCAGACCTGGGCCCTGACAGTAAATCTCAGTAAGACAAAAATAATGGTGTTCCAAAAAAGGTCCAGTTGCCAGGACCACAAATACAAATTCCATCTAGACACCGTTGCCCTAGAGCACACAAAAAACTATACATACCTCGGCCTAAACATCAGCGCCACAGATAACTTCCACAAAGCTGTGAACGATCTGAGAGACAAGGCAGGAAGGGCCTTCTATGCCATCAAAAGGAACATAAAATTTGACATACCAATTAGGATCTGGCTAAAAATACTTGAATCGGTTATAGAACCCATTGCCAAAACAAAAGTAAAGTCTTCTCATGTTTTGAAGAACTCAATTTGGCATGAGGGTCTGCTATATAAATTGATGGAAAGAGATGTTGGGGGAAAAACATACAACATAAAATCAATGTACACAAACAACAAGAGTGCTATTAAAACAGACATATTTCTTTCCTCAGGGTCATGGGGTGAGACAGGGATGTAGCTTGAGCCCCACCCTCTTCAACATACAGTGAGGGAAAAAAGTATTTGATCCCCTGCTGATTTTGTACGTTTGCCCACTGACAAAGACATGATCAGTCTATAATTTTAATGGTAGGTTTATTTGAACAGTGAGAGACAGAACAACAACAACAAAATCCAGAAAAACGCATGTCAAAAATGTTATAAATTGATTTGCATTTTAATGAGGGAAATAAGTATTTGACCCCTCTGCAAAACATGACTTAGTACTTGGTGGCCAAACCCTTGTTGGCAATCACAGAGGTCAGACGTTTTTTGTAGTTGGCCACCAGGTTTGCACACATCTCAGGAGGGATTTTGTCCCACTCCTCTTTGCAGATCTTCTCCAAGTCATTAAGGTTTCGAGCCTGAAGTTTGGCAACTCGAACCTTCAGCTCCCTCCACAGATTTTCTTTGGGATTAAGGTCTGGAGACTGGCTAGGCCACTCCAGGACCTTAATGTGCTTCTTCTTGAGCCACTCCTTTGTTGCCTTGGCCATGTGTTTTGGGTCATTGTCATGCTGGAATACCCATCACGACCCATTTTCAATACCTTGGCTGAGGGAAGGATGTTCTCACCCAAGATTTGACGGTACATGGCGCTGTCCATCGTCCCTTTGATGCGGTGAAGTTGTCCTGTCCCCTTAGCAGAAAAACACCCCCAAAGCATAATGTTTCCACCTCCATGTTTGACGGTGGGGATGGTGTTCTTGGGGTCATAGGCAGCATTCCTCCTCCTCCAAACACGGCGAGTTGAGTTGATGCCAAAGAGCTCGATTTTGGTCTCATCTGACCACAGCACTTTCACCCAGTTCTCCTCTGAATCATTTGGCAAACTTCAGACGGGCCTGTATATGTGCTTTCTTGAGCAGGGGGACCTTGCGGGCGCTGCAGGATTTCAGTCCTTCACGGCGTAGTGTGTTACCAATTGTTTTCTTGGTGACTATGGTCCCAGCTGCATTGAGATCATTGACAAGATCCTCCCGTGTAGTTCTGGGCTGATTCCTCATCGTTCTCATGATCATTGCAACTCCACGAGGTGAGATCTTGCATGGAGCCCCAGGCCAAGGGAGATTGACAGTTATTTTGTGTTTCTTCCATTTGCGAATAATCGCACCAACTGTTGTCACCTTCTCACCAAGCAACTTGGCGATGGTCTTGTAGCCCATTCCAGTCTTGTGTAGGTCTACACTCTTGTCCCTGACATCCTTGGAGAGCTCTTTGGTCTTGGCCATGGTGGAGAGTTTGGAATCTGATTGATTGCTTCTATGGACAGGTGTCTTTTATACAGGTAACAAGCTGAGATTAGGAGCACTCCCTTTAAGAGTGTGCTCCTAATCTCAGTTTGTTACCTGTATAAAAGACACATGGGAGCCAGAAATCTTTCTGATTGAGAGGGGGTCAAATACTTATTTCCCTCATTAAAATGCAGATCAATTTATAACATTTTTGACATGCGTTTTTCTTTATATTCTGTCTCTCACTGTTCAAATAAACCTACCATTAAAATTATAGACTAATCATTTCTTTGTCAGTGGGCAAACGTACAAAATCAGCAGGGGATCAAATACTTTTTTCCCTCACTGTACTGTGCCTATAGAAAGTCTACACCCCCATTAAATGTAATTTTACCTACAGATCTACACAACCTACTCCATATTTTAAAAGTGAAAGAAAGTTATAGAACATTTTCCAAATTAAGGAAAAATAAGAAAAACAAAGATGTCTTGATGGCATATGTCTTCACACCTCATTTTAACATTAATGCTTGGTGGAAGCACCTTTGGCAGCCATTACAGCTGTGAATCATTTGGAATAAGATTCTACAACTCTTAGGGCAACATATATATGTTGTTTTTGTCAACATTGCTCAAGCTTGTTGGTTGGAATCATTGATGGACAGCAATGGGGGATTAGCTAGAACTTTCTTTCACTTTGAACAAACTTGAAGAAACAAGGCTATCACTCCATTTTGCAACGCCATGCCATACCCTGTGGACGGCACTTGATTGGAGCCAATTTCCTCCTACAACAGGACAATGACCCAAAGCATAGCTCCAAACTATGCAAGAACTATTTAGGGAAGAAGCAGTCAGCTGGTATTCTGTCTATAATGGAGTGGCCAGCACAGTCACCGGATCTCAACCCTATTGAGCTGTTGTGGGAGCAGCTTGACCGTATGGTACGTAAGAAGTGCCCATCAAGCCAATCCAACTTGTGGGAGGTGCTTCAGGAAGCATGGGGTGAAATCTCTTTAGATTACCGCAACAAATTGTCAACTAGAATGCCAAAGGTCTGCAAGGCTGTAATTGCTGCAAATGGAGGATTCTTTGATGAAAGCAAAGTTTGAAGGACACAATTATTATTTATATTAAAAATCAGTATTTCTAACCTTGTCAATGACTACATTTCCTATGCATTTTGCTATATTTCCTATTCAAACTAATTTCATGTATGTTTTCATGGAATAAAATGACATTTCTAAGTGACCTTTGAACGTTAGTGTATATACGTGTTTGTTTTGGGCTTCGTCCCCGTTGTTTTTGCATGACGTACCTTGTGTTGGGTGGAGAAATAAAAAACCCTATTACGTATTCCTGCACCTATCTCCTATCATTATACAACGTGACACCCAGTCCCTGGCGTTGACATGCATACCCATAACATTATGCTGCCACCACAATACTTGAAAATAGAGAGGGTTTCACTCTGTGTTGTATTGGATTTGACCCAACTCTGTAGTTTTTAATTTAGGCCAAAAAGTTAATTTATTTGCTGTGTTATCTTGCAGTATGTCATACAGGTCAGTAATATGTGTCATGGATCCCCCCGATACTGCTGCTCATTCCATTCACCAGTCCCGGAGGTCTACGTCCCCGGCTTTCAAGGCATCACTGACATGGATCATTACCACCTTCCCCGGACTGTCTTGTCTCATTACGCACACCTGGTTCCCATTCCCCTTGATTAGTATGTGTATAGGACTCCCGAGTGGCGCAGTAGTCTAAGGCACTGCATCGCAGTGCTAGCTGTGCCACTAGAGATCCAGGTTCGAACCGGGAGACCCATGGGGAGGCGCACAATTGGCCCAGTGTTGTCCAGGGTAGGGGAGGGAATGGCCGGCAGGGATGTATCTCAGTTGGTAGAGCATGGCGTTTGCAACGCCAGGGTTGTGGGTTCGATTCCCACGGGGGGCTAGTATGATTATAATTTTTTTAAAATAATGTATGCACTCAATAACTGTAAGTCGCTCTGGATAAGAGCGTCTGCTAAATGACTAAAACGTAAATGTACATATTTTACATTTTAGTCATTTAGCAGACGCTCTTATCCAGAGCGACTTACAGTTAGTGAGTACATACATTTTCATACTGGCCCCCCGTGGGAATCAAACCCACAACCCTGGCGTTGCAAGCGCCATGCTCTACCAACTGAGCTACAAGGAGGCCTATATGTGCCCTCTGTTCCCCATTGTCGATTATTGTCCCATGTCCGTTGGTCTCGTGAGTATCGTGTATTGTTTAGAGATTGTGCTCTTGTTATTACGGGTCTCGTCCCGTGTATTGTTTAGAGATTGTGCTCTTGGTATTACGGGTCTCACTCTTTTGTTTGGGTTACATCCCTGTGTAATATATATACGTGTTTGTTTTGGACTTCGTCCCCATCGTTGTTCCTTTTGTTGGGTGGAGAAAATAGAAGCCCTATTACGTATTCCTGCGCCTGGCTTCAAATCCTCATACAACGTGACAGAATAATCAACCCATAAAAATGGAGACAGTGGGAAAGGCCGAGCTGGCGACCATCGTAGAGACAGTCCAGCATTACGAGGTCTGTCTCTCCAGACTCGGCAGCGCCATGGACAGCGTGCTGGCAACCATCCTGCGGTTGGAGGGGAAAGTGCAGTCCCTCCAATCTCCAGCATTGGTTCCGGCACCAGCCCCCACACCACCACTACATGCCTCCGTTCCATCTGAGCCGGTCCGCGGAATACCACTGTCCCTCCCGGAGCGCTTTGATGGTGTGCCAGCGAGATGCAAGGGATTCCTTCTGCAATGCGACCAGTACCTCGCTCGCTACGCCGAGGCTGTCTCTGGGAGAAACAGGGTTGCCACTGTCATCTCGGCACTGACCGGACGGGCCCTGGACTGGGGTGCTGTGGTTTGGAAAACGGGCGGACCCGAGGTTGAGTCCTACGAGCACTTCACCCTCCTCTTCCGCTCGGTGTTTGATCATCCTGTGGAGGGCTGAGAGGGGGGTGAGCGTCTACTCCGACTACGCCTGGGATCTAGGACTGCCTTGGTGTTTGCCCTTGAGTTCCGGACCATCGCGGCCTCCACCGGATGGAACGAGTCAGCTCTGGTCACCGTGATCCGCAGCAGACTGCAGGAGGAGGTACAGATGGAGTTAGCCTGCCATGATGACAACCTGTCACTCGACCAGCTCATTAGCATGGCGATCCGATTGGACAACCTCCTGCGGTCCCGACGAAGACCTGCGCAGAATCCGGAGCCCATGGCTACACCTGCTCCGTGGCCAGAGCCGATGGAGGTGGGCTCTGCACGTTTGCCCAAGGCAGAGCGTAGGAGAATGAGGAATCTGGGCCTCTGCTCCTATGGTGGAGAAAGGGGTCATTTCTTCCCGACCTGCCCTCTATCCACTAATAGGCGAGGAGGTGACAAGCCAGGGAATTCCCCTGCTCCAACCCAGGCAGAGGAGAGGCAGGAAGAGGAGACCCCCATCATCTCTCTGCTCCGTATCATTGCGCCAGTGGTGTGGGATGTGGACGCTGACATACGGCAGGCCCTGCGTACGGAACCCACACCTGCACAGTGCCCGGAGAACCGCGTGTCGGGTTATCCTGGAATAGGCCGTACCATCGCCTGCCTGACTGAGAAGTACTGGTGGCCCACCTTGGCTAGGGACGTCCGGGTTTACGTCTCTTCCTGCTCCATCTGTGCACAGTCAAAGTCACCCAGACACCTCCCTTATGGAAAGCTCCTTCCCCTGCCGGTTCCACAACGACCCTGGTCTCACCTCTCGGTGGACTTTGTAACTGACCCTGACCTTCCCCCCTCCCAGGGGAACACCGCCGTTCTCGTCGTTGTGGACCGATTTTCCAAAGCTTGTCTCCTCCTTCCTCTGCCTGGGCTCCCGTCGGCCATGCAAACTGCAGAGGCTCTTTTTACGCACGTCTTCCGGCACTATGGGATCCCGGAGGACATTGTGTCAGACCGTGTATTGTGCTCTTGGTATTATGGGTCTCGTCCCGTGTATTGTTTAGAGATTGTGCTCTTGTTATTACGGGTCTCGTCCCGTGTATTGTTTAGAGATTGTGCTCTTGTTATTATGGGTCTTGTCCCGTATATTGTTTAGAGATTGTGCTCTTGTTATTATGGGTCTTGTCCCGTGTATTGTTTAGAGATTGTGCTCTTGGTATTACGGGTCTCGTCCTGTGTATTTTTTAGAGGTTTACACCTCACTCTTTTGTTTGGGTTACATCCCTGTGTTATATATATATATATATATATATATATATATATATATATATATATATATATGTGTTTGTTTTGGGCTTCGTCCCCGTCGTTGTTCATGACGTACCTTGTGTTGGGTGGAGAAAAGAAAACCCCTATTATGTATTCCTGCGCCTGTCTTCAAATCCTTATACAACGTGACAATATGGAGAGAATGCAATATTGTTGAGCCCTTTGTATTTTCAAGTATCGTGGTGGCTGCGTCATGTTATGGGCATGCTTGTCACCGGCAAGGACTGGGGACTTTGTTAGGATCAAAATAAAGATGAAAGGAGCAAAGTCCAGGTAAAAAGTTAAAGGAACACCCACCTCAGTCTACTGAAAACCTAACCCTGGGATAGGGTTTTATTTTTCTGCGGGACAATTAAACAATGTTTTTTTGCAAAAGACAAAACATAATGGCTTTCCAAGTGGTGTTGGGTGTTCCTGAGTGATCTAGTCTCTTACATCTGCTTAAAAAATCAGAGACATGGTTTAAATATTGCTGGCAAATTTTCTGAGCCTGAGTAATTTCGACAAAAACGATGGATTTGGAAAGTATTCAGACCACTTGACTTTTTCCACATTTTGTTATGTTACAGCCTTATTCCAAAATTGATTCAATTGTTTTTTTCCCTCATGAAATCTACACACAATACCCCGTAATTACAAAGCAGAAACCGTTTTTAGAATCTTTTGCAAAATAATAATAATAATAATAATAATGAAATATCTAATTTACATAAGTATTCAGACCCTTTATCCAGTACTTTGTTGAAGCACCTTTGGCAGCGATTACAGCCTCAAGTCTTCTTGGGTATGACGCTACAAGCTTGGCACACCTGTATTTGGGGAGTTTCTCCCATTCTTGTCTGCAGATCCTCTCAAGCTCTGTCAGGTTGGATGGGGAGCGTTGCTGCACAGGTATTTTCTGTTCTCTCCAGAGATGTTCAATCTGGTTCAAGTCCAGGCTCTGGCTGGGCCACTAAAGGACATTCAAAGACTTGTCCCAAAGCTACTCCTGCTTGTCTTGGCTGTGTGCTTAGGGTCGTTGTCCTGTTGGAAGGTGAACCTTCGCCCCATTCTGAGGTCCTGAGTAATCTGGAGAAGGTTTTCATCAAGGGTCTCTCTGTACTTTGCTCCGTTAATCTTTGCCTCGATCCTAACTAGTCTCTAAGTCCCTGCCGTAGAAAAACAACCCCACAGCATGATGCTGCCACCCCCATGCTTTACCGTAGGGACGGTGCCAGGTTTCCTCCAGACGTGACACTTGGCATTCAGTCCCAAGAGTTCAATCTTGGTTTCATCAGACCAGTGAATCTTGTTTCTCATAGTCTGAGAGTGCTTTAGGTGCCTTTTAGCAAACTCCAAGCGGGCTGTCATGTGCCTTTTACTGAGGAGTGGCTTCCGTTGGCCACTCTAGCATAAAGGCCTGATTTGTGGAGTGCTGCAGAGATGGTTGTCCTTCTGGTTTCCCATCTCCACAGAGGAACTCTGGAGCTCTGTCAGAGTGACCATCGGGTTCTTGGTCACCTCCCTGATCAAGGCCCTTCTCCCCCGATTGCTCAGTTTGGCTGGGCGGCCAGCTCTAGGAAGAGTCTTGTTGGTTCCAAACTTCTTCCATTTAAGAATGATGGAGGCCACTGTGTTCTTGGGGACCTTCAATGCTGCAGACATTTTTTGGTAACCTTCCCCAGATTTGTGCCTCAACACAATCCTGTCTCGGAGCTCTACGGACAATTCCTTCATCCTCATGGCTTGGTTTTTGCTCTGACATGCACTGTCAACTGTGGGACCTTATATAGACAGGTGTGTGCCTTTCCAAATCATGTCCAATCAATTGAATGTACGACAGGTGGACTCCAATCAAGTTGTAGAAACATCTCAAGGATGATCAATGGAAGCAAGATGCACCTGAGCTCAGTTTCGAGTCTCATAGCAAATGGTCTAAATACTTATGTCAATAAGTTATTTCTGTTTTTTATTTTGAATAAAATAGCAACATTTTCTAAGAACCAGTTTTTGCTTTGTCATTATGGGGTATTGTGTGTAGATTGATGAGGAAAAAAATAATGTAATACATTTTAGAATAAGGCTGTAACGTAACAAAATGTGGAAAAAGTGAATGGGTCTGAATACTTTCCGAATGCACTGTATATCAATGAATTGGCAAGGGCACTGGAACAGTCTGCAGGACCCGGCCTCAACCTGCTAGACTCTGAAGTCAAATGTCTACTGTTTGCTGATGATTCAGTGCTACTGTCCCCATCCAAGGAGGGCCTATAGCAGCACCTACTGTAGATATTATGCACATATTCTGTCAGACCTGGGCATTGACAGTGAATCTCAGTAAGACAAAAATAATGGTGTTCCAAAACAAATGGTGTTCCAGCTGCCAGAACCACAAATACAAATTCCATCTAGACACTGTTGCCTTAGAGCACACAAAAAAACTATACCTACCTTAGCCTAAACATCAGCGCCACAGGTAACTTCCACAAAGCTGTGAACGATCTGAGAGACAAGGCAAGAAGGGCCTTCTATTCCATCAAAAGGAACATAAAATTCGACATACCAATTAGGATCTGGCTAAAAATACTTGAATCAGTTATAGAACCCATTCCATTGCCTTTTATGGTTGTGAGGTCTGGAGTCCGCTCACCAACCAAGAATTCACAAAATGGGACAAACACCAAATTTAAACTCTGCATGCAGAATTTAGCAAAAACATATTCTGTGTACAACGTTAAACACCAAATAATGCATGCAGAGCAGAATTACCTAAAAGGAAGCAATTCTCATACCTTCCATAACAAAGCCCTCACCTACAGAGAGACGAACCTGGAGAAGAGTCCCCCTCAGCCAGCTGGTCCTGGGGCTCTGTTCACAAACACAAACAGACCCCACAGAGTCCCAGGACAGCAACACAATTAGACCCAACCAAATCATGAGAAAACAAAAAGATAATTACTTGACACATTGGATTTTTTTATCCGCAAAAAACAGAGCAAACTGGAATGCTATTTGGCCCTAAACAGAGAGTACACAGTGGCAGAATACCTGACCCCTGTGACTGTATCCAAAATTAAGAAAAACTTTGACTATGTATAGACTCAGTGACCATAGCCTTGCTATTGAGAGGTCGCTATAGGCAGACCTGGCTCTCGAGAGAAGACAGGCTATATAAATATGCCCACTGCCCACAAAATGAGTTGGAAACTGAGCTGCACTTCCTAACCTTCTGTCAAATGTATGACCATACTAGAGACACATATTTCCCTCAGATTACACAGACCCACAAAGATTATTATTATTATGTATTTTTTCGACAAACTTCCATACCAATTAGGTGAAATACCACAGTGGGTCATCACAGCAGCACAAGAAAAGGGCAACCAGTGAAGAACAAACATCATTATAAATACAACCTATATTTATATTTATTTATTTGTTATTTATTTATTCTACTGTATACCTCTTTATTTTCCCTTTCATACTTCAACTATTTGCATTATTGTTACAACACTACAGCTAATAACAGTGGTGTGCAGAACGGCATCTCGGAATGCACAACTCGTCGGTCCTTGTCACGGATGGGCTGTTGCAGCAGACGACCACACCGGGTTCCACTCCTATCAGCTAAAAACAACAAAAAGAGGCCAGGTTGCTCAAGCTCAACTTTGAAATTCGACAACCAGATCCGGCCACTAGGGGCAGCGGTGAGCGCTATTACTATCAAGTAGGCTTGGGTTTTGCTAAAGCGTTGTGGATGGATGGGCGAAAGCCACGAGCTCCGGCTCCAAGGGTAACGTGTTCAATCCCAGTGCTAGGCACTCGCGTTTTTAAATGTTCTTAATTTTTTTACTTAACCATTCAGAATCAATGCCTCAACTTAACCGTGGAGTTGTTTTTGTTTTAACCCTATCCCAAATCTTAATCCCTTAATTTAACAATTCGTAAATAATGCTTAAACTTAACCTTAGAAATGTGACGTTTATGGAGAAAATTGTCCGATTCTGCAGTGAGTCTGTGAGAGATAGGGGACAGCAGGATCTGGTATGGGGAAGAGAGATATAGGGGACAGCAGGATCTGGTATGGAGAAGAGAGACATAGGGGACAGCATGATCTGGTATGGGGAAGAGAGAGATAGGGGACAGCAGGATCTGGTATGGGGAAGAGAGATATAGGGGACAGCAGGATCTGGTATGGGGAAGAGAGATATAGGGGACAGCAGGATCTGGTATGGGGAAGAGAGAGATAGGGGACAGCAGGATCTGGTATGGGGAAGAGAGACATAGGGGACAGCAGGATCTGGTATGGGGAAGAGAGACATAGGGGACAGCAGGATCTGGTATGGGGAAGAGAGAGATAGGGGACAGCAGGATCTGGTATGGGGAAGAGAGACATAGGGGACAGCAGGATCTGGTATGGGGAAGAGAGACATAGGGGACAGCAGGATCTGGTATGGGGAAGAGAGACATAGGGGACAGCAGGATCTGGAATGGGGAAGAGAGATATAGGGGACAGCAGGATCTGGAATGGGGAAGCAGGAAAGACAAGATGGTCTGGAGCTGGCTAAGTTGAGTTTCATTTAGACCTGCCTGGCCTGCTGACACATTTACCTTGACTGAGATCTACACAGTGGAGAGGGATGGGGGAGAGAGACGAGAGGAGAAGAGAGGAGAGAGGGATGGGGAGAGATGGAGGAGAGGAGAAGGAGGAGTTGGTTGTGAAATAATAGAGAGAAAGAGAGGGAGAAAGAGAAAATATGAAAGAGAGGAAAATAGGCTATAGTGAGCTGCCCATAGAGACAGATAGATGTCTCATCTTTGTATCTGTGTCATTATAGCGTCTGTGACAGCATGGGAAGAGCCATTGAGGCTATCTCCATTTTGAAGTGGTAACTATTCTTCTTCACGATTGGCTGATCCCTACTAATGACCTGGTTGGACATGACTCCAACAGGGTCACCAGGAGGGATCAGCCAATGAAGTTGGAAGTCCCACCCAGTTGACTACATTAAAATGGTAGAAGCCCTCAATGGTACTGCCCATGGTAATACGGCCCTTTGGACCCTAGAGACCTCTATCATTCTCTATGGAGCCGCCCTTTCTCTCTGACCTGCCACCAGTCCGCAAGAAAACAGGGAGAAGAAGACATGAGGAGAAAGACGGAGGAAGAAAAGAGAGTAGAGGAAGGAGGGATGAGAGACGAGAGGTAATGACTGATAGATTAGTAACATCAGTTTGTTGTGACAGCAGGTCCAGAGAGAGAGACAGGGAGAGAGATTGAGAGAGAGAGATTGAGAGAGTGAGAGAGAGAGAGAGAGAGAGAGAGAGAGAGAGAGAGAGAGAGAGAGAGAGAGAGAGAGAGAGAGAGAGAGAGAGAGAGAGAGAGAGAGAGAGAGAGAGAGAGAGAGAGAGAGAGAAAGTGAGAGAGACGCAGAGAGAGAAACAGAGATGGAGAGAGAGAGAAAGAGAGAGAAAAAGAGAGAAAGAAAGCGAGCGAGAGTCAGAGAGAGAGAAAGAGAGGCTGTAAGGAGCTGTCTTGTCTGATCTGTCATGGGGTCTCCATCTGAGATCAGCAGCTGCTCTGACCTGATGACTGTCACTCACAGTGTGAGTGTGTGTGCCTGTGTGTGTGTGTGCCTGTGTGTATTTGTGTATGTGTGCATGCATATAAACATTCTATATAACTCACAGCAGAGGACTTTGATGCAGGCAGCATGCAGGTTGTTCTCTGCCCTGATCAGAGACCTCATCCCGATGACGAAGATGTTCCCGAAGCATGTGATGAAGGCCATGACCCACACAGAGACCCTGAGCACCACGTTGGCTAACAGGTCCTCGAAGGAAGAGATACCGTCTGTGTTGGGCTTACACGTTCTCACGTGGGGCGCATAGGAACAGTACTGGAATGTCTTGAAGTAGCTACGGGGGGGGGGGGGGGTCATGTACAGGACATATAGTATAGAATGTGAAGTAGAGGACATATAGTATAGAATGTGATGTACAGGACATATAGCATAGAATGTGAAGTAGAGGACGTATAGTATAGAATGTGATGTACAGGACATATAGCATAGAATGTGAAGTAGAGGACATATAGTATAGAATGTGATGTACAGGACATATAGCATAGAATGTGATGTACAGGACATATAGCATAAAATGTGATGTACAGGACATATAGTATAGAATGTAATGTACAGGATATATAGTATAGAATGTGATACAGTATGTACATACATGTGTGAGAGGTTTCCCATGGGTACAAACATCTTCGTCTGGATGTCTGGAATCTCAATACCCTCCAGACCTCTAAAGACAAGACAACACACAGTGTATTAACTTGATTAGATTTATTTACCATAGATAGTCAACATGTATCTTCCTATAGTGTATGGTACTGGTAGATACTGTTAGGTTCTGGTAGGTACTGGTAGATACTCGTAGGTACTGGTAGTGTACAGTACCGGTAGGTACTGGTAGGTATTGTTAGGTACTGGTAGATACTGTTTGGTTCTGGTAGGTACTGGTAGATACTCGTAGGTACTGGTAGTGTACAGTACCGGTAGGTACTGGTAGGTATTGTTAGGTACTGGTAGATACTGTTAGGTACTGGTAGGTACTGGTAGATACTCGTAGGTACTGGTAGTATATGGTACTGGTAGGTACTGGCAGGTATTGTTAGGTACTGGTAGGTATTGTTAGGTACTCCTAGGTACTGGTAGATACTTGTAGGTACTGGTAGTGTACGGTACTGGTAGATACTCGTAGGTGCTGGTAGTGTATGGTACTGGTAGGTATTGGTAGGTACTGTTAGTGTATGGTATTGGTAGGTACTGGTAGGTATTGCTAGGTACTGGTAGATACTGTTAGGTACTGGTAGGTACTGGTAGATACTCGTAGGTACTGGTAGTATATGGTACTGGTAGGTACTGGCAGGTATTGTTAGGTACTGGTAGGTATTGTTAGGTACTCCTAGGTACTGGTAGATACTTGTAGGTACTGGTAGTGTACGGTACTGGTAGATACTCGTAGGTGCTGGTAGTGTATGGTACTGGTAGGTATTGGTAGGTACTGTTAGTGTATGGTATTGGTAGGTACTGGTAGGTATTGGTAGGTACTGGTAGGTATTGGTAGGTACTGGTAGGTATTGTTAGGTACTGGTAGTGTACAGTACTGGTAGTTCCTAGTAGGTGTTGTTAGGTACTGTTAGTGTACAGTACTGGTAGTTACTAGTAGGTGTTGTTAGGTACTGGTAGTGTACGGTACTGGTAGTTACTAGTAGGTGTTGTTAGGTACTGGTAGTGTACAGTACTGGTAGTTACTAGTAGGTGTTGTTAGGTACTGGTAGTGTACAGTACTGGTAGTTCCTAGTAGGTGTTGTTAGGTACTGTTAGTGTACAGTACTGGTAGTTACTAGTAGGTGTTGTTAGGTACTGGTAGTGTACGGGTACTGGTAGTTACTAGTAGGTGTTGTTAGGTACTGGTAGTGTACGGTACTGGTAGTTACTAGTAGGTGTTGTTAGGTACTGGTAGTGTACGGTACTGGTAGTTACTAGTAGGTGTTGTTAGGTACTGGTAGTGTACGGTACTGGTAGTTACTAGTAGGTGTTTTTAGGTACTGGTAGTGTATGGTACTGGTAGTTACTAGTAGGTGTTGTTAGGTACTGGTAGTGTACGGTACTGGTAGTTACTAGTAGGTGTTGTTAGGTACTGGTAGTGTACGGTACTGGTAGTTACTAGTAGGTGTTGTTAGGTACTGGTAGTGTACGGTACTGGTAGTTACTAGTAGGTGTTGTTAGGTACTGGTAGTGTACGGTACTGGTAGTTACTAGTAGGTGTTGTTAGGTACTGGTAGTGTACGGTACTGGTAGTTACTAGTAGGTGTTGTTAGGTACTGGTAGTGTACGGTACTGGTAGTTACTAGTAGGTGTTGTTAGGTACTGGTAGTGTACGGTACTGGTAGTTACTAGTAGGTGTTGTTAGGTACTGGTAGTGTACGGTACTGGTAGTTACTAGTAGGTGTTGTTAGGTACTGGTAGTGTACGGTACTGGTAGTTACTAGTAGGTGTTGTTAGGTACTGGTAGTGTACGGTACTGGTAGTTACTAGTAGGTGTTGTTAGGTACTGGTAGTGAACGGTACTGGTAGTTACTAGTAGGTGTTGTTAGGTACTGGTAGTGTACGGTACTGGTAGTTACTAGTAGGTGTTGTTAGGTACTGGTAGTGTACGGTACTGGTAGTTACTAGTAGGTGTTGTTAGGTACTGGTAGTGTACGGTACTGGTAGTTACTAGTAGGTGTTGTTAGGTACTGGTAGTGAACGGTACTGGTAGGTGATATGTGTACTACTCACAGGGACTGGAGCTGGGTCAGGTGATCAAAGTGACCCGGGTGGATGTGGAACAGAGGATTATGGGATATGTTCCTGTGACAATAAGTAAACAACAAGTTAAAAAGTGATCTGTCTGACAGGCAGATGGACAGGCAGGCAGGTATTCTGTGACTAACTGTGACAAACAGTTTTTAACTGTCAGTAGAACAGCATCTGTCACCTTTAATTAAGCCCTGTTTGTCAGAGGTAATGCCACGTTTCCAGGGTCAGAGGAGAAGCAGACATAAAAAGTCCTGTATTGTTAGACTCACAGCGTGAGGAGAGACTTTAATCTCTTAAAGCTGTTAAACTGAGGTAATTAACAGTATATATTTGTCATTTCTTAAGTCCTTTTTATCAGATGTTATGCCGTGATCGGGTGCCATTTGGGACACAGTCTGCGACTCACAGTTTGACGAGAGACTTTAGGCTCTTAAAGGTGTTGTTGGGGAGTTCAGTAATCCGGTTGTCCGACAGGTCTCTGGAAAACAGAAGGAGAGAAAAAACAGAGGGAGGGGAGAGAGAGGGAGGGGGGGGGGGGAGAGAGAGAGAGGGAGAGATAGCAGGAAGGGAGAGAGAGAGGAGGAGGAGGGGGGAGAGAGAGGGGGAGGGAGAGGGGGAGGGAGAGAGCAACCAAATCATGAGAAAACAAAAAGATATTTACCTGGCACACTGGAAAGAATTAACAGCAAAAACAGAGCAAACTAGAATGCTATTTGGCCCTAAACAGAGAGTACACAGTGGCAGAATACCTGACCATTGTGACTGACCCAAACTTAAGGAAAGCTTTGACTATGTACAGACTCAGTGAGCATAGCCTTGCTATTGAGACAGGCCGCCGTAGGCAGAACTGGCTCTCAAGAGAAGACAGGCTATGTGCACACTGCCCACAAAATGAGGTGGAAACTGAGCTGCACTTCCTAACCTCCTGCCAAATGTATGACCATATTAGAGACTCCTATTTCTCCTTGATGTTACACAGGCCCACAAAGAATCGAAAACAAACCCAATTTTGATAAACTCCCATATCTATTGGTTGAAATACCACAGTGTGCCATCACAGCAGCAAGATTTGTGACCTGTTGCCACAAGAAAAAGGCAACCAGTGAAGAACAAACACCATTGTAAATACAACCCATATTTATGTTTATTTATTTTCCCATTTGTACTTTAACTATTTGCACATTGTTACAACACTGTATATATACATAATATGCCATTTGAAATGTCTTTATTATTTTGGAACTTTTGTGAGTGTAATATTTACTGTTAATTTTTTATTGTTTATTTCAATTTTGTTTATTATCTATTTCACTTGCTTTGGCAATGTAAACATATGTTTCCCATGCCAATAAAACCCTTAAATTGGAGAGAGAGAGAGAGAGAGAGAGAGAGAGAGAGAGAGAGAGAGAGAGAGAGAGAGAGAGAGAGAGAGAGAGAGAGAGAGAGAGTGAAACAAAAGAACACGGAGTGAAATAAAATGAATGACACTTGCTTGCAGGTGATTTGGATTAAATTAAAGTCCTACTCACTGCTCCTCTCCATTGCAATATTTTACTCTTTAATTGCTCATCTTTCAACATTTTAATAGCTAACCTTTCAAACTATTTAAAGGTAACCTTTCAAACTGTTATAAGTTCTCTTGTATAAGAGACAGACATGTCAGTGATAGAATGAAAGGTAGACAGAATGACAGGTAGACATAATGTCAGATAGACAGAATGAAAGGTAGACAGAATGACAGGTAGACATAATGTCAGATAGACAGAATGACAGGTAGACAATTAGACAGAATGACCCGTAGACAGGTAGACAGAATGACAGGTAGACAGGTAGACAGAATGACATGTAGACAAGTAGACAGAATGACAGGTAGACAGAATGACAGAATGACAGGTAGACAGAATGACAGGTAGACAAGTAGACAGAATGACAGGTAGACAGAATGACAGAATGACAGGTAGACAGAATGACATGTATACAGAATGACAGGTAAGCAGGTAGACAGAATGACAGGTAGACAGAATGAATGAATGATGTAGTAGTTACTCACAGTTCTTCCAGCACCACCAGCAACTGAAATGTGTTCTACTCACAGGGCTATTGTTCTACTTCTCATTGTTCAGTTAGGGTTCTACTCACAGTTTAGTTCTATTGTTGTAGTTCTCATTGTTCAGTTAGGGTTCTACTCACAGTTTAGTTCTATTGTTCTACTTCTCATTGTTCCGTTAGGGTTCTACTCAGTTTAGTTATATTGTTGTAGTTCTCATTGTTCCGTTAGGGTTCTACTCACAGTTTAGTTCTATTGTTCTACTTCTCATTGTTCCGTTAGGGTTCTACTCACAGTTTAGTTATATTGTTCTACTTCTCATTGTTCCGTTAGGGTTCTACTCACAGTTTAGTTATATTGTTCTACTTCTCATTGTTCCGTTAGGGTTCTACTCACAGTTTAGTTATATTGTTCTACTTATCATTGTTCCGTTACGGTTCTACTCACAGTTTAGTTATATTGTTGTAGTTCTCATTGTTCCGTTAGGGTTCTACTCACAGTTTAGTTATATTGTTCTACTTCTCATTGTTCCGTTAGGGTTCTACTCACAGTTGAGTTATATTGTTCTACTTATCATTGTTCCGTTAGGGTTCTACTCACAGTTTAGTTCTATTGTTGTAGTTCTCATTGTTCCGTTAGGGTTCTACTCACAGTTTAGTTCTATTGTTCTACTTCTCATTGTTCCGTTAGGGTTCTACTCACAGTTTAGTTATGTTGTTCTACTTCTCATTGTTCCGTTAGGGTTCTACTCACAGTTTAGTTCTATTGTTCTACTTCTCATTGTTCAGTTAGGGTTCTACTCACAGTTTAGTTCTATTGTTGTAGTTCTCATTGTTCCGTTAGGGTTCTACTAATAGTTGTCAATGTTCAGTTAGGGTTTTACTAATAGTTGTCATTGTTCTGTTAGGGTTCTACTCACAGTTCTTCTAGAACCACTAGAGACTGAAAAGTGTTCTCAGGAAGAGTTGTGATCTTGTTGTCCATTAGGAGCCTGTCAGGGACAGAGAGTATCACTACAGTTTAGTTGTTTCAAACACTTATTTATCACACACACGCATGCACGCACGCGCGCACGCACGCACGCACACACACACACACACACACACACACACACACACACACACACACACACACACACACACACACACACACACACACACACACACACACACACACACACACACACCTTACCTGACACATAAACAATAACACACAGTCACACCTCCCCCATATACCTTACCTGACACATACAAACTGCACTACACAATCACACCTTGGGACACCTTGGGACACAGACTATAATATCTCATAAAACAGCTGTTAGATTGATTCAGTGTCAGTAACAAGCTGCCAAGAGTTTATTTTATGAGAAATACATAAAAAAACATAATCATATTTGTAATAAACATCAATACAGGAGATAAATATTCTAGCTAAATATTGGTCGCTCAAGATCCACTTCGAAATCCGATGTTCGTCCAGGGGGCCTCATTTATCAACTGTAAATGTCTTACTGAATTCTAGCATAAGTGAAGATTAAAGGATTTGCGTGTGCAACAAATGATTGGGATTTATCGCACGCAACATATACGCATGTTTTCATTGATAAATCAAAACGATACAATATTTCTGCGCTTGTGCACGAGCGCTACAACTCTGCCTGGAAAACAACCTCCATTCACCTTACATGGTAACAAAAACACCCTCATTTTCTGTATGATTTGGAGAGGATGGAACTAGGCCATGATAGTTTCTAAAATAAAGTGTAACGAAGATGCTGGGAGTCAGGAAGCAGGTGCAGTCGGTGAGTCTGATAAGAACAAACATAGAGTGGATACAGGAACAAGAGTAGCGTCTGAACATAACACTGAAACAATACTGCCTGATGGGTGATAACAAAGGAGTGCCAGATAAAGGGGGAGTAATCAGGGAAGTGATGAAGTCCAGGTGTGCCTAATGATGAGGCGCAGGTGTGGGTTGCCAGGACCAGTGGTGGGTTGCCAGGACGGTGGTTAGTAGACCGGCGACGTCGAGCGCCGGAGAGAGGGAGCTGGAGTAGATGTGACATAAAGTCCAATGGCAAATGTTATCACATTTCTGTAGAGTTGGGGGCAGAATGTTTTAATCTTTTGCAATGACCTTTTCAAACAGAAAATGCATGCCACCTATAGCGAGTGCCAAACACTGGCCGCGCATTCTGCAAGATTGATTGTTCTTTCGAACAATTTAAAACTAAATGCAAAAGACGAATTGTTGTTCAATATTTTGTTTATCAATACATGATTGTGTTTCTATTTCCTGCCTTGGTATAGGCTCTCAGATTAAATAGGCTATTATGTCGCGCTCATATCGCACAGCAATACTGTCCAAAACACCTTGACATTTGACGTTTGGAGCAATTTCGAAATTTGACTTTTAGCGAAACGTGGACAAATGCCAGAATCTGAAGTAAAATGTATCAAACCGTGAGATCTTGTTGAATATTCACCACTGATGTTGGTACTGAGTCAGTCACAAATACAGCAATCTATCACACACACACACACACACACACACACACACACACACACACACACAGACACAGCTGTCTAATCCTGAGTGTGTGAATCATCATTATATTCCCATGGAGGAGTACGCACAATTGGCCCAGCGTCCTCCGGGTTTGGCCGGTGTAGGCCGTCATTGTAAATAAGAATTTGTTCTTAACTGACTTGCCTAGTTAAATAAAGGTAAAATAAAATAAAAATAAATAAAAACAGCATTATATCTAAATGAGAGAGAGAGAGAGAGAGAGAGAGAGAGAGAGCAACAGAGAGAGAGAGAGAGAGAGAGAGAGAGAGAGAGAGAGAGAGAGAGAGAGAGAGAGAGAGAGAGAGAGAGAGAGAGAGAGAGAGAGAGAGAGAGAGAGAGTGAGGGAGAGAGAGTGAGGGAGAGAGAGTGAGGGCTTATAGAGAAAATAGAGCGAGACCATCAAGGTATGTAGCAGAACTGATTTGACCAGAGGACTCCAGGTAATACAAACAGAGTGGGACTCCTACCAGACTAACATTGTGTCTGTAGAGATTCCCCTTTGAGATGTACTACTATGAGTTCACTGCGTTTTAAAACCACGCCTGTAGGATAGAGAGACAGGGGAAATTAGTGTCTGTCCCAAATGGGACCCTATTACCTATACAGGTAGTGCACTATATACGAAATAGGTTCCCATTTGGGACACAACCTTAACAAACCAACACTGTCTCAACAGAGACTCCTCTTTCAGATAACAGTTTTAAAACCATGCCTGTAGGAAACGAGCTAATTTCACATTGAGATTTCCTTCGAGATACGTGTTTAATGATGTTGCAAAGTGATGTTTGCCGGATATCGGATCAGACAGGGATATCCAAACAAACTCAAGTTATCTTCGAGGGAGAATCTGTAATGTACCACAGAGGAAGGAAAGAAAGTTCTAGGAAAATACAGATAGGAACTCAGATCATCTAGGAGACCGACAGAGACACACCACAGATACATTCATGTCCTGACAGACTGACAGGTTGTTTTGGAGGAAAACAATTGTTTCCTGTTGATGCATTCCAAGACAGCAGAGGTAGAGAGAGGTCACATACAAAAGTGCATACAGTTGCAGTGTACACACACCCACAAACACACACACAGTCTTGCGCAGCTAACCTTGTGGGGACATACAACTCAGTCCCATTCAAAATCCTATTTTCCCTAACCCTAAACCTAACCCTAACCTGTACCGTTACCCTAACCCTAACCCTAACCCTAACCTTAACCTTAACCTTAACCTTAACCCTAACTCCTTACCCTAACCCTAACCCTAAAACAAACCCTATCTCCTAACCCTAACCCTAAACCTAATTCTAACCCTAACACTAATTCTAACCTTAACCCTAAACCTCCTAAAAATAGCATTTTACCTTGTGGGGACCAACAAAATGTCCCCAGTTGGTCAAATTTTTGTTGTCCTATTCTTGTGGGGACTTCTGGTTAAACACGTCCACACAGACACACAGACACAGACACAGACACAGAGACACAGACACACACGTAGAGACGCATGCACAGCAGTACTTTGCACTTACAGTACTGTGAGCTGGTTGCAGGTCATCAGAGTAGAGTAGTTGATGGTTAAGACCTGGTTCCCCTCAAAATCCCTGAAGAGAGGGGGAGAGAGAGAGGGGGGGGGGGAGAGAGAGAGAGAGAGAGAGAGAGAGAGAGAGAGAGAGAGAGAGAGAGAGAGAGAGATAGAACATTGGTGTCCACTTTTGGCTTACACACTCCTGTCTCTTTGTTCGCAGCAGGATTCATCTTCTCCTTTCACACTGGAGAGAGATACGGCTTTGTGTGTGTGTGTGTGTGTGTGTGTGTGTGTGTGTGTGTGTGTGTGTGTGAAGCAGAACGCAGCAGCAGTGTGGGAGTTGGGTTGTTTGATAAGTCAGGAACAGACTCTCCCAATTAGAGCAAACACACACAAACTGCAAGAGTAGAATTATTATTATTATTTTTTAAATAATAATATATTTTAACAGTTTAGAAAGGAGAACTTCTATAATTAATCTCTGGCTGCATGTTGAAACAGTTTGTAATATAACTAGATAGGGATAATCTCTTTCTGTTTGTTAGTCTCTCAGAAGTCTGTCTTTATGTCGTTTTCTAAGGATGGGATGGTATGGGATGGATGGAAGGCAAGATAAATAGATGGCTGGATGGTCGGTTAGATAGATGTCTAGACAGATGGGATGATAGATGTCTAGACAGATGGGATGATAGATGTCTAGACAGATGGGATGATAGATGTCTAGACAGATGGGATGATAGATGTCTAGACAGATGGGATGATAGATGTCTAGACAGATGGGATGATAGATGTCAGAAAGATGGGATGATAGATGTCTAGACAGATGGGATGATAGATGTCTAGACAGATGGGATGATAGATGTCTAGACAGATGGGAGGATAGATGTCTAGAAAGATGGGATAATAGATGTCAGACAGATGGGATGATAGATGTCAGACAGATGGGATGATAGATGTCAGAAAGATGGGATGATAGATGTCTAGATAGATGGGATAATAGATGTCTAGACAGATGGGATGATAGATGTCTAGACAGATGGGATAATAGATGTCTAGACAGATGGGATGATAGATGTCTAGACAGATGGGATGATAGATGTCTAGACAGATGGGATAATAGATGTCTAGACAGATGGGATGATAGATGTCAGACAGATGGGATGAAAGATGTCTAGACAGATGGGATAATAGATGTCTAGACAGATGGGATGATAGATGTCTAGACAGATGGGATGATAGATGTCTAGACAGATGGGATGATAGATGTCTAGACAGATGGGATGATAGATGTCAGAAAGATGGGATGATAGATGTCTAGACAGATGGGATGATAGATGTCTAGACAGATGGGATGATAGATGTCTAGACAGATGGGATAATAGATGTCAGACAGATGGGATGATAGATGTCAGACGGATGAGATGATAGATGTCAGAAAGATGGGATGATAGATGTCTAGACAGATGGGATAATAGATGTCAGACAGATGGGATGATAGATGTCAGACAGATGGGATGATAGATGTCTAGACAGATGGGATAATAGATGTCTAGACAGATGGGATGATAGATGTCTAGACAGATGGGATGATATATGTCTAGACAGATGGGATGATAGATGTCTAGACAGATGGGATGATAGATGTCTAGACAGATGGGATGATAGATGTCTAGACAGATGGGATGATATATGTCAGAAAGATGGGATGATAGATGTCTAGACAGATGGGATGATAGATGTCTAGACAGATGGGATGATAGATGTCTAGACAGATGGGATGATATATGTCTAGACAGATGGGATAATAGATGTCAGACAGATGGGATGATATATGTCAGACAGATGAGATGATAGATGTCAGAAAGATGGGATGATAGATGTCTAGACAGATGGGATAATAGATGTCAGACAGATGGGATGATAGATGTCAGACAGATGGGATGATAGATGTCAGAAAGATGGGATGATAGATGTCTAGACAGATGGGATGATAGATGTCTAGACAGATGGGATAATATATGTCTAGACAGATGGGATGATAGATGTCAGACAGATGGGATGATAGATGTCTAGACAGATGGGATAATAGATGTCTAGACAGATGGGATGATAGATGTCTAGACAGATGGGATGATAGATGTCTAGACAGATGGGATGATAGATATCTAGACAGGTGGGATGATAGATGTCTAGACAGATGGGATGATAGATGTCTAGACAGATGGGATGATAGATGTCAGAAAGATGGGATGATAGATGTCTAGACAGATGGGATGATAGATGTCTAGACAGATGGGATGATAGATGTCTAGACAGATGGGATAATAGATGTCAGACAGATGGGATGATAGATGTCAGACAGATGGGATGATAGATGTCAGAAAGATGGGATGATAGATGTCTAGATAGATGGGATAATAGATGTCTAGACAGATGGGATGATAGATGTCTAGACAGATGGGATAATAGATGTCTAGACAGATGGGAAGATAGATGTCTAGACAGATGGGATGATAGATGTCTAGACAGATGGGATAATAGATGTCTAGACAGATGGGATGATAGATGTCAGACAGATGGGATGATAGATGTCTAGACAGATGGGATAATAGATGTCTAGACAGATGGGATGATAGATGTCTAGACAGATGTGATGATAGATGTCTAGACAGATGGGATGATAGATGTCTAGACAGATGGGATGATAGATGTCTAGACAGATGGGATGATAGATGTCTAGACAGATGGGATTATAGATGTCTAGACAGATGGGATGATAGATGTCAGAAAGATGGGATGATAGATGTCTAGACAGATGGGATGATAGATGTCTAGACAGATGGGATGATAGATGTCTAGACAGATGGGATGATAGATGTCTAGACAGATGGGATAATAGATGTCAGACAGATGGGATGATAGATGTCAGACAGATGGGATGATAGATGTCAGAAAGATGGGATGATAGATGTCTAGATAGATGGGATAATAGATGTCTAGACAGATGGGATGATAGATGTCTAGACAGATGGGATAATAGATGTCTAGACAGATGGTATGATAGATGTCTAGACAGATGGGATGATAGATGTCTAGACAGATGGGATGATAGATGTCTAGATAGTTGGGATAATAGATGTCTAGACAGATGGGATGATAGATGTCAGACAGATGGGATGATATATGTCTAGACAGATGGGATAATAGATGTCTAGACAGATGGGATGATAGATGTCTAGACAGATGGGATGATAGATGTCTAGACAGATGGGATGATAGATGTCTAGACAGATGGGATGATAGATGTCTAGACAGATGGGATGATAGATGTCTAGACAGATGGGATGATAGATGTCTAGACATATGGGATGATAGATGTCTAGACAGATGGGATAATAGATGTCTAGACAGATGGGATGATAGATGTCTAGACAGATGGGATGATAGATGTCTAGACAGATGGGATGATAGATGTCTAGACAGATGGGATGATATATGTCTAGACAGATGGGATGATAGATGTCTAGACAGATGGGATGATAGATGTCTAGACAGATTGGATAATAGATGTCTAGACAGATGGGATGATAGATGTCTAGACAGATGGGATGATAGATGTCTAGACAGATGGGATAATAGATGTCAGAAAGATGGGATGATAGATGTCTAGACAGATGGGATGATAGATGTCTACACAGATGGGATGATAGATGTCTAGACAGATGGGATGATAGATGTCTAGACAGATGGGATAATAGATGTCAGACAGATGGGATGATAGATGTCAGACAGATGGGATGATAGATGTCAGAAAGATGGGATGATAGATGTCTAGACAGATGGGATAATAGATGTCAGACAGATGAGATGATAGATGTCAGACAGATGGGATGATAGATGTCAGAAAGATGGGATGATATATGTCTAGATAGATGGGATAATAGATGTCTAGACAGATGGGATGATAGATGTCTAGACAGATGGGATGATAGATGTCTAGACAGATGGGATGATAGATGTCTAGATAGATGGGATAATAGATGTCTAGACAGATGGGATGATAGATGTCAGACAGATGGGATGATAGATGTCTAGACAAGTCTCCCGAGTGGCGCAGTGGTCTAAGGCACTGCATCGCAGTGCTAGCTGTGCCACTAGAGATCCTGGTTCGAATCCAGGCTCTGTTGTAGCCGGCCGCAACCGGGAGACCAATGGGGCGGCGCACAATTGGCCCAGCGTCGTCTAGGGTAGGGGAGGGAATGGCCGGCAGGGAGGTAGCTCAGTTGTTAGAGCATGGCGTTTGCAACGCCAGGGTTGTGGGTTCGATTCCCACGGGGGGCCAGTATAAAAAATAAATAAAAAATGTGTGCACTAACTGTAAGTCACTCTCGATAAGAGCGTCTGCTAAATGACGTAAATGTAAATGTAGACAGATGGGATAATAGATGTCTAGACAGATGGGATGATAGATGTCAGACAGATGGGATGATAGATGTCTAGACAGATGGGATGATAGATGTCTAGACAGATGAGATGATAGATGTCTAGACAGATGGGATGATAGATGTCTAGACAGATGGGATGATAGATGTCTAGACAGATGGGATGATAGATGTCTAGACAGATGGGATGATAGATGTCTAGATAGATGGGATGATAGGTGTGTAGATAGATGGGATGATAGTGATGTGAATTTTCTAGTGGACTATGAGATAAACAGAGTTAATTACGAACATATAGTTAGAATTCTCTGTTGCTAGGCAAGAACTTAATTGGTTCATTTCACTGTGTGAGTGTGTGAAGTGGGGATCTGACCTAGGGTCAAATTGCTCACTCTTACCTAATCCATGGCTGTTCTACCTTATCAGAGACTGAAACCAGACTATGGTCTTTTGCCTCTCTACTCAAACAAAGTGGAAAGAGCAACGCCAGAGTTGAACAGAGTTTAGACTAATCATGAGTACAGCATGACAGGAGGGAAGAGAGGAGTGGGTTTTGGGTATGTTTGAAAGATTAAGTATGGACCTGTCATGTCCAACAATCAATCTTCAGGTCAAGCCAGGGTGAGCCTGGACAGAGTTTAAAACTGAACATGATTGTTTTGGCATGACAAGGGCGTGATTGATTGAAATAATATTGTTTCTAAACTGAATGACAGTCAAATTTAGCCGCTATCATAGACTAAGGAAGTGGGCAGAGTGGTAGAGAGAGGGAAACTGAAGATAATGGTAGGGGAACCCAAGAGGGAGGGGCTTTGAGCTAGGAGGTATGTGAATGTGACTATATAGATGGGGAGCGGAGAGAGGGGAGGTGCTCTGCAGATCATCTCGGCTTACGTTACTTGTGTAATAAAGTCTGTCTTGGTTCTACAAAAACTCTGGAAGAACTTTGATTTCTAATAAAGTATAGTGATAATTTTCCACATCAACAGACGTCTAGACAGGTGAGATGGGATGATAGATAGATATATACTCACACCCAGCTGAGGTTAGGTGTGTGGTGACAGAGGCTGGGCTGGGGGAGCTGCACCAGAGATGTATTCACCATGGAGCTGGGGAGAAATCACACACTGTTGTTTAGAGAATACACACACACACACACACAGAGAGATGAAGGGACGCACACACACACACACACACACACAACCCTGTGACCTCCTTAGGTAAGACACACAGCTGGTAGACATATATGGAGAGAACAGACAACAGAGAACAGAGAACAGAAAACAGATAACAGAGAACAGAAAACAGAGAACAGAGAACAGAGAACAGAGAACAGAGAACAGAGAACAGAGAACAGACAACAGAAAACAGAGAACAGAAAACAGAGAACAGAAAACAGAGAACAGAGAACAGAGAACAGAGAACAGAAAACAGAAAACAGAAAACAGAGAACAGAGAACAGAGAACAGAAAACAAGACAACAGAAAACAGAAAACAGAAAACAGAGAACAGAGAACAGAGAACAGAAAACAGAAAACAGAGAACAGAGAACAGAGAACAGAGAACAGAGAACAGAAAACAGAAAACAGAAAACAGAGAACAGAGAACAGAGAACAGAGAACAGAAAACAGAAAACAGAAAACAGAAAACAGAAAACAGAAAACAGAGAACAGAGAACAGAGAACACACTCACACTCCTACTGGGTGCTGCCTTAACAAAACTATAGGGACTGTTATGTAATGATGAAGTTAAACTTATCAAACTTCTGTTCATCTGTGTACAGTACACAGTAGAATGTCACAAAACTATTAAAAGGGTAGTTCACCAACTATGACTAGTAACAGCTCTGTCTCTCCCTCTATCTCTCTGTCTCGCTCTCTCTGAGATGGGGTGAATGTACCGTAGAGGATATGCTACAGATGCAACAGAAGAATGAAACAATCCATTTGGAGAGAAAAAGGATAAGGATGAGACACACACAGAGAGAGAGAGAATGACTCAGACACATTATTTAACAATGACCTCTGGTTCCTGGGAGAAGAAAGAGAGAAATATTGTCAGGAAATTAGAGAATGGGAGAAAACAATGGAAGGAGGGAAGGAAGACATAGAGTTGAAGGAAGACATAGAGTTGAAGGAAGACATACAGTTGAAGGAAGACATACAGTTGAAGGAAGACATACAGTTGAAGGAAGACATACAGTTGAAGGAAGACATACAGTGGAGGGAAGACATACAGTTGAAGGAAGACATACATTTGAAGGAAGACATACAGTGGAGGGAAGACATACAGTGGAGGGAAGACATACAGTTGAAGGAAGACACACAGCGTAAGGAAGACATACAGTTGAAGGAAGACATACAGTTGAAGGAAGACATACAGTTGAAGGAAGACATACAGTTGAAGGAAGACATACAGTTGAAGGAAGACATACAGTGGAGGGAAGACATACAGTTGAAGGAAGACATACAGTTGAAGGAAGACATACAGGTGAAGGAAGACATACAGTGGAGGGAAGACATACAGTTGAAGGAAGACATACAGTTGAAGGAAGACATACAGTGGAGGGAAGACATACAGTTGAAGGAAGACATACAGTTGAAGGAAGACATACAGTTGAAGGAAGACATACAGTTGAAGGAAGACATACAGTGGAGGGAAGACATACAGTGGAGGGAAGACATACAGTTGAAGGAAGACATACAGTTGAAGGAAGACATACAGTTGAAGGAAGACATACAGTTGAAGGAAGACATACAGTGGAGGGAAGACATACAGTTGAAGGAAGACATACAGTTGAAGGAAGACATACAGTGGAGGGAAGACATACAGTTGAAGGAAGACATACAGTGGAGGGAAGACATACAGTTGAAGGAAGACATACAGTGGAAGGAAGACATACAGTGGGGATCGTCGCTGCACAGCTATTTTCAGGTCTCTCCAGAGATGTTCGATAGGGTTCAAGTCCGGGCTCTGGCTCGGCCACTCAAGGACATTCAGAGGCTTCGCAAGTCCGGGCTCTGGCTTGGCCACTCAAGGACATTCAGAGACTTGTCCCGAAGCCACTCCTGTGTTGTCTTAGCTGTGTGCTTAGGGTCGTTGTCTTGTTGGATGGTGAACCTTCGTCCCAGTCTGAGGTCCTGTGCGCTCTGGAGCAGGTTTTCATCAAGGATCTCTCTGTACTTTGCTCTATTCATCTTTCCCTCGATCCTGATTAGTCTCCTAGTCCCTGCCACTGAAAAACATCCCCACAGCATGATGCTGCCACCACCATGCTTCACCGTAAGGATGGTGACATATTTGCATGAAGCTTGGCATTCAGGCCAAAATAATTCAATCTTGATTTCATCAGACCAGAGAATCTTGTTCCTCATGGTCTGAAAGTCCTTTAGGTGCCTTTTTGCAAACTCCAAGCGGACTGTCATGTGCCTTTTACTGAGGAGTGGTTTCCGTCTGGCCACTCTACTATACAGACCTGAATGTTGGAGTACTGCAGAGACTAGGAAGAGCCTTGGTGGTTCCAAACGTCTTCCATTTAAGAATGATGGAGCCCACTGTGTTCTTGGGGACCTGCAATGTTGCAGACATTTTTTGGTACCCTTCCCGAGATCTGTGCCTCGACACAATCCTGTCTCGGAGCTCTAAGGACAATTCATTCGACCTCATGGCTTGGTTTTTGCTCTGACATGCACTGTCAACTGTGGGACCTTATATAGACAGGTGTGTACCTTTCCAAATCATGTCCAATCAATAGCATAGCAAAGGGTCTGAATACTTATGTAAATAAGGTATTTCTATTTTTTATGAATTGGCAAACATTTTGAGCCTCTTTTCGCATTGTCATTATGGGGTATTGTGTGTAGACTGATGAGGATTTTTATTTATTTAATCCATTTTAGAATAAGGCTGTAACGTAACAAAATGTGGAAAAAGTCAAGGAGTCTGAATACTTTGTAAATGTCAGAATGCACTGTCAATGAGACAGGTGTGAGAACAAAGAAATGATACATAAACAGAGAGAGAAGAAAGAGAGGATGGGATGATAAAGGTGGAGAGGACAGACAGACTTCTCAATGTGTTTTATAAAACAAAATGGCACCGACATGAGAGAGATACTGTATGGCTGCCGTCTTGAGAGCTCTGGCCCAACTTTGCTATTTTGTGATTAGTTCATCTTTAAAAAAATATGCACTGAATGTATCCGCTATAATTTCTTATTAGCAACAAAAACGTTTGAACGTCAGATCGGCAGTTAACTAACCTCAATTTCGGCTTCAACTTCCACTTCGACTCATCCGCCCTGAGCTTTTTATGTACCTCCAATCCAATCCACGGGCTACCCAAGAGGATGCTTTATTCTCTGAGTGGACAGGTCAATAGATTAATGGAAATCAAGAGCGGGAACGGTATATCTCTTTATCAACAACCTGTTGTTCACCCGTCTTGGAATACCTGATGGTCAAATGCCGACCCTTCTACCTCCCGAGAGAGTTTTCATCTGTTATCGTGACTGCTGTATATATTCCATCCCAAGGCAACAACAACAACAAGCTGGCACTTAACGAACTGTATGAGGCTATAAACAAGCAGAAAAACCTACACCCGGAGGCTGCTTTTCTTGTTGCCGGTGATTTCGGTTCCCCGTCACTAAGACACGTGATGCCCAACTTCTATCAACACGTCTCCTTCGTCACTAGTGGCGCATGTGACAGGGGCTATAGTTCATTATGGACTACAAAAGGTAGACCTAGACGTGATCTAACCAATGATGCCTTTTACCAGATGAACTCTACAAAAACAAAACCGTGCCATGCACTAGGGCCCCCGCCATCCCAGAGGACTGGGTAATCTCGCTCTTCGAAACCGACGTGAGTAAGGTTTTTAATCTGGTCAACACTCGCAAGGCTGCTGGGCCAGACAGTATTCCAGGGCGTGTTCTCAGTGCAAGAGCAGACCAACTGGCAGGCATCTTTTCGATAATTTTCAACCTCTCCTTGTCCCATGTCTCAAGCTGACTACCATCATTCCTGTTCTCAAGAACTCCTGCCCACTAGCACTAACATCTGTAATCATGAAGTGCTTTGAAAGGCTGTCATGGCACACATCCCCTCCAGCATCCCAGACACCCTAGACCCACTCCAATTTGAATACCGCCCAACAGATCTACAGTTGATGCAATCTCCTTTGCACTCCACACTGCCCTCTCCCACCTGGACAAGAGGAATAACTATGTGAGAATGCTTTTCATCAACTATAGCTCAGCGTTCCACACCATAGTGCCCTCCAAATTCGTCAACAAGTTCGGGACCCTGGAACTGAAGACCTCCCTTTGCAAATGGACCCTGGACTTCCTGATGGGCCGCCCCCAGGTGGTGAGAATAGGCAACAACACCTCTGCCATGCTGACCCTCAATATACGGGTGCCCCAGGTGTGTGTGCTTAGCCCTCTCCTGTACTCCCTGTTTACCCACGACTGTGTGGCCACGCACGCCTTCAACTCCATCATCGAGTTTCCTGACTACACGACGGTGGTAGGCCTGATCACCAACGGAGATGAAACAGCCTACAGGGAGGAGGTAAGAGAACTGGCAGTGTGGTGCCAGGGCAACAACATGTCCCTCAACGTCAGCAAGACCAAGGAGCTGTTCGTGGACTACAGGAAACCACTCGACGGGGCCGCAGTGGAGAGGGGTCAAGAGCTTAAAGTTCCTCGGTGTCCACATCACTGAGGACTTAACATGGTCCACACACACCAGAACAGTCGTGAAGAAGACACGGCAATGCCGCGGAGGATGAAACTGTTTGGCATGGTCCCTCAGATCCTCAGGAACTTTTACAGCTGCACCATTGAGAGCGTCCTTACTGGTTGTATCACCATCTGGTATCGCAACTGCACCGCCCATTGAGAGCATCCTTACTGGTTGTGTCACCATCTGGTATGGCAACTCGACCGGAAGGCCCTACAAAGGGTGGTGCGGACGGCCCAGTGCATCACTGGGGGCGAGCTCCCAGAAATCCAGGACGTACATGCCAGGTGTTGTCAATGAAAGTCCTGAAAAATTGCCAAAGACTACTGCCACCCGAGACATGGACTGTTATCCATGCTTCCGTCTGGCAGGCGGTACCATTGCATCAAGGCTCAGACAAACAGACTCCTAAACAGCTTCTATCCCCTGGTCATAAGATGTTAAATGGCTAACAACTACTACTCTCCGTCTCTCACAGACTATCCACACTGACTCTATGCCCATCCACAAGTCCCTACCCACTCAAACACAACCTAAACTGCTGCAAAAATAATTATTGATTAGATTACTCCATTACACTGCTGTCCATTGATTATTGATCACCATTAGTATCTCTCTATTTATCCTGCTACTGGTCACTATTAATCCTGTTTACGTAAGGGATAATCAACGTGGGGCTATGCGTTCTATGGAAAATAATGAAAGACATGGACGTTTTTGTTCCACGACGCGCTAGCGGAGTCAACACTCCGTGAGTTGCATTGTTACCAGAGAACGCATAGAGCCCCGAGTTGATTATTCCTTTTATACCATGGCTATAATTTAACACATTTGCCACTAGAAGTGTGTTCATTCAACAAACAGAAGAGCTAGCCATTATGAAAATCGAATTTAACAATGCCAATAATGTTTCAATTCAACTTTTGCTTTCAAAAGCAGCTCAAACATAGAACGTGTAAGAATGAACTGTAGCCATTAAATTCTACGGTGCAAATATACTGTGCATTATAGCGAAATAATGCACGCTCTAGAATGCCCTTCAAGCCAATCAGAAACAAGTATTCAACAATGCCATGGTATAAATGTATATATTACCATTAGTATATTACCATAAGTATTTATATACAGTGGGGAAAAAAAGTATTTAGTCAGCCACCAATTGTGCAAGTTCTCCCACTTAAAAAGATGAGAGAGGCCTGTAATTTTCATCATAGGTACACGTCAACTATGACAGACAAAATGAGAAAAAATAATCCAGAAAATCACATTGTAGGATTTTTAATCAATTTATTTGCAAATTATGGTGGAAAATAAGTATTAGGTCAATAACAAAAGTTTCTCAATACTTTGTTATATACCCTTTGTTGGCAATGACACAGGTCAAACGTTTTCTGTAAGTCTTCACAAGGTTTTCACACACTGTTGCTGGTATTTTGGCCCATTCCTCCATGCAGATCTCCTCTAGAGCAGTGATGTTTTGGGGCTGTCGCTGGGCAACACGGACTTTCAACTCCCTCCAAACATTTTCTATGGGGTTGAGATCTGGAGACTGGCTAGGCCACTCCAGGACCTTGAAATGCTTCTTACGAAGCCACTCCTTCGTTGCCCGGGCGGTGTGTTTGGGATCATTGTCATGCTGAAAGACCCAGCCACGTTTCATCTTCAATGCCCTTGCTGATGGAAGGAGGTTTTCACTCAAAATCTCACGATACATGGCCCCATTCATTCTTTCCTTTACACGGATCAGTCGTCCTGGTCCCTTTGCAGAAAAACAGCCCCAAAGCATGATGTTTCCATCCCCATGCTTCACAGTAGGTATGGTGTTCTTTGGATGCAACTCAGCATTCTTTGTCCTCCAAACATGACGAGTTGAGTTTTTACCAAAAAGTTATATTTTGGTTTCATCTGACCATATGACATTCTCCCAATCCTCTTCTGGATCATCCAAATGGACTCTAGCAAACTTCAGACGGGCCTGGACATGTACTGGCTTAAGCAGGGGGACACGTCTGGCACTGCAGGATTTGAGCCCCTGGCGGCGTAGTGTGTTACTGATGGTAGGCTTTCTTACTTTGGTCCCAGCTCTCTGCAGGTCATTCACTAGGTCCCCCCGTGTGGTTCTGGGATTTTTGCTCACCGTTCTTGTGATCATTTTGACCCCACGGGGTGAGATCTTGCGTGGAGCCCCAGATCGAGGGAGATTATCAGTGGTCTTGTATGTCTTCCATTTCCTAATAATTGCTCCCACAGTTGATTTCTTCAAACCAAGCTGCTTACCCATTGCAGATTCAGTCTTCCCAGCCTGGTGCAGGTCTACAATTTTGTTTCTGGTGTCCTTTGACAGCTCTTTGGTCTTGGCCATAGTGGAGTTTGGAGTGTGACTGTTTGAGGTTGTGGACAGGTGTCTTTTATACTGATAACAAGTTCAAACAGGTGCCATTAATACAGGTAACGAGTGGAGGACAGAGGAACCTCTTAAAGAAGAAGTTACAGGTCTGTGAGAGCCAGAAATCTTGCTTGTTTGTAGGTGACCAAATACTTATTTTCCACCATAATTTGCAAATAAATTCATTAAAAATCCTACAATGTGATTTTCTGGATTTTTTTTCTTCAATTTGTCTGTCATAGTTGACGTGTACCTATGATGAAAATTACAGGCCTCTCTCATCTTTTTAAGTGGGAGAACTTGCACAATTGGTGGAGTTCCAGGTCTCAAGCAGCCTCTGGAACTGCCATTCTGCGGCCAACAAGGCAGAGTTAATCTCAGCCTATGCTACCCTCCAGTCCCTCGACTTCTTGGCATTGACAGAAACATGGATTACCACTGAAAACACTGCTACTCCTACTGCTCTCTCCTCATCTGACCATGTGTTCTCGCATAACCTGAGAGCATCTGGTCAGCAGGGTGGTGGCACAGGAATCCTCATCTCTCCCAAGTGGACATTCTCTCTTTTTCCCCTGACCCATCTGTCTATCTCCTCATTTGAATTCCATGCTGTCACAGTCACTAGCCCATTCAAGCTTAACATCCTTGTCATTTATCGCCCTCCAGGTTCCCTTGGAGAGTTCATCAATGAGCTTGACGCCTTGATACGTTCCTTTCCTGAGGATGGCTCACCCCTCACAGTTCTGGGTGACTTCAACCTCCCTACGTCTACCTTTGATTCATTTCTCTCTGCCTCCTTCTTTCCACTCCTCTCCTCTTTTGACCTCACCCTCTCACCGTCCCCCCCCCCCCCCTACTCACAAGGCAGGCAATACGCTTGACCTCATCTTTACTAGATGCTGTTCTTCTACTAATCTCACTGCAACTCCCCTCCATGTCTCCAACCACTATTTGTATCCTTTTCTCTCTCGCTCTCCTCCAACACTACTCACTCTGCCCCTACTCAGATGGTAATGCGCCGTCACAACCTTCGCTCTCTCTCTCCCGCTATGCTCTCCTCTTCCATCCTATCATCTCTTCCCTCTGCTCAATCCTTCTCCCTCCAATCTCCTGATTCTGCCTCCTCAACCCTCCTCTCCTCCCTTTCTGCATCCTTTGACTCTCTATGTCCCCTATCCTCCCGGCCGGCTTGGTCCTCCCCTCCTGCTCCGTGGCTTGACGACTCATTGCGATCTTCACTTGGCATCTTTTCACTCCCTCCTCTCTACATTTTCTTCATCTGTTTCTGCTGCTAAAGCCACTTTCTACCACTCTAAATTCCAAGCATCTGCCTCTAACCCTAGGAAGCACTTTGCCACCTTCTCCTCCCTGCTGAATCCCCCCCCCCCTCCTCCCTCTCTGTGGATGACTTCGTCAACCATTTTGAAAAGAAGGTTGACGACATCCGATCCTCGTTTGTTAAGTCAAATGACACTGCTGGTCCTGCTCACACTGCCCTACCCTATGCTTTGACTTCTTTCTCCCCTCTCTCTCCAGATGAAACCTTGCGACTTGTGACGGCCGGCCGCCCAACAACCTGCCCGCTTGACCCTATCCCCTCCTCTCTTCTCCAGACCATCTCTGGTGACCTTCTCCCTTACCTCACCTCGCTCATCAACTCATCCTTGACTGCTGGCTATGTCCCTTCCGTCTTCAAGAGAGCGAGAGTTGCACCCCTTCTCAAAAAACCAACACTCGATCCCTCTGATGTCAACAACTACAGACCAGTATCCCTTCTTTCTTTTCTCTCCAAAACTCTTGAGCGTGCCATCTTTAGCCAACTCTCTTGCTGTCTCTCTCAGACTGACCTTCTTGATCCAAACCAGTCAGGTTTCAAGACTGGTCATTCAACTGAGACTGCTCTTCTCTGTGTCACACAGGCTCTCCGCACTGCTAAAGCTAACTCTCTCTCCTCTGCTCTTATCCTTCTAGACCTGTCTGCTGCCTTTGATACTGTGAACCATCAGATCCTCCTCTCCACCCTCTCCGAGTTGGGCATCTCCGGCGCAGCTCACTCTTGGATTGTGTCCTACCTGACCGGTCGCTCCTACCAAGTGGCGTGGCGAGAATCTGTCTCCGCACCACGTGCTCTCACCACTGGTGTCCCCCAGGGCTCAGTTCTAGGCCCTCTCCTATTCTCGCTATACACCAAGTCACTTGGCTCTGTCATATCCTCACATGGCCTCTCCTATCATTGCTACGCAGACGACACACAACTAATCTTCTCCTTTCCCCCTTCTGATAACCAGGTGGCGAATCGCATCTCTGCATGTCTGGCAGACATATCAGTGTGGATGACGGATCACCACCTCAAGCTGAACCTCAGCAAGACGGAGCTGCTCTTCCTCCCGGGGAAGGACTGCCCGTTCCATGATTTCGCCATCACGGTTGACAACTTCGTTGTGTCCTCCTCCCAGAGTGCGAAGAGCCTTGGCGTGACCCTGGACAACACCCTGTCGTTCTCCGCTAACATCAAGGCGGTGACCCGATCCTGTAGGTTCATGCTCTACAACATTCGGAGAGTACGACCCTGCCTTACACAGGAAGCGGCACAGGTCCTAATCCAGGCACTTGTCATCTCCCGTCTGGATTACTGCAACTCGCTGTTGGCTGGGCTCCCTGCCTGTGCCATTAAACCCCTACAACTCATCCAGAATGCCGCAGCCCGTCTGGTGTTCAACCTTCCCAAGTTCTCTCACATCACTACGCTCCTCAGCACACTCCACTGGCTTCCAGTTGAAGCTCGCATCTGCTACAAGACCATGGTGCTTCCCTACGGAGCTGTGAGGGGAACGGCACCTCCGTACCTTCAGGCTCTGATCAGTCCCTACACCCAAACGAGGGCATTGCGTTCATCCACCTTTGGCCTGCTGGCCCCCCTACCTCTGCGGAAGCACAGTTCCCGCTCAGCCCAGTCAAAACTGTTCACTGCTCTGGCACCCCAATGGTGGAACAAGCTCCCTCACGACGCCATGACAGCGGAGTCACTCACCACCTTCCGGAGACACTTGAAACCCCACCTCTTTAAGGAATACCTGGGATAGGATAAAGTAATCCTTCTACACCCCCTTACCCCACCCCAAAGCACAAAAAAAAATAGACATATTGTAAAGTGGTTATCCCACTGGCTATAAGGTGAATGCACCAATTTGTAAGTCGCTCTGGATAAGAGTGTCTGCTAAATGACGTAAATGTAATGTAAATGTATATATTCCTGGTACCAGTCACTTTTCAGCCATTACATGTATATCCTACTACCAGTCACTTTTTATGTATAAACCCACCTCAACCACTCCAGTACCCCTGCATATTGAATAAGGTACTGGCCTGTATATACTTGCATTCTCATGTTTAACTCTTATATCTTCTATATTATCTATATTATTATTATTATTATTATTATCACTGAATTGTTGGGAAAGAGCTCTCAAGATAATAATTTCACTGTACTGTTGTATCCTGTGCACCTGCACCTGGCGAATAAACCTGAAAGGGATAGGGAGAGTGAGTGAGAAAGAGAGATAACTAGAGTGAGTGAGAAAGACAGAGAACTAGAGTGAGTGAGAAAGAGAGAGAACTAGAGTGAGTGAAAAAAGAGAGAACTAGAGTGAGTGAAAAAGAGAGAGAACTAGAGTGAGTGAGAAAGAGAGAGAACTAGAGTGAGTGAGAAAGAGAGAGAACTAGAGTGAGTGAGAAAGAGAGAGAACTAGAGTGAATGAGAATGAGAGAGAACTAGAGTGAGTGAGAGAGAGAAAGAACTAGAGTGAGTTAGAAAGAGAGAGAACTAGAGTGAGTGAGAAAGAGAGAGAACTAGAGTGAGTGAGCAAGAGAGAGAACTAGAGTGAGTGAAAAGAGAGAGAACTACAGTGAGTGAGAAAGAGAGAGAACTAGAGTGAGTGAGAAAGAGAGAGAACTAGAGTGAGTGAGAAAGAGAAAGAGCTAGAGTGAGTGGTGTAATGATGAAATGTCATAGTATTGTGAGAACAGAGGTAGAGTTACTAGATAATTAGTTTGGGGCCATGAAGTCTACATTCCATTATGTCAAGGTAGATTAGTGAGGTTTAGGGTAGTGTCAGTGATGGACAGGATGTAGTGACCTGGGGGCAAAGGTTAATAATAACAGAGACAGGGAGGCCTATGATGGTTACCAGATGTATGTGAAAGGAAGATGACCAAGGGTATATAAAGGAGGGTGTTTCTTTTGTTAGTTAGTTGGAAACGTCAAAAGGCAAAGCTCTGTCCTTTGGTGTCTCTGACCGGGTACCGATCATTAAACATTTGCATTAACTGTCTACAAAGTGTCTAAGTACATCCTTACATTCGTAATCACTTGATACCTAGAAACTCATCATAACAGATTGGCGTTTTTACGAACAGGATGCAGTCTACAGCTCAACTAACAGGTAAGCAGACTTTCATTTTTTTTGATTATGTCAAAATCTGCTTATCTGTGGTAAAGCTGAACTGTAACGAACTTTCAAATTCAATATTTTTAAAGGGGGACGATGAGTTGTATTGAGTTATGTAATGAGATGTAAGGAGTTAATTAAATTTGACGATAATAGGGCGCTATTATTCTAAACAGGGTTTGGTTTGAGTAAAGGACCAAACATAAAACAGAAGTAGTAGAATGGGTTTTAACAACATTGGGTCTAGGCTCTTTTATTATGATAAGTTAGATTCGTGTCCTAAAGTAAGGTAGATGGGTTATGTCAGTCCCGTGACGACAGGATAGACATCAGAAAGATGCGAGGTTCGAGTCCTCAGCGATAAACGTCTTTGGTAGACGAACGTAGAAAGATGTGAGGTTCGAGTCCTCAACATGACGAGATTATGGAGTGTACAACATTATAAAATAGAATCAGAGGTTCAAGTCCTTGGTAGTAAGTTCGAGGCCTACAGTTGAAGTAAAAAAAATACTTAATAGAAGGTTATAAAGGCCCTATCAGGTATTTTGGTGTAGGTTTGAGGCCTACAGTTGAAGGTTACAGTCCTTAGTGCAGAGTTGTGAGGTTCGAGGCCCCAACAGAGCACAAATCCTTTATTGTGATGTTTAATTCATAAATGGTTAAAAAAACCATTATGAATGAGTGGGTTTAAGGCCCTTTTGAATTAATATTTTTATGAATTACTCAAAATGGCTAGGAGAGGGAGCCAATGACATGTAACATATTGAATCATAGCACCAAAAAAAAACGACAAATAGGAACTACATTTTAATACATTATCAGAAGTGGATATTTGATGTAAGTGTTTAATTACTAACATTGAATGTTACTAACATTGTATGAAATGACATAGCGATAGGTAAGCATAGAGGTGATAATGAATATCCTCAGGATAGTAGTTATAAGGGGTAAATAGAGCTTGATGTTATTGTAGAAAGTAGTGGAAGAGTCTGTATTTTATGGGACAGCAACAGCAGTGTCCTTGGAAATTACAGTCTGTTTTTTTGGTTCCGCTGAGAGAATGAAGGAGAGGCTGATTTGGGTTGAATTAGGATTTTTAAACTAACTGAAGTATTCCATTATGTGAGTATCTAAAAGATTCTAACGGTCTATATGGAGTTTGTGACAAATGTGAAAATATGATCAATTTTACGTATGAGTAGGTGATTATTAGAGGTTTCATAAAATAATAATTGGAATAATAATTATATATTAACTTGCTCACCCAAATGTAGACGTACGTCGTGGGTGAAAAAGTAATTAATATGAGTTTTCTACGTTTGTACCGTTGTTGGATCATGTGATAAGGTTTCATGAATAAATCGGACCATAAGAAATGTGGTTAAAGAAGTAAGTTATAATATTGTACAAAAATCCAGAAAATCACATTGTATGATTTTTAAGTAATTAATTTGCATTTTATTGCATCATAGAATATGAGCAGCAGTAAGTAATGTGTTATGGGTTAGATTAAATGTTTTAGGGGAAAATGTATTTGTGGTATAAGGAAGAATTTAGAGGAGGCCTTTCTATGACATTAGTAGACTGCAACAAGCTGCAAGAATGTGCACTTCCTAATGTAAAATGCTTATCAGGACTGATAAGAAGACTGGATGAAGTAGCATGCTGTGTCTCAACTAACAATGTTATGCAGACTTTCTTTCGAAAAGGTGAAGGCTTGTCTGCCAGACCTACCAGGAGAATCTGGACATTTTCTGCGACTTGGAGACTATGTGGTGGTAAAGGATTAAGGAAGTCATTGATGGACAACACCCAAGTGGGAAGGTTAGTAATAGGTGTTGATGGCTACCTTGATGGAGGGGCAAGTAAAGAGAGAGATTCCTAGATCTATATGTAACATTGTAGGACTTTTCTAACGCAAAGGAGGAAGATGGCACCGCTTCGGCGGAGCATTGTTTTGTTTTGTCTGTGTGTGTGTTTTTGCAGCAGAGACTATTGGTACGCTGATAGAAGGACACAATCCACAGAGAGATGGTGATAAATGGAGAAGGATTCTGCATGATCATAGAACTAGTGAAGGAAGAAGGTGTCACGTACGTTGAAGGACGGGTCAGACCAAGGCGCAGCGTGAAATGCGTACATGTTTATTTAATAATAATAATAATAATAATATGCTTTGTCATTATGGGGTATTGTGTGTAGATTGATGAGGGGGAAAAAACAATTTAATCAATTTTAGAATAAGGCTGTAACGTAACTAAACGTAGAAAAAGTCTAGGGGTCTGAAAACACTATAGCTGGAATGAAGGGAAATACCCATACATTTTTACGTATGGGTGGTCCCGGGGATCGAACCCACTACCCTGGCGTTACAAGCGCCATGCTCTACCAATTGAGCTACAGAGGACCACGAGTTGTAGAAGATGTGATGAAAATATGATGTAGAAAACTCCCACATGCTGAAGAAGAAATGTATGGAAAAGACATGTTTATCTGTCACGTAGCGCAGAGCACAGGATCATGTCAGTTCTATACATTATATTTTATATAAACACACTAAACAAAACAACAAACCAACGAAACGTGAAGTCCTAAGGCTAAACACAAACCAAGCCTACTCACGGAACAAGATCCCACAACCCTCTAGTGCCAATAGGCTGCCTAAGTATGATCCCCAATCAGAGACAACGAGCGACAGCTGCCTCTGATTGGGAAACACACCCGGCCAAACATAGAACTACAAAACCTAGATAATACACATAGATATACACAACATAGAATAATCACACCCTGACTCAACATATAAGAGCCCCCTGAGTCAGGGCGTGACAGAAGGTTCATGCATCATCACACAGTCTACACCGACGGAGGTATGGATAGAGGGGAGATTGAACAAGTATCATGTCAACCAATGCTACAGATGGCTACGAGGAAACGGATGATCTAGAGATGAGGATACGGTTGATGACAATTATCAGCAGATGAAGGATACTGATGAGCTGTGGGTTATGGCTGATTACCTCAGTGGAGGAACAGAGCTATAGACCTCCAATAATTTCCAGATTTCCAGATTTTCACGAATCAACTGGTTGTCATTCCATTCGGTTATATGTATTTAAAGGGTTTGTATAATAGAAATTGGGAAGTATATTAGAAATTGGTATTAGGAATAATTGTTAAAACATAATAATTTGTCATAAGGTAAATGTTTATATGGATTTATTGGTTTAGAAATTAAATCAATTAAATTGTTGTGTTTTTGTCTTCTAGTGAAGTAAATACAGATGGTATATTGATGCATAATAAGGGATCATTTGGCCTAGCATGGTGTGTACCTATATAATAAATAAAAGTAGCAACATATGAACCGGCTGAAGATGAATATCAGAGGCGTTGAAGACGTTTTTGTAAAATACCACTTCTACATGCAACTGGTGTACAACAACCAAGGATTTTCTCATGTTTTATATCGAAGGGGTGGGAAAGGAGTCCACCATTGAGTGAGAATGGAGAAAGATTTGTTCAAATGCAACATTGCTCATGTTGTTGGTATAATGGTTGGCAAATGGATAAGACAATGAGGTTGTGGAGTTGGTGGTGAATCGAATGAGACATTGTAGTTGTGACATTGTCATGGGAAAGTAATTTTTGAACTATGAAGCTGTCTGAAGAACATAATGAAGAGACGCAAGAAGATTTAAGTGCCGGTGGAGAAAAAGGGGTTGCTTAGCTGTATTGATAATAAAATTGGATTTATCTAAATTTGATAATTTGGGTAGTAGGTATATACACTGCTAAATTAATAGTATTAAGAATGCATTGAGATAATGATCTGTATTTATTTTCAGGATGAGGAAAGTCATAATTGAAGTATGAATGTTTATAATGTATGTTAATATAAGTAGACATTCTGAAAGTTGTGATGGGTGATTAAGTTGAGAGTCTTAATTTTCAGTGATAAGGATAAAGTGAATAAGGATTGTCATTTTAAATTTGGTCGAGTTAAGTAATTTGGTTGGTTATAAGTTATAAGATTAATGAGTAATTTAAGTTAAATTATTGGTATGTATTAGTATAATTATTTTCAAAATGAAGGATAGTGATTGTTAAATTGAGAATTTTTTTATATAGACATTATGGGTTTAAACAGTGATACATTAAGGTAATGTCTTAGGATAGATTTATATGATTGATTTTGAGTAGACATTGTTGACTCATACTGTTTGAAACATGGAAGTTAAGGTGAGGATTGTGAATGAAATCATGAATATGTTGATTAATTGGTTTAATGTATTAGCATATTAGTCATTATATACATTTGAAGTATTGGGTGATATTGATATGGATGTTTAGGGTGGTAAATATCTATGTTGATAGGCAAGTAATGAATTGGTTATTATCATGAGGTTATGATATTTTCATATGATCTGAATTTGGTTGAATTATTAAAGCGGGAATAGTTTAGGGACGCGATGATTTAACAGGGAGCGATAATAGAGTGTTATAATGTGTATGTCATATCAGGTATATTAGGAGGACAAAGTCGGAGTCTAACATTGTATAGTTTAACAATCATGGGTTGTTAAGCAATTGGGTCTGAGATGTTAATCATTAGAATGCGTAATTGATAATCACATAGAATTGGAGGCTATTATATTAAGATTAGGAGGATATGGTAATTTGAATGTTGTTGAAGTATTTTCAAGGTTGTTTAGTGGTAATTCCATAGGAACATGGATGGCAAGCATTCTAGGTCCTCTAGTGGCAATAGTACTCATTGTAGCCATAGTTATGGGTTGTTGTTTTCAAAATGTTCAGGGATTGATTTTAAGATCTGTACAAACGATTAATAACATGCCTGTGATTACAGTTAGAGATGTATCAGTTAATGTTAATACAAGGAGGGAGAGTACTAATAATTATTCTATGTCATCTTATTACAGTTTAGAGTACATTGATAAGGTTGATTGAGGTATGGGAATGTTAAGTTGGAAATGTATGCCATGGAATTAAAAGTTACAGGAAGTAGATGTGGACAGGTGATCAGATAGCTCCCCAGGTGACCAGTGATAAGCTTGGGGGTTCATCTGACGGCGCATGGATGATGAAGACGGACGTGTTTGTTATTTTTATATTCATGTGTTCAGATTATAATATCCATGTAACTTACAATGTGTCATGGATCTTTGTGTTTGTGGGGAAGATGTCATGATGGTCACAATTTAGTTGATGTAGGTTTTCTTGGTTGCATGGCTCAGAAAAAGGGGTCATTTTAAGATAGGGGATGTCTATGTGGGATTTTTCCTTATATATGAAAAATAAGGATTTGACTACATAGATTATTATCATGAATATATAGTAGTTAATTATGTGTTTATCTTTTACTCAGACTGAGTTTATAGAGGTTTGAGAGGTTTGATATCGCATAAGATAGATAAGAATGTATACCTTTGTTGATTAAATATATTGAGAATCAAGTTGGATCCAGGTATAGAAGGTAGAAGGGGATCAATTTAAGTTATCTAGCATAGTTTAGGATCTAGTCAGAGATATATGTACTACTGATTAGAGAATATTTAATTTTATACAAAGTTATATGTGAATTGTTTGGGGTTAAGTCATGTCACTTACCACAAAAAAATAAAAAAATTAAAAATAAATAAAATAATGGATTGTAATGATGAAACGTCATAGTATTGTGAGGACAGAGGTAGAGTTACTAGATAATTAGTTTGGGGCCATGAAGTCTACATTCCATTATGTCAAGGTAGATTAGTGATGTTTAGGGTAGTGTGAGTGATGGACAGGATGTAGTGACCTGGGGGCAAAGGTTAATAATAACAGAGACAGGGAGGCCTATGATGGTTACCAGATGTATGTGAAAGGAAGATGACCAAGGGTATATAAAGGAGGGTGTTTCTTTTGTTAGTCAGTTGGAAACGTCAAAAGGCAAAGCTCTGTCCTTTGGTCATTAAACATTTGCATTAACTGTCTACAAAGTGTCTAAGTACATCCTTACATTCGTAATCACTTGATACCTAGAAACTCATCATAACAGTGAGAAAGAGAGAGAACTAGAGTGAGTGAGAAAGAGAGAGAACTAGAGTGAGTGAGAAAGAGAGAACTAGAGTGAGTGAGAAAGAGAGAGAACTAGAGTGAGTGAGAAAGAGAGAGAACTAGAGTGAGTGAAAAGAGAGAGAACTATAGTGAGTGAGAAAGAGAGAGAACTAGAGTGAGTGAGAAAGAGAGAGAACTAGAGTGAGTGAAAAGAGAGAGAACTAGAGTGAATGAAAAGAGAGAGAACTAGAGTGAGTGAGCAAGAGAGAGAACTAGAGTGAGTGAGAAAGAGAGAACTAGAGTGAGTGAGAAAGAGAGAGAACTAGAGTGAGTGAGAAAGAGAGAGAACTAGAGTGAGTGAGAAAGAGAGAGAACTAGAGTGAGTGAGAAAGAGAGAGAACTAGAGTGAGTGAGAAAGAGAGAGAACTAGAGTGAGTGAGAAAGAGAGAGAGAACTAGAGCGAGTGAGCAAGAGATAATTGTGTTACATTGTGTTTGGAGCCAATGGCCCATGAAATGAACCTACCATTCTGAGAAAGGTCACGTCAAAGACTTACTAATTATTATTGCATTATTCCTACTCAGACGATACTGTGTGTTTGAATGCAGAATAAGATGTGAAGAATGTCACTGAATTAACAAGTAGAGACAACAATGTGAACAAGTGTCAGAGGGAGGGACCGAGAGCCCAGTTGGAATGAATACCTAAAGTTTTAACCCTATCCCAAACTTTAATCCTTAATTTAACCAGTTGGAATTAATACCTAAAGTTTTAACCCTATCCCAAACTTTAATCCTTAATTTAACCAGTTGGAATTAATACCTAAAGTTTTAACCCTATCCCAAACTTTAATCCTTAATTTAACCAGTTGGAATTAATACCTAAAGTTTTAACCCTATCCCAAACTTTAATCCTTAACTTAACCAGTTGGAATTAATACCTAAAGTTTTAACCCTATCCCAAACTTTAATCCTTAACTTAACCAGTTGGAATGAATACCTAAAGTTTTAACCCTATCCCAAACGTTAATCCTTAATTTAACAAGTTGGAATTAATACCTAAAGTTTTAACCCTGTCCCAAACCTTAATCCTTAACTTAACCAGTTGGAATTAATACCTAAAGTTTTAACCCTATCCCAAACCTTAATCCTTAACTTAACCAGTTGGAATTAATACCTAAAGTTTTAACCCTATCCCAAACCTTAATCCTTAATTTAACCCTAGAGTTATTTCTGTGTTAACCCTATGCCAACACTTAACCCAGTTGGAATTCATGCCTAAACTTAGCCATATAGTTGTTTCTGTGTGCCTAAATGTTACACGTTTGTCACAGAACGTCGGGAGATGAGGTCAGTTTACTCATGAAAACAAGCGTTTGTCACAGAACGTCGGGAGATGAGGTCAGTTTACTAATCAAAAACAGACGTTTGTCACAGAACGTTGGGAGATGAGGTCAGTTTACTCATCAAAAACAGACGTTTGTCACAGAACGTCGGGAGATGAGGTCAGTTTACTCATCAAAAACAGACGTTTGTCACAGAACGTCGGGAGATGAGGTCAGACTGTGATGTCTTATTGAGCAGGGAAGAAGCCAATGTGTTTGGACAAAGGAAATGAATGACACATAAATTACACATTAATTAATGATATTATATTTCCTTTGTCCAAACACATTGTGTGTGTGTGTTTGTGTGTGTGCATGCACATGCATCTGTGTGTTTATGTGTGTGTGTGTGTGTGTGTGTGTGTGTGTGTGTGTGTGTGTGTGTGTGTGCTACTCACAGGAACATGAGGGAGGTGAGGCCGGTGAAGGTGTCTTGGGAGATACTGTTCAGAGGGTTGTGATCCAACACCCTGGTGAGAGAGAGAGAGAACCAAAGACCTTATGGAACAGTTATGGAGAGAGAGAGAGAACCAAAGACCTTACAGTACAGTTATGGAGAGAGAGAGAGAGAACCAAATACCTTATGGTACAGTTATGGAGAGTGAGAGAGAACCAAAGACCTTACAGTACAGTTATGGAGAGAGAGAGAGAGAGAGAGAGAGAGAGAGAGAGAGAGAGAGAGAGAGAGAGAGAGAGAGAGAGAGAGAGAGAGAGAGAGAGAGAGAGAGAGAGAGAGAGAGAGAGAACCAAAGACCTTACAGTACAGTTATGGAGAGAGAGAGAGAGAGAGAGAGAGAGAGAGAACCAAAGACCTTACAGTACAGTTATGGAGAGCGAGAGAGAACCAAAGACCTTATGGTACAGTTATAGAGAGAGAGAGAGAGAGAGAGAGAACCAAAGACCTTACAGTACAGTTATGGAGAGCGAGAGAGAACCAAAGACCTTATGGTACAGTTATGGAGAGAGAGAGAGAACCAAATACCTTACAGTACAGTTATGGAGAGAGAGAGAGAACCAAAGACCTTATGGTACAGTTATGGAGAGAGAGAGAGAACCAAAGACCTTACAGTACAGTTATGGAGAGAGAGAGAACCAAAGACCTTACGGTACAGTTTTGGAGAGAGAGAGAGAGAGAGAGAGAGAGAGAGAGAGAGAGAGAGAGAGAGAGAGAGAGAGAGAGAGAGAGAGAGAGAGAGAGAGACAACCAAAGACCTTACAGTACAGTTATGGAGAGAGAGAGACAACCAAAGACCTTACGGTACGGTTATGGAGAGAGAGAGAGTGAGAGAGAGAGAGAGAGAGAGAGAGAGAGAGAGAGAGAGAGAGAGAGAGAGAGAGAGAGAGAGAGAGAGAGACAGAGACAGAGACAGAGAGAGAGAGAGAGAGAGAGAGACAACCAAAGACCTTACAGTACAGTTATGGAGAGAGAGAGCGAGAACCAAAGACCTTACGGTACAGTTATGGAGAGATAGAGACAACCAAAGACCATGTAAAGTACAATACATCCAAAGTGCCAATAGATGTTATGCATTTATTCAACACAGTCTAACCCTACAGAATTACACAATACAATAGGTTTGCTCTACATGAAATACAGTACGTAGCTTGGTGGCAGATCTGATTGTGCTTTTAGCCAAATCATGACAACAAACACAAACTATTAATATGAGCATATCCAAATAAACGTTCAAAGTGCTCAATTAAGCAAACTATGAAAAACAATGAAGAAAAACAATGAATCTGCTCGACTGAGCATACTGTTCACAAAACTCACAGTGAATATGCACATTGTTGCATGATAACAAACAGTAATTGTTTTGGCAGTGTTTAACCGTCCATGAGCAGACTTGCTTTTATTTGGTTGATTTTACAGCCAAAATTCCCTTATGGAAAAACCACATGAATTTCACGTGATTTAATGTGAAGTTAATGTGATAACATGTGAAGCAACATGTGACAAAATAAAACTGCACGTGAAAACATTTTAGCACATGTGAAAACATGATCTCATGTGAAATTAATCTGAAACAAATGTGACAACATGGGGATGCAAAGTTTCAACATGTGACAACATGAAACTACACGTGACAACATGTGAGCACAATCTCATGTGAAATAAATGTGACAACATGGGAGCACAATCTCATGTGAAATAAATGTGAAAACATGGGAATGCAAAATTTAAAAATGTGAAAGCCCAGGTGTCAAATATATATTTTACTTTGAAAGGCAAAATTGTAATTCATTCAATTGAAACAGTCATGGTCCCCTGTAGGTTTTATCTAGTTCCCAGTTTGTTCCAGGGACGTCCCCAAAGACGTTTTTAGAACATTGTGACATTTCTGCACTTTGTCTAAAGTGGCAGTAAAAATTAAGTAAATATACTGAACAAAAATAGAAATGCAACATGCAACAATTTCAAAGATTCTACTGAGTTACAGTTCATATATACGGAAATCAGTAAATTAAATTAAATTCATTAGTCCCTAATCTATGGATTTCACATGACTGGGAATACAGATATGCATCTGTTGGTCACAGATACCTTTAGAAAGAGGTAGGGGCGTGGATCAGAAAACCTGTCAGCATCTGGTGTGACCACCATTTGCCTCATGCAGCGCGACACATATCCTTTGCATACAGTTGATCAGGCTGTTGATTGTGGCCTGTGGAATGTTATCCCACTCCTCTTCAATGGCTGTGAAAAGTTGCTGGATGTTGACGGAACTTGGAACACGCTGTCGTACACGTCGATCCAGAGCATCCCAAACATGCTCAGTGGGTGACACGTCTGTGAGTATGCAGGCCATGGAAGAACTGGGACATTTTCAGCTTCCAGGAATTGTGTACAGCTCCTTGTGACATGGGGCCGTGCATTATCATGCTGAAACATGAGGTGATTTGGTGGATGAATGGCACGACAATGGTCCTCAGGATCTCGTCACGGTATCTCTGTGCATTCAAATTGTCATCGATAAAATGTAACTGTGTTCGTTGTCTGTAGCTTATGCCTGCCCATACCATAACCCACCGCCACCATGGGTCACTCTGTTCACAACTTTGACATCAGCAAACCGCTCACCCACACGACGCCATTACACGTGGTCTGCGGTTGTGAGGCCAGTTGGTTGTCCTGCCAAATTCTCTAAAGCGACGTTGGAGGTGGCTTATGGTACATTTCTGGGATCTTTTATTTCAGCTTATGAAACATGGGACCAACACTTTACATGTTGCGTTTATATTTTTATTCAGTGTATCTACAACAACCTGAAGGTGTTATTTCTATAAAATTACAGGTTGCTGCAGTATTCTGATTTCAATTACTGTAAAATATTGTAGTGTGACCACAATTGGGACTCAGCCTTAAATGGGATTTGAACTCAGAATCTCTTGGTTGTAAGCAATCTGAAATGTTCTGCTACAGTGAACGAAAAGTTCAAAGGTACACTTCACAGGTACACATATGAACTCACATGGTACAGTTTGGTATCTTGTAGGTATAATGGGACATTTTCTACTTAATACTTTGAATTACGGGCAACTTTAAGCAATGTGCAGAAATGTATTCTTGCCAATAAAATCTGGCCGATCTCATGGCTACAGAACTGGTGGCGACAGGTTACTGTAAATTCTAATCCCAGGTGTGGTTACGTCCCAAGTGTACTAACCAATGCTGAGGTCAATTTCATACGAGTTCCAGTTAATCCAGAAAGTAAACCCAATTCCAAATTCTTCGGGGGTAAAAAAGCACTGAAAATAATTCTATGAGAATTTTTCTGTGTACTTCCTGGATACAGTTTGTTGTTGTATATTTACTGACAAAATACATTTCAACTGTAGAAATATATTTACAGTTGTTTCCAATATTTTCACCACAACTCAGGAGCCGGTAACTTACTATTTACAGTTTTTCTCAATTGCTAAAACACTAAACCCTATTGTCTGAACCAAATGCTCAGTTGCCTGAACCCACTGATTGAATCAATCACTCTTTTGGCAAAACCATAAGCACTTTTCACCTGTTTAGACATAACTTGCCAACACATTTTCATTGTGATGCACCCGTGCTGCATAATGGTGAGCACAGGTGACAAAAGTCAAACACAATTAGAGCACAGGTGTCACCACTTGAATACAACAACTCAAAATTGATCACACTTGTGGCTAATGATGTGAGGGAACATATACAGTAAGCCAGTTCAGAGAGCACTGGTTTGTGAGGCCCTACAATGGATAGAAATCTGAGAGGAAGAGTTCGTGTGAGAGGAGGTCGAGGTGGTCGAGGTGGTCAGCGAAGACAAAGAACAGTAATATCTGATGAAATCAGAGCTACTGTGATTGACCATGTTCTTGTCCATGGTATGAGCATGAGGGAGGCTGGACAAAGGGTACAACCAAACATCAGTAGATTCACTGTGTCCACCATAATCCGAAGATTTAGAGAAGAGAACAGGTAATTACCTTTTTTTGACATTATAGTACAGTATGTAAATGTTGACAGCAATTACTGTATGACATACTATATACTGTAACACAGTATACTGTAAGTAAATATATGTTTCAGTACATCACTGTACCAATGTACTGTAGTATTGTAATGGAGGGTTGGTCTAACTGTTTGTAGGCCTAGTATTCCATGTATATTTTTTGTAACTCCATGTTCTCTTTTTGTAGAATTGAAAGACTGCCACATGGGGGTGGGAGGACAGGTATGTTCTCCCCACACCAAGAGACCCTAATTGTTGATATGGTCCGTGAGAACAGCTATACAGAGTGCCCTTTGATCGCAACTCAGACAGAGTCAAAGAGCAAAGATTCCAGTATGTACAGGTTGGCATATATCCAGACACATTCAATGTTGATTACTCTAAGTAGTGATTTACTGTAGTGGCCTAAATCACTTTTTCCGTATCACTTACAAAACTATATCTATTTCTACAGAGGGTTTTTCAACTGGATGTAATGGAAAGACCCCATCAATACATCTACATGGGATGAAGCTGGGTTTAATCTCACCAAAAGGAGAAGGAGAGGCCGTAATGTGATTGGCCATCGGGCCATTGTTGGTGTTCCTGGGCAGCGTGGTGGCAATGTCACATTATGTGCTGCCATCAGAAATCATGGGGTTGTCCACCATCATGCCAACCTGGGGCCCTACAACACTCACCAGCTCCTCATTTTCCTCAATCCCATGCGAGATGCTTTGTTAGGGCAGCAGGATGAGCATCCCATCTATGTTGTTGTTTGGGAAAATGTGAGTTTTCACAGAGCCCTCCAGGTTAGAGAGTGGTACAATATGAACCAAGGTTTTATCAATCTTTGCCTTCCACCGTACTCCCCTTTCCTAAACCCCATTGAGGAATTCTTCTCCTCATGGCGGTGGAAGGTATATGAACGCCAACCTTACACCAGGGTAAATCTCCTGCAAGCCATGGGACTTGCCTGTGGTGACATAGGTGTGGAGGCATGCCAAGCCTGGATACGGCATGCCAGGGGTTTTTTCCCCCGTTGCCTGGCCAGACAAAATGTGGCCTGTGATGTGGATGAAGTCCTGTGGCCTGACCCAGTACGGAGACATGATGCTGTGGCTGAGTAATGCACTTATTTGTATATATTTGTACTTTATTTTTACATGGGCTTACTGTACACAAGTGGCTAAGATTTCTGTTTGTTTTTACAAGTGCTACATGTAAATGCACAAGATTTCTGTTTTGTCTTTTTGTACAAGTGCTAAATGCACAGTTTTTTTTTGTTTTGCAACATGCATTTAGCCTACAGTGAACAATAAACATTTATTTCTCCAGCTTCATGTCCTGAGCATTGTGTTTTCTATTTTTCTACGTAGTGTTTAGTGACTGTTCAGTAGTGTTTTGATTGACTCGTGGCACGATTTGACAACATAGTTCAGTTTTGAGCACAGATTGAACTGTTTTGAGGTGAAAGTTTGGTTTTGCAAGAAGAGTCTGAGGTTTTGTGAATGTAGCTTGAAAATTGGGTTTTGTGTTCACAGTTAAGAGAAAAGGAGAGCAGCTTTCAAGAAATGTGTCTTAGCAATCGAGAAAAACTGTAATAATAAAAAAAGTGTTTTTGGAACACTTCACGTAACATTTCACATGTAAAATCATGTGTTTTTTAAACACTTCTCATGTGATCACGTTTTCAAATGTGCAATTCCATGTGTTATCGCTGTTCAGCTAAAATATGACCGCAACTGGTATTTTAACTCACAACCTCTGGACTTTCAAAACAAAGATATAAAACAAAGAGGTGTTTCTAATCATTTTTGCTGTGATCAAATGAATTATTTTGAGCTGCATTCCTCTGTGATAAGTCTAATAAAATAGAAATATGGTGATATGGCCTCAGCTGGTTTATTTTACTGTCCACACTGCAGAACGGCTAAATCCTCCCTTTGATGCAGTCTGTTGTATGTGTGCGTGTGAGTGTGTGTCTCTGTGTGTGTGTGTGAATGTGTGTACCGGCTCTGTACTCACAGCCACCATAAGTTACGGAGATCACTGAACACACCCGGACTGAGAGATGAGATGGAGTTCTGACTGAGAAACCTGAAAGAGAGAGAGAGAGAGGGGGAAGGAATTTTATTTAATTGAGAGAGAGAGAGAGAGAGAGAGAGAGAGAGAGAGGGGGAGCGAGAGAGAACAGTAGAGAAAGGAAGGGAAGGGAGAGAGAGAGAGATAGAGAGAGAGAGAGAGAGAGAGAGGGAAAAAGAGAGAGCGAGAACATTATTCCTCCTACACAACAAAGACACAAACAGATAATCAGATGAGAAACCTCCTCCTTCCTTCTCCCTCCTTCCTCCTTTCCCCACACGATCAAATTTTGCACAATGCGAATTCAGACAGCATCCAGCAGTCAAACTGCCTCGATTAAACTATCTGATGGATGGACAGTGTATCTTTAAAACATTCACCCATATTCCCATAGGGGTTTGGTCAAAAGTAGTGCACTATATAGGGTGCCATTGGGGACACATCCATAGACTGTATTTACAACCTGTAGGTTACAGCTGACTGGTTTAAGCAGTGGGGAACCGTCAAGGCCTAAGGATTTCAAACAATTTTTTTAAAAATTACATTTAATTTTAATTTAATGTAATTTTCATTCATCATTTTTATTTATATTTAATCTTTCCAATAATTTGTTTCTGATTTTCAGATTTTATCTCTTCAGTTTGTGTTGGAAATGGAAAGGATAACACAAAAAATATATATATAATCCAATCAGGATTTTTCTTTGACGGTTTCTCGGTAGAACAATCTAGCTAGCTCAGCCATTGGCTAGGCCTTCAGAAGCTGTACAGAAAGCAGCTGCCTTTCTACTGTATTAGGGCATAATTATGGAGTGACAGTGGAATGAACCAATCAAATTTTGACTTACAGTAGGTGGGACCGTTTAAAAAAAAAAAAATATATATATATATATATATATATATATATATATATTTGGCTTTCTCGAAGGCCGGAGACAGTCACTACTGACTGAGAGCGCAATTATAAGCAGTAACCCAGTTTTCCCGCACTTTTCTTATGTAGCTTTTGTTGCAGCAGCAGCAGGTGTTATCGAGGAGGATGTGGTGGCTAATTTGTTAGCCCTTTTCAAGACTAAATTCAAACGATGAGTTAAATGTCGTACAGAGGGGGAGGCCAACACCAGCACTGCCAGGGTGCAACAAGGAAAGAGATTTGAAAGGCATTTTCAAGCTAACAATTATGAGCGCTGTCCGTGGATGACTGGGTGTGAGCAAACCAAGAAGCTGTATTTGGGATTGTCTGCTCTTCAGCACCGACAAGACGTCAACCTGGGCCAGTGCTGGTTTAGTTTCAAAGACCTAGCCAGTTTACCGAAGTCATCTCTGCGCCACCAAAACTCCACTTCACACCTGTGAGCTACGTGAGATCCAAAAACATTTGGGGACACAAGAGTAGATCTTCAGCTTAACGAGCAGCAGAGCTCATAATGAGAAAGCCAGGATGAACAAGGAGATTCTGAAGCGCCTCATTCACACGGTTGTGTTGGTGGGAAAGCAAGAATTGTCATTCAGAGGACATGATGAGGGAATATAATCACCTAATAAAGGGAACTGCTCAGAGATGCTAGATTTGATTGGCCTAGTATGACAACCCTTTAAACTGTCATCTTGCTACAGCAACCGTGTTCATTGGCACTTCCAGCTAAATCCAGTCACGGATGTAATGACAGATGCCACGAAGGAGGAGGTGAGGAAAACACCTTTTTGTAACCAGTATGGTTGATGAGATAACATATAACATATAACACACGGCGGCGTTGTTTTGCGTCGGCCTTCAGGAGGCTGAAGAAATTTGGCCTACACCTAAAACCCTCACAAACTTTTACAGATGCACAATTGAGAGCATCCTGTCAGGCTGTATCACCGCCTGGTACGGTAACTGCACCACCCACAACCGCAGGGCTCTCCAGAGGGTTGTGCGGTCTGCACAACGTATCACCGGGGGTAAACTACCTGCCCTCCAGGACACCTACAGACCCGATGTCACAGGAAGGCCAAAAAGATAATCAAGGACAACTACCACCCGAGCCACTGCCTGTGGCTATCTCAAGGCCATCAGACTGTTAAACAGCCATCACTAGCACAGAGAGGCTGCTGCCTACATACAGACTTGAAAATCACTGGCCACTTTAATAAATGGAACACTAGTCACTTTAATAATGCCACTTTAATAATGTTTACATATCTTGCATTACCCATCTCATATGTATATACTGTTTTCTACACTATCTTAATAAAGTTGACATATCTTGCATTACCCATCTCATATGTAAACTCAGCAAAAAAAGAAACGTCCACTTTTCAGGACCCTGACTTTCAAAGATAATTTGTAAAAATCCAAATAACTTCACAGATCTTCATTATAAAGGGTTTAAACATGGTTTCCCATGCTTGTTCAATGAACCATAAACAATTAATGAACATGCACCTGTGGAACGGTCGTTAAGACACTAACAGCTTACAGATGGTAGGCAATTAAGGTCACAGTTATGAAAACTTAGGACACTAAAGAGGCCTTTCTACTGACTCTGAAAAAGACCAACAGAAAGATGACCAGGGTCCCTGCTCATCTGCGTGAACATTCCTTAGGCATGCTGCAAGGAGGCATGAGGACTGCAGATGTGGCCAGGGCAATAAATTGCAATGTCCATACTGTGAGACGCCTAAGACAGCGCTACAGGGAGACAGGACAGACAGCTGATCGTCCTCACAATGGCAGACCACGTGTAACAACACCTGCATAAGATCGGTACATCCGAACATCACACCTGCGGGACAGGTACAGGATGGCAACAACAACTACCAGAGTTACACCAGGAACGCACAATCCCTCCATCAGTGCTCAGACTGTCCGCACTAGGCTGAGAGAGGCTGGACTGAGGGCTTGTAGGCCTGTTTTAAGGCAGGTCCTCACCAGACATCACCGGTAACAACGTCTCCTATGGGCACAAACCCACCGTCGCTGGACCAGACAGGACTGGCAAAAAGTGTTCTTCACTGACGAGTCGCGGTTTTTATCGTCGAAGGAATGAGCGTTACACCGAGGCCTGTACTCTGGAGCGGGATCGATTTGGAGGTGGAGGGTCCGTCATGGTCTGGGGCGGTGTGTCACAGTATCATCGGACTGAGCTTGTTGTCATTGCAGGCAATCTCAACGCTGTGCGTTACAGGGAAGACATCCTCCTCCCTCATGTGGTACCCTTCCTGCAGGCTCATCCTGACATGACCCTCCAGCATGACAATGCCACCAGCCATACTGCTCGTTCTGTGCATGCTTTCCTGCAAGACAGGAATGTCAGTGTTCTGCCATGGCCAGTGAAGAGCCCAGATCTCAATCCCATTGATAATGGTAATTTAGCTACACTCGCAATAACATCTGTTAACCATGTGTATGTGACCAAATAAAACATTTTTTGATTTGATTTTGCTCAGATGTCATATGTGCTGCGTTACACTACCGACAGTGGTGTGAAGGAGAGATTTTTTTCAAGTATGATGATGTCACTGAGGACAAGCGGGTAGAGGCAGTTGCAACCCGGGTTCTCTGATTTTCAAGGAGTTTAGATGCATCAACTGCCAACAGGCGTTTAACTTGCAGAGGGGACGGAGGTCATGACCCCCCAAAAATTAGAAACAGGTCAATTCAACCCCCCCCCCCCCCCCCCCCCCCCCCCGCAATAATATACCATGATGAATTTGATGGATTGGAAATGATTTATTCACTGGCTTTTTGTGGCTTTACTCTACACAGTACTACTCAATTCCTTATTTTATGATTGAATCTCACCGCTGCCAATTATGCTTTTGGTATGCCCCGGTCCTCAAAGGCCGTGGTTTGTGAACGGAAAAAAGTTGCGCAAAGCATGTAAGGAGAACGGAGCAATAGCTCCTCTGTTTCTCTCTCTCTCTCTCTCTCTCTTTTCTTAACAAACTCTGTGAGCTAACTTGTAACACATATAGAAGTACTGTCACATTTAACTTTGTCAATTCATAAGCAAGAATGAGAATAACATAGAAAATCATATTTTTCTAATGAAGAAGGTTTCCATTGCGAACTGATGGGTTGCGAAAAACAAGTGATAATTGGTAACTGTTATATTGGGCTCAAGATAACTTTGGTAATATTATAAACTTTGAAACATCTGGTTTCTAGTAGGCTACAGAATTAGAAAATGGCTGTTTCTCTGAACCTCAGTCAGAGGCAGCCTGCTTGTCTCACAGACTCTGAGCAGCAGCAGCAACCCAATCCTCCTTACTTATGTTTCGAAAACAAACGAGAAGGCCAAAATTGTGGGCAGAAAGCACTCATCATGTTTATGCACCCTGATAATCACCCTGAGAATACTTCCAGAACCAACTTTATATTTATATCTACAAAATAAATTGTCTTTATTGATAGAGATGCATGTGACAGTGCACAGCAGTAAGCTGGTATATTTCTCCTTTACACATTTTTTTCTTCTTGATTTCAATATGGAAGGGAAACCAGGTACTGGTGTTTGTATGTAATGTTTCTTGATGAGTAAAATCAAATCAAAATTGTATTTGTCACATGCGCCGAATACAACAGGTGTAGACCTTACCGTGAAATGCTTACTTACAAGCCCTTAGCCAACAAAGCAGTTCAAGAAATAGAGTTAAGAAAATATTTACTAAATAAACTAAAGTAAAAAATAAAACTAAAAACAACACAATAAAATAACAATAACAAGGGTATATACAGGGGGTACCGGTACTGAGTCAATGTGCGGTTAGTTAGACAGGTTAGTCGAGGTAATTTGTATATGTAGGTAGGGGTGAAGTGACTATGCATATATAATAAACAGCGAGTAGCAGCACTGTAAAAACAAAGGGGGGCGGGGGGTGTCAATGTAAATAGTCCGGGTGGCCATTTGATTAATTGTTCAGCAGGCTAATGGCTTGGGGGTAGAAGCTGTTATGGAGCCTCTTGGACCTAGACTTGGCGCTCCAGTACCGCTTGCCGTGCAGTAGCAGAGAGAACAGTCTATGACTAGGGTGACTGGAGTCTTTTACAATTTTTGGGGCCTTCCTCTGACACCGCCTGGTATAGAGGTCCTGGATGGCAGGGAGCTTTGCCCCAGTGATGTACTGGGCCGTACGCACTACCCTCTGTAGTGCCTTGCGGTCAGAGGCCAAGCAGTTGCCATACCAGGCGGTGATGCAACCAGTCAGGATGCTCTCAATGGTGCTGCTGTAGAACTATTTAAGGATCTGGGGACCCATGCCAAATCTTTTCAGTCTCCTGAGGGGGAAAGGCTTGTCGTGCCCTCTTCACGACTGTCTTGGTGTGTTTGGACCATGATAGTTTGTTGGTGTTTGATGGTTCTTCTGAGGGCATATTGGGATTTCTTATAAGCGTCCGGATTAGTGTCTCGCTCCTTGAAAGCGGCAGCTCTAGCCTTTAGCTCGGTGCGGATGTTGCCTGTAATCCATGGCTTCTGGTTGGGATATATACGTATGGTCACTGTGGGGACGACATCGTCAATGCACTTATTGATGAAGCCGGTGATTGAGGTGGTATACTCCTCAATGCCATTGGATGAATCACGGAACATATTCCAGTCTGTGCTAGCAAAACAGTCCTGTAGCTTAGCATCTGTGTCATCTGACCACCTCCTTATTAACCGAATCACTGGTGATTCCTGGTTTAGTTTTTGCTTATAAGCAGGAATCAGGAGGATAGAGTTATGGTCAGATTTGCCAAATGGAGGGCGAGGGAGAGCTTTGTACGCATCTCTGTGTGTGGAGTAAAGGTGGTCTAGAGTTGTTTTCCCTCTGGTTGCACATTTAACATGCTGGTAGAAGCTAGGTAGAACGGATTTAAGTTTCCCTGCATTAAAGTCCCCGGGCCACTAGGAGTGCAGCCTCTGGATGAGCTTTTTCCTGTTTACTTATGGCCTTATACAGCTCATTGAGTGCAATCTTAGTACCAGAATCGGTTTGTGGTGGTAAATAGACGGCAACGAAAAATATAGATGAAAACTCTCGTGGTAGATAGTGTGGTCTACAGCTTATCATGAGGTACTCTACCTCAGGCGAGCAATACCTCGAGACATCCTTAATATTAGACATCGCGCACCAGCTGTTATTGACAAATTGACACAAATCACCACCCCTCGTCTTACCGGACGTAACTATTCTGTCCTGCCAATGTACGGAAAACCCAGACAACTGTATATTATCCGTGTCGTCGTTCAGCCACGACTCGGTGAAACATAAGATATTACAGTTTTCATTATAGATGAGCTCCATTCGAGGATAGTCTCGAACGGAGCTCATCCAGTTTATTCTCCAGTGATTGTACGTTGGCCAATAGAACGGATGGTAGATACGGGTTAGCCACTCGCCGATAAATTCTCACAAGGCACCCCGATCTCCGCCCCCTGCATGTTTTTCTTCATGCGAATGACGGGGATTTGTGCCTGTATATCCTTCGCGTTGGACTCATTAAAGAAAAAATCTATGTCCAGTTCAAGGTGAGTAATCGCTGTTCTGATATCCAGAACCTATTTTCGGTCATAAGAGATGGTAGCAGCAACATTATGTACAAAATAAGTTACAAAAATTCGGGAAAACTCACAAAATAGCACAGTTGGTTAGGAGCCCGTAAAATGGCAGCCATCCCTATTTTGTGTAACAGTAGCAGTTCATTCAATTGGGGGAGGTAAGGAGGCATGGGGGGGCATAGGTTGTTCCCCCATGATGAAAGGGGGTCATGACTGAAAAGGTTTGGGAAGCACTAGCTAATGATTAGCACAAATACAGATGGGCATGCTTCGGCCTATTCATTTATAGCCATTATGCTGAATCAGTTGGGATACAGCTGATCATGCGTATTGCTAAATAACACACCAGCCTGATAATATGGACCAATATGTTGTTTGGATAATTTTTTGGAAGGGAACATTTTATTTTAATGGAGTCAGCATCATTTTATTTTCATTAATTTAATCAGTGCTGCGTTCAGTCCGAAAAAAAAACACGTAATGCTACATTCAATTAAATGGAAACGGTGCTGTTTTGAACAACCAGTTGAAAAACGGGGAGGGGTTGGGTTGTGGGTTCAAAATGCACCGCTGTCCATCAAATACATCACTCATTGCTTCAAGCTAGAGGTCTTCACGGGTTCCGAAATGGATACGTGGCTTTCACACCCAACCCGATATGCATAAATACATTTTCAAAAAGAGAAGCCCGTTCCAATGGACCCGAGGACAGTCAGAACCGCTGTCTGGAGTGAAGGAGGAGCCTCGTTGGACAACTACGGGGAGTTCGCTCGCCTCTTCCAGGCAGTCTTCACCCACCCGCCCGAAGGAAGAGAGGCAGGGGACGAGGACCGTGCAGGACATTGACCTGGAGTTTCGTCCTCTTGCGGCTGGGTCCGGATGGAACGAGCGGGCCCTCATCGACAGATTCCGGTGCAACCTGCGAGAGGATATCCGAAGGGAGCTAGCCTGCCGGGATGCCATGTTGACTTTTGACCAGCTGGTGGACATGGCCATCCGGTTGGACAACCTGACCCCCCCAACCCGGATTCAGTTCCAATGGAGCTGGGTGGTGCAGCGATCCGGGAGAACGGAGGACGACAGCTCCAGTGTCACGCTTGTGGCAGGAGAGGACATTCTACTGCACACTGTCGTCATGGTTCTTCCGGGTCTGGATGTGGCAGGCAGGGCACTCTCGCGTCACCCCAGGTAGCGCAAACACACACTCGTTCAGGGCCCTCTGCTGCGCATTGCACCATACAAGTCACGTTTTCTGATTATACAGTACTGTCCCAGTGTAAGGCGCTGGTCGATTCAGGCGCAGCTGGGAACTTTATGGACAGCTTGTTAGCTCATAGCCTAGGTATTCTGTTGGTTCCCCTATCCATTCCACTGCCCATCAAAGCACTTGACAGTCAACCATTAGGGTCAGGGTTAGTTAGGGAAGTTACAGCACCAGTCACAATTGTTACGCAAGAGACCCATAGAGAGCAAGTCACCTTTTTTATTATTGAGTCTCCTGATTTCCCTGTTGTGTTGGGTCTTCCCTGGTTAGCACTACACAACCCCATCTTTTCATGGCCGCAGAGGGTTCTCACGGGGTGGTCGTGAGAGTGTCAGGGTAGGTGTCTAGCTGTTTCCGTTGGTGCAACCACGGTATAAAGTCCAGACACTACCTCCACTGTGCGCATTCCCCCCAAATACCTCGATTTGGCGCACGCGTTTTCCAAAATGCAGGCGACCAAATTACCACCTCATTGGGATGGGGATTGCGTGATAAACCTCCGGGTAGACGCTGTGCCTCCCAGGAGTCATGTATATCCCCTGTCGCAGGCTGAAACAGAGGCGATGGAGACATACGTCTCAGAGTCCATGCGCCAGGGGTTCATACGTCCCTCCACTTCGCCCGCATCCTCAAGTTTATTTTTTGTGAAGAAGAAAGACGGAGGGCTGCGCCCTTGTCACGATCGTCAGAGAGAGTGGACCAAGGCACAGCGTTGCAGGCAAACATACTTTATTTAATCGAACTAACACGAACAGTGAAACAAAACAACAAACGATACGTGACATCCAAAGGACAAACTTAACTAGGAACAAACCAACTGGAAACAAGATCCCACAACTATTGTGGGAAAACAGCCTCTATAAATATGGCTCCCAATCAGAGACAACCAGCAACAGCTGACACTCGTTGCCTCTGATTGGGAACCACTCTGGCCAACACAGAAATACACTACATAGAATATACACACCCTGGCTCAATATATAGAGTCCCCAGAGCCGGGGTGTGACAGTACCCCCCCCTAAAGGCGCGGACTGCGACCGTGCTTAAACATCAACAACCCAGGGGAGGGCTGGGTGGGCATTCCTCCTCGGAGGCGGTTCCGGCTCCGGGCTAGACCACCACCCTTCAACCATCCCCCCGTGGCGCCCCTGGTCCGGTTTGGCCCCACTGACCGGAGCTGGACTGGACCTCGTAGAAGCGGATTACTTCAGCTCCGGTGTGGAGCAGCTGACCGGTACCTGACCAGGCACCGGTGACCCAGGCACGGGTTGTGCCGGACTGACGACGCACACCCCTGGCCTGGTGCGTGGAGCAGGGACGGGCCGGACCGGGCTGACGATGCGCACCCCTGGCTTGGTGCGTGGAGCAGCTACGGGCCGGACCGGGCTGACGATGCGCACCCCTGGCTTGGTGCGTGGAGCCGGAACGGGCCGTACCGGGCTGACGATGCGCACCCCTGGCTTGGTGCGTGGAGCAGGAATGGGCCGGACCGGGCTGACGACTCGCACCCCTGGCTTGGTGCGTGGAGCAGGAACGGGCCGGACCGGGCTGACGACTCGCACCCCTGGCTTGGTGCGAGTGGCAGGAACAGGCCGGGCCGGGCTGGCGACGCGCACCGTAGGCTTGGTGCGAGGAGCAGGAACAGGCCGGGCCGGGCTGGCGACGCGCACCGTAGGCTTGGTGCGTGGAGCAGGAACAGGCCGGGCCGGGCTGGCGACGCGCACCGTAGGCTTGGTGCGTGGAGCAGGAACAGGCCGGGCCGGGCTGGCGACGCGCACCGTAGGCTTGGTGCGAGGAGCAGGAACAGGCCGGGCCGGGCTGGCGACGCGCACCGTAGGCTTGGTGCAAGGAGCAGGAACAGGCCGGGCCGGGCTGGCGACGCGCACCGTAGGCTTGGTGCGAGGAGCAGGAACAGGCCGGGCCGGGCTGGCGACGCGCACCGTAGGCTTGGTGCGTGGAGCAGGAACAGGCCGGGCCGGGCTGGCGACGCGCACCGTAGGCTTGGTGCGAGGAGCAGGAACAGGCCGGGCCGGGCTGGCGACGCGCACCGTAGGCTTGGTGCGAGGAGCAGGAACAGGCCGGGCCGGGCTGGCGACTCGCACCGTAGGCTTGGTGCGAGGGGCAGGAACAGGCCGGGCCGGGCTGGCGACGCACACCGTAGGCTTGGTGCGAGGAGCAGGAACCGGCCGGGCCGGGCTGACGACTCGCACCGTAGGCTTGGTGCGAGGGGCAGGAACAGGCCGGGCCGGGCTGGCGACGCACACCGTAGGCTTCGTGCGAGGAACAGGAACAGGCCGGACCGTACTGGGAACACACACCACTGGCCTTAAACGGGGATCAGGAACGGGCCGGACCAGACTGGCAATACACCTCAGTACCTCTCGCCGTGCCTCTACAACTTCCTTCCCTCCTCTCACCAATGGCTCCCATAACCCGGTGGCCTTCTCTCCTCGTCTCCCATTTCGCCCTGTGGCAGCCTCCTGCTGCCCAGTCGCCCATGCCGTGTGCCCCCCCCCCTAAAAATGTTCTGGGGTTGCCTCTCGTCCGTCCGACGACGACACTGTTGACGCCGTTGCTCCTCTCTCGCCAGGGCCTTAATCTTAGCCCATGGCCCCTTGCCCCCGAGCATGTCCTCCCAGGACCGCGCTTTGCCCACCTGGGCCATCGCCAACCTCTCCAGCTCCTTTCCCGGCGCTTCCTCCCATGTCCAGGCCGCCTGCTCCTGGACACGCTGCTTGGTCCTGGTATGGTGGGATCTTCTGTCACGATCGTTAGACGGAGTAGACCAATGCGCAGCGTTGAAAGCAAACTTACTTTATTTAAAGAGAGTAAACACTCGAACAAAACAACAAACGATACGTGACATCCAAAGGACAAACCTAACTAGGAACAAACCAACTGGAAACAAGATCCCACAACTATTGTGGGAAAACAGCCTCTATAAATATGGCTCCCAATCAGAGACAACCAGCAACAGCTGACACTCGTTGCCTCTGATTGGGAACCACTCTGGCCAACACAGAAATACGCTACATAGAATATACACACCCTGGCTCAACATATAGAGTCCCCAGAGCCAGGGTGTGACAGCCCTTGCATTGATTACCGAGCACTGAACAAGGGGACCGGAAAGTACTGGTGGCCTACCTTGGCTAAGGACGTGAGGGTGTATGTCTCCTCCTGCTCGGTGTGCGCCCAGAGTAAGGCACCTAGGCACCTCCCAGCGGGTAAGTTACATCCCTTACCAGTTCTACAACGGCCCACTTGTGTATTGACTTTCTCACTGATCTTCCCCCCTCTCAGGGTAACAACACCATCCTGGTCATTTTCGAAAGCCTGCCGCCTCCTTCCCTTGCCCGGTCTACCCACGGCCCTGCAGACTGCGGAGGCCCTGTTTACGCACGTCTTCCAGCAATACGGGGTACCAGAGGACATAGTGTCTGACCAGGGTCCCCAGTTTACATCCAGGGTCTGGAAAGCGTTCATGGAACTTCTGGGGGTCTCGGTCAGCCTGACCTCTGGGTTTCACCCCGAGTCTAATGGACAGGTGGAACGGGTGAATCAGGATGTGGGTTGGTTTCTGCCGTCCTACTGCCAGGACCGGCCGGGGGAGTTGTCGGTGTTCTTGCCGTGGGCCGACACTGACATACAGTGAGGGAAAAAAGTATTTGATCCCCTGCTGATTTTGTACGTTTGCCCACTGACAAAGAAATGATCAGTCTATAATTTTAATGGTAGGTTTATTTGAACAGTGAGAGACAGAATAACAACAACAACAAATCCAGAAAAACGCATGTAAAAAATGTTATAAATTGATTTGCATTTTAATGAGGGAAATAAGTATTTGACACCTCTGCAAAACATGACTTAGTACCTTGTTGGCAATCACAGAGGTCAGACGTTTCTTGTAGTTGGCCACCAGGTTTGCACACATCTCAGGGAGGATTTTGTTCCACTCCTCTTTGCAGATCTTCTCCAAGTCATTAAGGTTTTGAGGCTGACGTTTGGCAACTCAAATCCTTCAGCTCCCTCCACAGATTTTCTATGGGATTAAGGTCTGGAGACTGGCTAGGCCACTCCAGGACCTTAATGTGCTTCTTCTTGAGCCACTCCTTTGTTGCCTTGGCCGTGTGTTTTGGATCATTGTCATGCTGGAATACCCATCCACAACCCATTTTCAATGCTCTGGCTGAGGGAAGTAGGTTCTCACCCAAGATTTGACGGTACATGGCCCCGTCCATCGGACCTTTGATGCGGTGAAGTTGTCCTGTCCCCTTAGCAGAAAAACACCCCCAAAGCATAATGTTTCCACCTCCATGTTTGACTGTGGGGATGGTGTTCTTAGGGTCATAGGCAGTATTCCTCCTCCTCCAAACACGGCGAGTTGAGTTGATGCCAAAGAGCTCGATTTTGGTCTCATCTGACCACAACACTTTCACCCAGTTCTCCTCTGAATCATTCAGATGTTCATTGGAAAACTTCAGACGGCCCTGTATATGTGCTTTCTTGATCAGGGGGACCTTGCGGGCGCTGCAGGATTTTAGTCCTTCACGGCATAGTGTGTTACCAATTGTTTTCTTGGTGACTATGGTCCCAGCTGCCTTGAAATCATTTACAAGATCCTCCTGTGTAGATCTGGGCTTATTCCTCACCGTTCTCATGATCATTGCAACTCCACGAGTTGAGATCTTGCATGGAGCCTCAGGACGAGGGAGATTGACCGTTCTTTTGTGTTTCTTCCATTTGCGAATAATCGCACCAACTGTTGTCACCTTCTCACCAAGCTGCTTGGCAATGGTCTTGTAGCCCATTCCAGCCTTGTGTAGGTCTACAATCTTGTCCCTGACATCCTTGGAGAGCTCTTTGGTTTTGGCCATGGTGGAGAGTTTGGAATCTGATTGATTGATTGCTTCTGTGGACAGGTGTCTTAAGAGTGTTCTCCTAATCTCAGCTCGTTACCTGTATAAAAGACACTTGGGTGCCAGAAATCTTTCTGATTGAGAGGGGGTCAAATACTTATTTCCCTCATTAAAATACAAATCAATTTATAACATTTTTTACATGCATTTTTCTGGATTTTTGTGTTATTATTCTGTCTCTCACTGTTCAAATAAACCTACCATTAAAATTATAGACTGATCATTTCTTTGTCAGTGGGCAAACGTACAAAATCAGCAGGGGATCAAATACTTTTTTCCCTCACTGTATATACAGTTGAAGTAGGAAGTTTACATACACCTTAGACAAATACATTTAAACTCAGTTTTTCACAATTCCTGTCATTTAATCCTAGCAATAATTCCCTGTCTTAGGTCAGTTAGGATCACCACTTTATTTTAAGAATGTGAAATGTCAGAATTGTAGAGAGAATGATTTATTTCAGCCTTTATTTATTTCATCACATTCCCAGTGGGTCAGAAGTTTACATACACTCAATTAATATTTGGTAGCATTGCCTTTAAATTGTTTAATTTAGGTCAAACGTTTCGGGTAGCCTACCACAAGCTTCCCACAATAAGTTGGGTGAATTTTGGCCCATTCCTCCTGACAGAGCTGGTGTAACTGAGTCAGGTTTGTAGGCCTCTTTGCTCGCACACACTTTTTCAGTTCTGCCCACACATTTTCTATAGGATTGAGGTCAGGACTTTGTGATGGCCACTCCAATACCTTGACTTTGTTGTCCTTAAGCCATTTTGCCACAACTTTGGAAGTATGCTTGGGGTCATTGTCCATTTGGAAGACCCATTTGCGACCAAGCTTTAACTTCCTGACTGATGTCTTGAGACGTTGCTTCAATATATCCACATAATTTTCCTTCCCCATGATGCCATCTATTTTGTGAAGTGCAACACTCCCTCCTGCAGCAAAGCACCCCCACAGCATGATGCTGCCACCCCCGTGCTTCACGGTTGGGATGGTGTTCTTCGGCTTGCAAGCGTTCCCCCTTTTTCCTCCAAACATAACGATGGTCATTATGACCAAACAGTTCTATTTTTGTTTCATCAGACCAGAGGACATTTCTCCAAAAAGTACGATCTTTGTTCCAATGTGCGGTTGCAAACTGTAGTCTGGCTTTTTTATGGCTGTTTTGGAGCAGTGGCTTCTTCCTTGCTGAGCGGCCTTTCAGGTTATATCGATATAGGACTAGTTCTACTGTGGATATAGATACTTTTGTACCTGTTTCCTCCAGCATCTTCACAAGGTCCTTTGCTGTTGTTCTGGGATTGATTTGCACTTTTCACATCAAAGTACATTTATCTCTAGGAGACAGAACGTGTATCCTTCCTGAGCGGTATGACTGCGTGGTCCCATGGTGTTTATACTTGCATACTATTGTTTGTACAGATGAACGTGGTACCTTCAGGCGTTTGGAAATTGCTCCCAAGGATGAACCAGACTTCATTGTCCCATGATGTCAAACAAAGAGGCACTGATTTTGAAGGTAGGCCATGAAATACATCCACAGGTACACCTCCAATTGACTCAAATGATGTCAATTAGCCTATCAGAAGCTTCTAAAGCTATGACATCATTTTCTGGAATTTCCCAAGCTGTTTAAAGGCCCAGTCAACTTAGTGTATGTAAACTTCTGACCCACTGGAATTGTGATACAGTGAATTATAAGTGAAATAATTTTTTTGTTGGAAAAATTACTTGTGTCATACACAAAGTAGATGTCCTTTCCGACTTGCCAAAACTATAGTTTGTTAACAAGAAATTTGTGGAGTGGTTGAAAAATGAGTTTTAATGACTCCAACCTAAGTGTATGTAAACTTCTGACTTCAACTGTATATAGGTACATACATTTACATTTAAGTCATTTAGCAGACGCTCTTCTCCAGAGCGACTTACAAATTGGTGCATTCAACTTAGGATAGCCAGTGGGACAACCACCCGTTTTTCCCTTTTTTCTTTTTAAATGGGGGGGGGGGGGGGGGGGGGGGGGTAGAAGATTACTGTTATACTATTCCAGGTATTACTTAAAGATATACACATACATACATATAAATACATATACATATATATATATATATATATATACATATCCTTTAAAAAATATATTTCCCTTTATTACTTTCCAACCCCACAACCCCTTCCCTAATTGGAGTAAACTAGTGAACAACAACGCTTAGGCCTCTACTTCCAGCTTATACATACTATATACATTTTACGGACACAGTCAATTTTACAATAATTCTATTTAGTTTGTTTTTACTCCTGAACTTCCTCTACCCTCAAACTCTCCGATCATTTTCATGATGCCCATCCGGTTTGCTTCTATATACCATATCTCTCTAACTGTGCTCTTTCACAAAAGCTCTCAACATATAACCTATATACTTATTATGGACACAGTATGTTTTACATTATTTATCTTCTTGTTACAGTTTTTTATGATTGTTTACACACTAAAATTAAAATTTCCACACAATTAGCAAAATTGGACTCCAATGAGCAAAACACCTCCACAGATTTGCACAACATTACACACAATGTCCGCCTCACCCTTTTTGCAAAACATTACACACAGTGATTTGTAAAACTCTACACACATTTTCACACCTTAGACACAGATAAGGATCGTGAGGTTACTTCCTTGTAATTACAAAGCACCGGATTGCCAATTACCACACTAATGAACGAATTGGATAAACACATCTACCAGGTGTGGAAGCACACATGTGCTAATTTGAAAACGCAGCACTCAGGTGTGCTATAAAAGGCAGCAGGTGAGTTCACCTGTCTTCAACAAAAATGGAAGGAGTTAGAAGAAGAAGAAGAGTGAGAATGAGAGGGGGAGCTCAAAGAGGAGATGAAGGCGGTAGAGGAAGAGGAGAAGGAGGTAGAGGAAGAGGCATAGGTAGAGGAGAAGAAGGTAGAGGAAGAGAAGGAGGTAGAGGAAGACACCTAGGTAGAGGAAGAGGTAGAGAAGGACTTGAAGAGTTGATAGAACCTGAACAAAGAAGACGAGGACCAAATTTGACTCGAGAAATCCGTGCAACACTTATTGACCATGTTATCAACCATGGACTGACACTGATGGAAGCTGGACAAAGAGTTCAACCAAATCTCAGCAGAAATACTGTTGCGTCAGTAATTCGGACATTTCATCGAGAAAACAGGTAAGCTAACCACACAGTATACATTGAAACTGAAGCTTGTATAATCAATATTGTTTACTGTGACATTTGACAGTAGGCTGCATATATATATATATATATATATATATATATATATATTTATTTATTTTTATCTTATTTTGTTTTTACAAAGGATTGAGGGTCGAGGACACCAAGGTGGAAGGGGCCCTATGTTTAGTCGTGCACAAGAGGCCGCCATTGTGAACATGGTTTTGGCCAATAATTGTATCAGGCTACGAGAAATCCAAGCCAATATCATCAATGATGACAATATTTTCAATAACATCCAACGAGTCTCTCTGTCAACATTAGGTCGAATCCTAAAGAAAAATCAAATATACATGAAGCAACTGTATCGGGTACCATTTGACAGAAATTCAGAGAGAGTGAAACATCTGCGCAATGAGTATGTGGAGGTATGCTTTGTTCATCTGACTATGGTGTGGTATCATGCACTGCTCATAATGTTCTGTCACAAAAAAATACTGTGCTATAGATATTGAATAGCATCCTATTTTCTTTAATGTGTTTCAGAGAGTCTTGCAAATGGATGCTGCTGAAATTCAACATGCATTTATATATGTGGATGAGGCTGGATTTAACCTTGCAAAAACAAGAAGAAGAGGGAGAAATGTAATTGGGCACAGGGCAATCACCAATGTGCCAGGGCAGCGAGGGGGTAACATCACCCTTTGCGCTGCTATCACACAAAATGGGGTCCTCCACCACCATGCAAATCTGGGACCCTATAATGCAAATCTGATACTTGCATTTCTTGACCGATTGCATGAGATTGTCACAGCATTACACCAAGTGGACCAGATGAGGTACATTGTCGTTTGGGACAATGTCTCATTTCATCGGGCTGCTCTAGTCCAGAACTGGTTCCATGATCACCCTGATTTTGAAGTTTTATACCTTCCCCCATACTCCCCCTTCCTGAATCCTATAGAATAATTTTTTTCAGCGTGGCGGTGGAAGGTATATGACCTGCGGCCTTATGACCGTTTGCCCCTCATTCAGGCCATGGAACAGGCATGTGATCTTATTGAAGCAGCTTCAGTGCAGGGGTGGATTCGTCACACAAGGCGATTCTTCCAACGGTGCCTTGCCAATGAAGACATAGCCTGTGATGTGGATGAAATGTTATGGCCTGATCCAGCCAGACGGAGAGACAGATAGTTACAGTATTCTTGTTGCTTTTACAGTAGTTTTCTTTCATTTCTGTTTACTTTTACTTTACTTTTCTTCAGAGTCAAAGTGTATGTATTGTAATTCATGCAGTCATTTTTATTTGTCTACGGATTTTATTTGTTTACAGTAATTGATATCATTGTTGGTTGATTACTGTAACTGATTATGGTAAGAAATACTGTAAGTATTGAAATAAATACTTGAAATATTCAGTCTGCAGCATCAAGTGTTGTGCAGTGCTTGGTAAGGTTATAGTAGGCCTACAGTATTTGTCTACATTCTCCTTATATCTCAAAACAAATCATGAATAATGTTGTGAGTTTCTCACTATTTTTTGTCACCTAAATTATCTCTCACATACAGTAAGAATGTCTGGCCAAAAATATATATATTTTTTTTTTTACAAATGTGTTTTTTATTTATCACAGCAGTGTGAAACTGGCTGCAATAGTGATCATTGATGACTGTGTTGGTTAAATGAAAACAAATAGCATTTTCACAAATATGTGTATATGTTTTGACTGAAGTGTGTATGTTTTGACTGAAGTGTGTCATTTTGCAAACAATCTAGGAATTTTGCTAATTGATTGTGGTGTTTGGATAATTGTGATTATATTTTGACAAAAATAACTCTGTTTTCAAAATCGCGTGTAAACAATTGAAAAAAACTGTAATAGTTGTTGTTATTAGTCCCATCCTTCAGCTCCATTCAACACCTACCATCTATCTCTTAACTATTTGCCATATATTTTTCAACTGTACTGTGTTGTTTCACAAATGTTCTGAACCCTACTATTCTCATTGTTTCTACAGATTGTAAATTGAAAATAAACATTTTTGCTAAAAGTATTATTATATTATTGATCGACTGTGACTGTGACTTGACTGTGACTTTTCAGATCACCTGGTAGTGCTATCTGCAGGGTTAGCTCCAGGTAAATATTGCAATCCTTCAGCCATTCCTGGACCTGTGACCAAATACAAGCTACAAATGGACAGTCCCAAAACAAATGATCTAATGATTCTGTCTCTTCGCAGCAAAATCTGCAGAACTGGGAAGATTGTATCCCCCATATAAATAACATTCTATTGGTAGCAAGAATTTTGTATAATAATTTAAATTAAAAAATTCAAAGTTTTGAATCCGCCGTCGTTTTGCGTATCAGTTCATAAACACTATGCCATGGAATCGGTACGTCAAAAATCTCTTCCCAACTATTTTGCAATCTATATGGGATGGCTGTCAATCCTTTGGTCCTTAAATTAAACTGGTATACTTTTTTATTTATCACAAATTTCTTTAACCAATTATGTTCTTTAATGCAGGGTCGACAAACAAGTTCCTTACTTTTTCCCCCTTCCACTTTCCTCTTCCATTTTTGTGGTAATGCTGCAATTATTTGGTTGTAATTTTGGATAGAGCAGACATTTTCATATGTTTTTGTTAGCTGCATGTGCGACATAACTCCACCAGTTCTACCTATGATATCATTTACGAAGATTATACCTTTTTTAAACATTATTTCAAAACATATATATTTTTAAATCAATTAGTATATTTGAGTTTAACCACAATATTTGTTGCAATATTTGTTCTGTCATTTCTGAAGGATTAAATTGAAATTGCAACCAACTTTCTATGGATTGTTTTAGAAATAGTGATATCGGGAGAGGATTTCCTTTTCGAATAACTGAAAGTGAGAGGTTGTAATCTGAATAAAGGGAAAAAGGCCATTCTTGAACACGGGGTGAGACAATCTTACTAATTTGCTAGAGAACCAGTTTGGATTTAAGTGTAACTTTTGTATGACTGAAGCGTTTAGTGATAGGACTAATGCTTTAATATTTAATAATTTCTGTCCTCCGAATTCATATTCATTATATAAATAGGCCCATCCAATTTTGTCTGGCTTGCCGTTCCAAATAAAATGGAATATTATTTTCTCATGTAATTTAAACAACTGGCAAGACCATAAGCAAATAGGTAAACTGGGATAATTCTAAAGAGTTAATCAGGGTGGTTTTTCCACAAATAGACAGGTATTTACCTTTCCATGGTAGCAAGATCTTATCTATTTTTGCTGACTTTCTATTAACATTTATTGGAGTGATATCATTTATTTCATTTGGGATATGTATTCCGAGTATATCCACATCACCATCAGACCATTTTATTGGTAAACTACATGGTAATGTAAAAATAGTATTTTTTAGTGATCCAATACGTAATATAGTACATTTATCATATTTGGTTGTATTCCAGAGTGGTTAGAAAATGTATCTAGATCCTCTTTGAGGCTGTGGAGGGATTAAAGTTGTAGATTTAAAAGAAAACATGAATCATCTGCGTACAATGACTCCTTTGTTTTTAAGCCCTGGATTTCTAATCCCTTGATATTATTGTTGGATCTGATTTTAATAGCTAACATTTCGATGGTCACAATAAATAGATATGCCGATAGTGGACAACCTTGTTTTACTCCTCTTGACAGTTTAAAACTTTCTGAGAAATAGCCATTATTTACTATTTTACACCTAGGGTTACTATACATGATTTTAACCCATTTTAAAAGAGATTCTCCAAAATTGAAATGCTCCAGGCATTTATCTATAAACTCAAGTCGTACTTTATCAAATGCCTTTTCAAAGTCGGCTATGAATAGCAGGCCTGGTTTCCCAGATTTTTCATAGTGTTCTATTGTTTCCAGTTCATGCCTTATATTATCTCCAATGTATCATCCATGTAAAAAAAAACAGTCTGATTAGAATGAATAATGTCCGACACACATTCACACACAACTTTACTATTTTGTGATTTTTGTGGCGTTTATCTTTACTTTCTGCACAAAATGTATCCACTATCATTTCTTGTAACCGACAATAACTTTTGAACATCAGATCGGCAATTACCTCAATTCCGGCTTCAACTTCGACTCATCTGCCCTGGGTTCTTTGTGTACCTCCGACCCAATCTTTGGGCTACCCAAGAGGAAACACAGGTGAAAAAGAGACAGGAGAGGGGGCGTCCTGTTGAGACTAAGGTGAGGTAAAACCGGACACCACTTACCTTAATTCTATTGGCCACTTGATAATAAGATGGATGACCTCCGATGGCAGATTTGCTATCAACGGTCCTCTGTAGCTCAATTGGTAGAGCACGGCGCTTGTAACGCCAGGGTAGTGGGTTCGATCCCTGGGACCATCCATATGTAAAAATGTATCCACACATGACTGTAAGTAGCTTTGGATAAAAGCGTCTGCAAATGGCATATTATTATTATAACGGGACTCCGGTAACTGCAATTTTTCTCTGTTTTTCTGAAACATGGCTTTCCGACAAGATACCCCCATGGGTATCTTGTCCATTCACCGAGTGGACAGGACTTGTCTCTTCACCAGCAACAAATGGTGTGCAGACTCTAGCGCAGTGGAAGTCTCAACCTATTGTTTACCCGTCTTGGAATAACTGATGGTCAAATGCCAAACCTTCTACCTCTCGAGAGAGTTTTCATCTGTTATTGTGACTGCTGTATATATTCCCACGCCAGGACAACAACAACAACAACAACAACAACAAGCTAGCACTTAACGAACTGTACAAGGCTATAAAAAAGCAGGAAAACTTACACCTGGAGGCTGCTTTTCTTGTTGCCGGTGATTTTAATCTGCATCACTAAGACACTTGATGCCCACCTTAAATCAACACATCTCCTTCGCCACTAGGGGCAATAAAGTCCTAGACCACTGTTACTCAACCCACAAGCAAGCATACAAGGCCCTCCCTCATCCCCCCTTTGGCAAATCATGACTCCTGCTTCTTGTTTACAAACAGAATATCAAACAGGAAGCGTCCGTGACGCGCTCCATAGAGAAACGGTCCACCGATGCAGAGGCTACGCTGCAGGACTGCTTTGCTAGTGCTGACTGGAATATGTTTTCCCGGGACTCCGCCAATAGCATTGACGAGCTATCCAGCTTCATCACCAGCTTCATCAGGAAATGCACATCGCCGACGTTGTCCCCACAGTGAAGGTTCGCTGCTTCCCCAATCAAAAGTCCTGTATTAACACAGAGGTACGCGCTAAGCTAAAGGACAGAGTTACCGCTCGCAGGGCTTACACAGCCAACCCCTATAGCTGAGGATGTCATACGTGCTGCGTACATAGAGACATGACTACATGGTACTCTATTCCACATCAAGTAACTCATGCCAGCAGTAAAATTAGATTTAAAAAACAGATACAAATCCAGCTTGTGGAACAGCGGGGACTGTGAAGCAACACAAACATAGACACATGCATACAAACACACGATAACATACACACATGTACACATGGATTTTGTGTTGTAGATATGTGGTAGTAGAGTACAGGCCTGAGGGCACACACTTAATATGTTGTGAAATCTGTTATAAATGTATTGTAATGTTTAAAAAAAAATTATAACTGCCTTAATTTTGCTGGACCCCAGGAAGAGTAGCTGCTGCCTTGGCAACAGCTAATGGAGATCCATAATAAATACAAAATACAAAATACACTACCGACAGTGATGTGAAGGAGGCACACTACACACCCACACACTCATATACACCCTCACACACTCATTACTAACGCCACCCACACACTCACATACACCCTCACACACTCATTACTAACGCCACCCACACACTCACATACACCCTCACACACTCATTACTAACGCCACACACTTACACCCCCTCGTGATTATTTATTAGATGTATTACTACCATTACGCTGCTGTTCATTGATTATTGATTTCCATTACCGTTAGTATCTATCTATTTATTAAGAAATAGAATCTCATTCTAGTTTTGTGTGCTTCACATCTCTCCAGTTCTCTCTCTCTCTCTATTGCTCTCTGTCTTCAGTAAGGGTGGATTTACATTAATAAAATGTGCCTAGTGAGATCTAGCTCTCTTCAACATCAGATTACCATCTTCCCTGTTTACACTATCCTTGAATGGAGTGATTCATTAGTCATTAGCATACCATAAATACCATAGTATATAGTCAAACAAAATAAGGATAGCAATTCAAACTTTACAGGAGCTTCTCATCTAAACCATATTGCACATAGTGTTGCACACTTGATTAATGCAATGATTCACACATGTGTGGATATTTTTAAAAGCCTTCCATTTTCAATTTGGCTAACAGAGAAAAAAAAATGCTGTCTACTGGTATTATGGTAATTCTTGCATGGGGACATGTGGTTTGGGAGAGAGGCTGTTGTCTTTACACTCAGAGAGGGGTATGGGAGACCTCCGTAGGTAGTGTGGGAGAAATCTCTTAAAGAGAGATTTGAATCTAGATCCGTCTCTCTACAGTATCTCTCCTGGACCTAGTTTGTGTCATCAAAGTGGTGTAGCATAAAGAGGCTATGAAAGAGCTAATGTCAGTAACTCACAGTCGCTCTAGTTTGTAGAGTCCACTGAAGGCTTGACTAGAGATTGTCTGGATGCTGTTATTCTGTAGGAACCTGAAATGAGAAACAAACACACACACAAGCACACACACACACACAAGCACACACACACACACACAAGCACACAGACACACACAGACACACACAGACACACACAGACACACACACACACACACACACACACACACACACACACACACACACACACACACACACACACACACACACACACACACACACACACACACACACACACACACACACACACACACACACACAGACACACACACACACACACACACACACACACACACACACACACACACACACACACACAAACAGTGGTTAGAACATCAACTCAAGCGCAGAGATTCAACATTATTTCACCAGGTACCAGCAAATGTATTATTAATAGCACATTCTCATTCTAAAATAAAACATGGAGGTTGAGTTTTCATGTGGTAAACAAACATGTTTCTAGCTTTAACACAACCCAGTACAATGTAAAGCCCTGACCCTGTACAGTGTAAAGCCCTGACCCAGTACAGTGTAAAGCCCTGACCCAGTACAGTGTAAAGTCCTGACCCAGCTACAGTGTAAATCCCTGACCCAGTACAGTGTAAAGCCCTGACCCAGTACAGTGTAAAGCCCTGACCCAGTACAGTGTAAAGCCCTGACCCAGTACAGTGTAAAGACCTGACCCAGCTACATTATAAAGACCTGACCCAGAACTGTGTAAAGCCCTGACCCAGCTACAGTGTAAAGCCCTGACCCAGTACAGTGTAAAGCCCTGACCCAGTACAGTGTAAAGCCCTGACCCAGCTACAACACAACCCAGTACCCTCTGTTATGAATATGGATGAGAAGCGATTACATATCAGACAGTATCTGGATCAGAGGGTGTATTTATAGGTAAAGAGGTGGGAGGGACGAGGGCCACACACACACGCACGCACGCACGCACGCACGCGCACGCACGCACGCACGCACGCACGCACGCACGCACGCACGCACACACACACACACACACACACACACACACACACACACACACACACACACACACACACACACACACACACACACACACACACACACACACACTTGTTGTGTGTCTTAAAAAGTTAAGTTATGTTCTAATAACATCTAGTACAAGGACAAAGTGTAGAAAAAACGGTCAATATTGGCAGATGATTATTAAAACTATAAATAGTTATGAGATTAAGAGTATGAGAATGACTGATATAGTCTAAGATTACAGTTTTTGCCCATTGCTTACACACTAAAACCGAATGCTTTGACCAAAGCCTCAATACCTAAACTTATTGTAGCATACCTTAAACACAGTGTAACCATGGCTTAAACACAATGTCAACTTTGCACTTTGTTTGCAATTCTGTAACACACTTATTGTGAAACACTACACACGTTTTCTTACATTAGACACTTTGTTCAAAAACGAAATCACCTGTTATCATTGGGAAAACACTGTTCAAAATGCAAAACTCATCTGGCAATTGTATGCACTTACATACACACCTGAAAACACTTGCACAGAAAACAGAACACCAATCATTCTGAGCCTTAGCACTACAAATAGGCCTCAGGTAAGCCATTTTTAGAACTTTGCAAGCATGGAGGCAATGAGAGTCAGAGTAAGAAGAGGACGAAGAGAGAGAGAGGAGTCGGACGAGGAAGAGGACGTGGAAGAGGACGAGGACCATTGCGGAGACGTATATCAGATGACATCAGGGCTACTCTGGTGGACCATGTGATACATCATGGCCTGTCCATGAGGGAGGCTGGGCAAAGAGTCCACCCTAACCTCAGTCGCTACACAGTAGCATCGATAATAAGGACATTCCGACTGGAGAACAGGTATATCTTCAAGTTTCTACTCCAGACTGTACCTACTGTATGTGTCACATGATTCTGTATCATATTACAGTATTACTGTACTAACTATACTATACAAAAATGGGTAGTGCTGTGAAGTACTGTATATGTAAAGGGAATACCATTGTGATGTTGCAGTACTGTGTACAGTTTGAAAGTACAGTATGTGAAAAATAACCTAACCAATGACATCTTGTGGTGGCATTTTCTACAGAATGGTTGGACGACCTCCTCAAGGTGGAAGGGAACAGCTCTTCACTCAACAACAAGAGCTTGCCATCATTGAAATGGTGCGAGAAAATAATGCAATCCGACTTCGTGAGTTGCAACAGCGCATAATTGCAAATGGAAATGAATTCAACAATATCAACAGGGTCAGCATTTCTACACTAAGTCGCATCCTACAGAAACATAACTTCAGAATGAAGCAGCTGTACAGGGTGCCATTTGAGAGGAACAGTGTCAGGGTCAAGGATCTGCGCCATGATTATGTGCAGGTATGTGTCACTTTACTTTACATACTATATATTGTGATGTGGGAATGAGGGTTTATGCTGCCACCTGCCCTGCCTGTAGCTTGTAGTTTTTGTCTATACTCACCCAACCCAGCCCCTACTTGTGTGAAAATATAGACATTGTAGTTACTGTATGTGTTTTCAGTAACACTATTCAATATTTTCTGTTACAGACAGTTCTGGAGTTTGATGCCGCCGAACTGCCGCATGAGTTCATCTACGTGGATGAGGCAGGCTTCAATCTGGCCAAAACCAGGCGTCGGGGCCGTAACGTAGTGGGACAAAGGGCTGTTGTAAATGTCCCTGGGCAGCGTGGGGGAAATATCACCTTGTGTGCTGCAATTAGTGTCCAAGGAGTCCTGCATCATCATGCCACTCTAGGTCCCTACAATACAGGACAGATCATTGCATTTCTAGATGCACTACATGCAGTTGTGCAGGACAGACCACAGCAGCCCAGGTTTGTTGTCATCTGGGATAATGTTAGTTTCCACCGGGCTGCTCTGGTCCGAGATTGGTTCAACAACCACAATAATTTCACAGTTTTATACCTGCCCCCTTACAGCCCCTTTCTACTGTAAATGCAATCAAGGAATTATTTTCAGCGTGGCGGTGGAAAGTATATGATCTGCAACCACATGCCCGCATGACTCTTCTGCAAGCAATGGAAGAGGCATGTGGAGACATTGAGGTGGGATCAATCCAAGGGTGGATTCGGCACACAAGGCGATATTTTCCCCGATGCCTAGCCCAATGAGGACATCGCCTGTGATGTTGACGAGGTCTTGTGGCCAGATCCGAACAGAAGGCGTGATCCAAAAGCCCCCCCCGCCCCCCACCACACACACGCACACACACACGCACACGCACACGCACACACACACGCACACACACACAAAACAAGTATATGTTTTTCCCCCCAATAGCAATTTATCCAATAATTGTTTAGTTTTTTTACTTTTGTTTTGTTGCTAAATTTGATGTTAATAATTTCTGTAAGAATGTTTGTTTTTTTGTAAAAACTTTTTTGTAAATACTGTTTGATTACTGCAGAAATTCTACTTTTGAGTTTTACAGAAGACAATGACAATAAAATGACAATAAAAATAGAAACACAAAGACTGCAGTGTTTTATATAAAGCCCATCAGTGTGTTGCTGCTGATATGAAATAGTCATTCAAATGTTGCTTGTGTGTATGGTTTTGTTGCAAGAATTTCATTTTTTAGAAAGGAGTGTTAAGTTTTGATTGCAGTGTTTCATTTTGGCATATATGTGAGTTGTTAATCTCCAAGTGTTATGTCTGATTGGCTTGTGTGTTGAGTTTTGACATAATGAGCCAAATTCTGCAAAAAGTGTGTAAGCAAAAGGCAAAAACTGTAAACAATAAGATTAAATAGACTAAGATTAAATAATGAGATTAAATAGACTAAGATTCAATAATAAGATTAAATAGACTAAGATTAAATAATAAAATGAAGATGAACCAGGTAAATAGGTGTGTGTGTGTGTGTGTGTGTGTGTGTGTTTGTGCAAGTGTGTGTATGTGTGTGTGTGCCTGTGCAAGTTTTTTTGTGTGTGTGCGTGTGTGTGTGTGTGTGTGTGTGTGTGTGTGCGTGTACGTGATTGATAGCAGCTATTAAATTAAATAGTGAGACTCTCCCTGAGAGACGTCAGTGTTATCACAGAACACCTCACTATATGACAGGTTAGTGTGGAAAATATGAAAAGATTTCTCTTTCCCAGACTAACAGATTGCACCTGGAGCCTGAATGGTAACACATGTTTTGATGTATCGCCACAGAAAGGAAGAAACAATGGAGTTTTTATTTTATTTGAACTTTATCTAAGCCAAGAAGTCCCACTGAGACAAGGACAGGTACAGTTCAGTATGTGTAATGAGGGGTTTGGGGTAAAATGCTAAAAGTATATTTGTTTTAGACTTTGATCATTTTAGGCTAATAACCTGCGCCCCTGGTCTTGGGTTTTAGATGTAGAACTAAATTGGGTTTTTAAGAGCATGCTGTGCCTGGCCCTGAGGTGAAGTGTACTGTAACAAATAACTTCAAATAATTTTTTTTAAGAGGACAGAAAAACATTGCATATGACTAGGGCCCTGTGTTTTTTGCGCAATCATGTGCCTGTAGCTCAGCTGGTAGAGCACGGCGCTTGTAACGCCAAGGTAGTGGGTTCGATCCCCGGGACCACCCCATACACAAAAAATGTATGCACGCATGACTGTGAGTCGCTTTGGATAAAAGCGTCTGCTAAATGGTATTTTATTTATTTATATCAAACTGCCTTTTCTTTTTTTTTATGTCAGAAGGTCCAGCATCATCCTCAAACAATAGCTTTCATTTTTGGTTTAATTCTAATTTCTGGATAAGGCTTAAAATACAGGATAACATCTTGCTATGTGACATGTACGGAAGGGTATTAGGGACATGTGTCACGCCCTGGCTCTGGGGACTCTTAAATGTTGAGCCAGGGTGTGCATTTGCTATGTTTAGTTTTTCTATGTTTTTGTTCTAGATCGTTTGATCTATGTTGGCCAGGGTGGTTCCCAATCAGAGGCAGCTGTAGCTCGTTGTCTCTGATTGGGGACCATACTTAGGCAGCCTGTTTTGCACTAGTCTTTGTGGGATCTTGATCCGTAAAGGTTTGTTGTGTTATAACCTCAGGACTTCACGTATCGTTTGTTCGTTGTTTTTGTCGTTTAGTACGTTAAATAAAAGTATGTACGCTTATCACGCTGCGCCTTGGTCCGTGTCTTCAGTCAACGATCGTGACAACATGTGAGGAAAATAAATAAATAAACAGCAATGGCTGTGGCTTGATTTCATTGGTTGATTTAGATATATAAATAGAACATATAAGAAAATCATGAATGGATAACATAAGATCATAGATAAAATTTGGCTACATAGGCCTACAAACATTATTCGCAATAGATAGCAAAGACACAAGAATCACAAGAATGGCTTTAGATCAAACTCTACGTTGAGACCAAAAGGAGCAAGTGTCTTTAAATTAAAGATTCAGGCGGCCTCTCATTTTAACAATAATGATAAAAAGTGTTATGTTTGGGGCAAATCCAATACAACACATTACTGAGTACCACTCTCCATATTTTCAAGCATAATGGTGGCTGCATCGTGTTGTAGGTACGCTTGTAATGGTTAAGGCCTGGGGAGTTTTTCAGGCAAAAAAAGAAAACGGAATGGAGCTAAGCACAGGCAAAATCCTAGAGGAAAACCTGGTTCAGTCTGCTTTCCACTAGACACTGGGTGATAAATTCACCTATTAGCAGGACAATAACTCAAAACACAAGGCCAAATCTACACTGGAGGTGCTACCAAGAAGACAGTGAATGTTCCTAAGTGGCCGAGTTACAGTTTTGACTTACACTACCATTCAAGGTTTTTTCTTTATTTTTACTATTTTTTACAGAATAATAGTGAAGACATCAACACTATGAAATAACACATATGGAATCATGTAGTAACCAAAAACGTATTAAACAAATGAAAATATATATTTTATATTTGAGATTCTTCAAATAGCCCCCCTTTGCCTTGATGACAGCTTTGCACACTCTTGGCATTCTCTCAACCAGCTTCATGAGGTAGTCACCTGGAATGCATTTCAATTAACAGGTGTGCCTTATTAAAAGTTAATTTGTGGAATATCTTTCCTTCTTAATGCGTTTGAGCCAATCAGTTGTGTTGTGACAAGGTAGGTAAAAGACCAAGTCCATATTATGGCAAGAACAGCTCAAATAAGCAAAGAGAAACGACAGCCCATCATTACTTTAAGACATGAAGGTCAGTCAATAACGAACATTTCAAGAACTTTGAAAGTTTCTTAAAGTGCAGTCGCAAAAAACCATCAAGCGCTATGATGAAACTGGCTCTCATGAGGACCGCCTCAGGAATGGAAGACCCAGATTTACCTCTGCTGCAGAGGATAAATTCATTAGAGTTACCAGCCTCAGAAATTGCAGTCCAAATAAATGCTTCACAGAGTTCAAGTAACAGACACATCTCAACATCAACTGTTCAGAGGAAACTGTGTGAATCAGGACTTCATGGTCGATTTTGCTGCAAAGAAACCAATACTAAAGGACACCAATAAGAAGAAGAGACTTGCTTGGGCCAAGAAACACGAGCAATGGACGTTAGACCGGTGTAAATGTGTCCTTTGGTCTGGAGTCTAAATTTGAGATTTTTGGTTCCAACCTCTGTGTCTTTGTGAGATGCGGTGTGGGTGAACGGATGATCTCCGCATGTGTAGTTCCCACCGTAAAGCATGGAGGAGGAGGTGTTATGGTGTGTGATTTAATTAGAATTCAAGGCACACTTAACCAGCATGGCTACCACAGCATTATGCAGCGATACACCATCCCATCTGGTTTGGGCTTAGTGGAACTATCATTTGTTTTTCAACAGGGCAATGACCCAACACATCTCCAGGATGTGTAAGGACTATTTTACCAAGAAGGAGAGTGATGGAGTGCTGCATCAGATGACCTGGCCTCCACAATCCCCTGACCTCAACCCAATTGAGATGCTTTGGGATGATTCGAACGGCAGAGTGAAGGAAAAGCAGCCAACAAGTGCTCAGCATATGTGGGAACTCCTTGAAGACTTTTGGAAAAGCATTCCAGGTGAAGCTAGTTGAGAGAATGCCAAGAGTGTGCAAAGCTGTCATCAAGGCAAAGGGTGGCAATTTGAAGAATCTCACATTTGAAATATATTTTGATTTGTTTAACACTTTTTTGGTTACTACATAATTCCATATGTGTTATTTCATAGTTTTGATGTTTTCACTATTATTCTACAATGTAGAAAATAGTAAAAATAAAGAAAAACCCTTGAATGAGTAAGTGTGTCCAAACCTTTGACTGGTACAGTAAATCTACTTGAAAATCTATGACAAGACCTGAAAATGGTTGTCTAGAAATGATCAACAACCAATCTGACAGAGCTTATAGAAGTTTGAAAATAATAATGGGCAAATATTGTACAATCCAGGTGTGGAAAGCTCTTAGAGACTTACCCAAAAATACTCACAGCTGTAATTGCTGCTAAAGGTGATTCTACAAAGTATTGACACTGGGGTGTGAACACATACTGTATGTAAAATAAATATTTCTGTATTTCATTTTCAATACATTTCAATAAACAACAAATGTTTTCAATTTGTCATTATGGGGTATTGTGTGTAAATGGGTGAGATTTTTTGAAATATTTAATCCATTTTGAATTCATGCTGTAAAACAACAAAATGTGGAATAAGTCAAGGAGTATGAATACTTTCTGAATGTAGTGTAAGTAGGAGTAGTCTGCGAATGGTGTGTGTGTGGGGTGTGTGTGTGTGTGTGTGTGTGTGCGTGTGTGTGTGTGTGTGGTGCCTGTCGGGTGCGTGTGGGGTTTGTGTGTGGTGCTTGTGCATGTGTGTATGGTGTGTGTGGGGTGTGTGTGGGGTGTGTGTGTGTGTGTGTGTGTGTATGTGTGTGTGTATGTGTGTGTGTGTGTGTGTGTGTGTGTGTGTGTGTGTGTGTGTGTGTGTGTGTGTGTGTGTGTGTGTGTGTGTGTGTGTGTGTGTGTGTGTGTGTGTGTGCGCGCACGTGCGCGCGTTGGAGAAGAGTTCTGCTTAATCACATCTCTCTGATTGGGTATAAGTGGCCATTCTGAAAAAGAGATCAGGGCCCGTATCCACAAAGCGTCTCAGAGTAGACAATTGGTCATACGTGCTGAGAATATAAACATTTTACTCCTCCTCATATGGGTAAAAATAAAAGCTGAATGCATGAAGCCTCTTTAGTCATAAGAGTCACGCCTCATTATCTGTCCTAACCAGTTGAGAGTTACCAGCAGGTGTCTTTATAATACATTTAAAAAGGCAATAAGTCAGTAGTTCGTACGCCATAGACAGGCAATAGCTTGGAGTTGTTGAAAAACAATTTTCATATGTCTATATGATCGATCAATCAAGCCATAAATAATCTAGACATTCATGCAACAATATCTCTTGCGCTTTTGACAATAATTTCAAGAGGCCTAATTCACATGATGTGCCTAAATACTTATAACCACTAGGCTAATAAATAATCACATATTTTTATTTAGATTATTTTATTAACTTACATGTTATTTCAAGTTATCCCTTTAGAGTGCTACAGTGAGGGAAAAAAGTATTTGATCCCCTGCTGATTTTGTACGTTTGCCCACTGACAAATAAATGATCAGTCTATAATTTTAATGGTAGGTTTATTTGAACAGTGAGAGACAGAATAACAAACAAAAAAATCCATAAAAACGCATGTCAAAACTGTTATGAATTGATTTGCATTTTAATGAGGGAAATAAGTATTTGACCCCTTCTCAATCAGAAAGATTTCTGGCTCCCAGGTGTCTTTTATACAGGTAACGAGCTGAGATTAGGAGCACACTCTTAAAGGGAGTGCTCCTAATCTCAGCTTGTTACCTGTATAAAAGACACCTGTCCACAGAAGCAATCAATCAATCAGATTCCAAACTCTCCACCATGGCCAAGACCAAAGAGCTCTCCAAGGATGTCAAGGACAAGATTGTAGACCTACACAAGGCTGGAATGGGCTACAAGACCATCGCCAAGCAGCTTGGTGAGAAGGTAACAACAGTTGGTGCGATTATTCGCAAATGGAAGAAACACAAAATAACTGTCAATCTCCCTCGGCCTGGGGCTGCATGCAAGATCTCACCTCGTGGAGTTGCAATGATCATGAGAACGGTGAGGAATCAGCCCAGAACTACACGGGAGGATCTTGTCAATGATCTCAAGGCAGCTGGGACCATAGTCACCAAGAAAACAATTGGTAACACACTACGCCGTGAAGGACTGAAATCCTGCAGCGCCCGCAAGGTCCCCCTGCTCAAGAAAGCACATATACATGCCCTTCTGAAGTTTGCCAATGAACATCTGAATGATTCAGAGGAGAACTGGGTGAAAGTGTTGTGGTCAGATGAGACCAAAATGGAGCTCTTTGGCATCAACTCAACTCGCCGTGTTTTGAGGAGGAGGAATGCTGCCTATGACCCCAGGAACACCATCCCCACCGTCAAACATGGAGGTGGAAACATTATGCTTTGGGGGTGTTTTTCTGCTAAGGGGACAGGACAACTTCACCACATCAAAAGGACGATGGACGGGCCCATGTACCGTCAAATCTTGGGTGAGAACCTCCTTCCCTCAGCCAGGGCATTGAAAATGGGTCGTGGATGGGTATTCCAGCATGACAATGACCCAAAACACATGGCCAAGGCAACAAAGGAGTGGCTCAAGAAGAAGCACATTAAGGTCCTGGAGTGGCCTAGCCACTCATAGCAAATCCCATAGCAAATCTGTGGAGGGAGCTGAAGGTTCGAGTTGCCAAACATCAGCCTCGAAACCTTAATGACTTGGAGAAGATCTGCAAAGAGGAGTGGGACAGAATCCCTCCTGAGATGTGTGCAAACCTGGTGGCCAACTACAAGAAAAGTCTTACCTCTGTGATTGCCAACAAGGGTTTTGCCACCAAGTACTAAGTCATGTTTTGCAGAGGGGTCAAATACTTATTTCCCTCATTAAAATGGAAATCAATTCATAACATTTTTGACATGCGTTTTTCTGGATTTTGTTGTTGTTATTCTGTCTCTCACTGTTCAAATAAACCTACCATTAAAATTATAGACTGATCACCAGTGGGCAAACGTACAAAATCAGCAGGGGATCAAATACTTTTTTCCTCACTGTATATCTTGTTAAAATAATATGTCTAAATTGGGCATGCCTATAAATTAGGCAATTAAATGCTAACTTGATTGCGTTCGGTGAAAATGGTAGACCTGTCAAACGTTGTATTAAACATTATCGGCAAGTGACTTGATGCCTACTGTGCCAAAGCGATTAAGAGTTTTTCGACGAGTGTGCTGATATAATGGTAATATCGTCAAATTCTGCTTTTTACAACCACTTTTTATTTTATTTTATTTTTTATTTTTATTGGATTCCAATATGCCTATCACATTATTCAAAATATCAGATTTTTTTTTTTTTTTAAGGTTACAGATGTAGGACAGATGCAGCAACAGGAAATGTTCATTATTATGTGGATTATAATTCATGTTAAAAAAAAAATTGTAGGAGTTGATAAATTTTTCTTTAGGGCAAATTATTGTCTGAAATTTCAAAGTGGAAATTACAAACTTTAGAAGCTCAAATACAGCAACAAAAGAGTGATGAAACTAAGATCCTACATCTGTAACCATGCCAACATATTATGCAAGAGTAGGCAAGGTGATGGTGTCAGGCGAAAATTATATCAAGCGTTTCACCATAGCAACAGTTGATGTACAGTCACATTCACAGTGGTTGAATGAAGCGTGCAATAGGGTTCAAAGCTGGTGATGCCTCATCACGATTGGTTATTCCCCATCGTGTCAATGAGCGTCATCACTATCTTTACTTTGCGGTAACCTCAAACTGTCGTTACCAGCTGAGATAAACCTTTATGGGTTGATTTTACTCCTGGCTCAGAGTTTGTCTGGGCAGTGTCTTAACATCATCCTAAAACCTACGCTGAGCTGGGAGTTTTTTTTTAAGTCTTGTGGATACAGTCCCTGGGGTCCTCAAATACAGCTGCCCCTGCCGAAGGGTGCATCCCAAATGGCACCCTATATCATACATAGTGCACTACTTTTGACCAGGGCACCATAGCGCTGTGGTTAAAAGTAGTACACTATATAGGGAAAAGGGTGCCATTTGGGACGCATACTGAAAGGCTGAATGCATTATAAAGTGATAAATTACCCAAATTACACATTCACTGTACAACTCTAGTATGTGTTTAGCTGCTGCGTCTGCTGTGAATGTAGAGGGACTGAACTAATTTCTACATACATTTCCACATTAGTGTTTTATGCAAATACAAGACAACTATCCTGTAATTGTAATGCTTTCCCCACTTACTCATTCAACCATTCAGTCCTCATTCAGTCCTTACTGCCCAGGTAATCCCATGTGGCTAAATTGGTAGAGCATGATGCTTGCAACGCCACGGTTGTGGGTTCAATTCCCACGGGGGACCAGTACGAAATAAGTTAGAAAATGTATGCACTCACTACTGTAAGTCACTCTGTAAACATTTTGTTGCTGTACATGAGACTGTATTTTTCGCCAATTTACCTGGTGCACTATGTCTTGCGTAATGACATGAACACTAACTCCAGTTGTTAGCTAATGCCTAGTGAACCAGGCTAACGCTTTAGCTCAGTGGGATAACACTGTTGTGGTGTACACATGACCATGGTTCAAACCCAGTTTGATGTTTCTAACAAGATATGACAGTATCCTAACTGGATTATGACTAGTCAACTATAATACATGGACTAAATACATTTTCATGCAAATGGTGAAAGTATAATATTGACAATAAGTCGAGTCGAAGCCAGTCCAGTCCAACGTACACTACCGGTCAAAGGTTTTAGAACACCTACTCATTCAAGGGTTTTTCTTTATTGTTACTATTTTCTACATTGTAGAATAATAGTGAAGACATCAACAATATGAAATAACACATATGGAATCATGTAGTAACCAAAAAATTGCTAAACAAATCAAAATATATGTTATATTTGAGATTCTTCAAATAGCCACCCTTTGCCTTGATGACAGCTTTGCACACTCTTGGCATTCTCTCAACCAGATTCATGAGGTAGTCACCTGGAATGCATTTCAATTAACAGGTGTGCCTTCTTAAAAGTTAATTTGTGGAATTTCTTTCCTTCTTAATGCGTTTGAGCCAATCAGTTGTGTTGTGACAAGGTAGGGGGGGTATACAGAATATAGCCCTATTTGGTAAAAGACCAAGTCCATATTATGGCAAGAACAGCTCAAATAAGCAAAGAGAAACGACAGTCCATCATTACTTTAAGACATGAAGGTCAGTTAATACGGAAGTGCAGTCGCAAAAACCATCAAGTGCTTTGATGAAACTGGCTCTCATGAGGACCGCCACAGGAATGGAAGACCCAGAGTTACCTCTGCTGCAGAGGATAAATTCATTAGAGTTACCAGCCTCAGAAATTGCAGCCCAAATAAATGCATCTCAGAGTTCAAGTAACAGACACATCTCAACATCAACTGTTCAGAGGAGACTGTGTGAATCAGGCCATTATGATCTAATTGCTGCAAAGAAACTTGCTTGGGCCAAGAAACACGAGCAATGGACATTAGACCGGTGGAAATGTGTCCTTTGGTCTGGAGTCCAAATTTGAGATTTTTGGTTCCAACCGCTGTGTCTTTGTGAGACGCGGTGTGGGTGAACGGATGATCTCCGCATGTGTATTTCCCACCGTAAAGCATGGAGGAGGAGGTGTTATGGTGTGGGGGTGCTTTGCTGGTGACACTGTCTTAACCAGCATGGCTATCACAGCATTCTGCAGTGATACGCCATCCCATCTGGTTTGGGCTTAGTGGGACTATCATTGTTTTTCAACAAGACAATGACCCAACACACCTCCAGGCTGTGTAAGGGCTATTTTACCAAGAAGGAGAGTGATGGAGTGCTGCATCAGACGACCTGTCCTTCACAATTCCCCGACCTCAACCAAATTGAGATGTTTGGGATGAGTCGGACGGCAGAGTGAAGGAAAAGCAGCCAGCAAGTGCTCAGCATATGTGGGAACTCCTTCAAGACTGTTGGAAAAGCATTCCAGGTGAAACTGGTTGAGAGAATGCCAAGAGTGTGCAAAGCTGTCATCAAAGCAAAGGATATTTGAAGAATCTCAAATATAAAATATATTTTGATTTATTAACAATGTTTTGTTTACTACATGATTCCATATGTGTTATTTCATAGTTTTGATGTCTTCACTATTATTCTACAATGTGGAAAATAGTAAAAATATAGAAAAACCCTTGAATGAGTAGGTGTTACAAAAATTTTGACCAGTAGTGTACTCCAGTCCATTCCAACCTACAACACTCCAGTCCAGTCCAGTTAGTCCAGTCCAACCTACTCCAGTCTAATATTGTTTAGTACTCACAGTCTCTGCAGGTGTGTGTAGGTGGAGAAGATGTTGTCGGACAGTCTCTTTATCTCGTTACTCTTCAGAGACCTGCAACAGGAACCAGACAACACAGCACCGTTACTATGGTTACACATTTACATTTTAGTCATTTAGCAGACGTTCTTATCCAGAGCGACTTACAGTTAGTGCATACATCATTTTTTTATTTTTCATACTGGCCCCCCGTGGGAATCGAACCCACAACCCTGCCGTTGCAAACGCCATGATCTACCAACTGAGATACATCGCTGCCGGCCATTCCCTCCCCTACCCTGGACCAATTGTGCGCCGCCCCATGGTTCTCCCACAGAGCCTGGATTCGAACCAGGATCTCTAGTGGCACAGCTAGTACTGCAATGCAGTGCCTTAGACCACTGCGCCACTCGGGAGACACACACACACACCTGCATATAACACGCACGGATGCGTGCATGCACACACACACACACACACACACACACACATACACATCCGATCCACACGTAATGCTACTTGAAAATCCAATCCATTATGGTTTCTCTAATCAGTTTTGAAGAGCCCCTCTATTCTGTGAGATGATTGTAACATAGTATATAATTAGAGCTGGGATGGAACAGCAGCTGAGCTACAGTGTGGTCCCAAATTATTGACACCCTTGATAAAGATGCGCAAAAATGACTGTATAATAATTTTTAAAATGTATCAAATACTGAGCTATATTGTATGCTCAGAGAAAGAGATTTTGTTTAACAAGTTTTTTTTTTTTTCTCAAAAAAGTAGGGGTCAAAATGATTGACATCCCCAAAGATTCTTATAAATAAAGTAGTCAAAAGTTTAGTATTTGGTCCCATATTCCTAGCATGCAATGACTACATTGCCTTATTGCTATAAACTGGTTACCAACGTAATTAGAGCAGTAAAAATAAATGTTTTGTCATACATGTGGTATACGGTCTGATATACCACAGCTGTCAGCCAATCAGCATTCAGGGCTCGAACCACCCAGTTTATAAAATGTATTGTGTCATGTTGGAGTCATTTCTATTATAAATAGGAACAGAATATGTTTCTAAACACTTCTAAATTAATGTGGATGTTACTATGATTACAGACAATTCTAATTGAATCACCGATAATGATGAGTGAGTAAGTTACAGAGGGTCAAAGATCATACCGCCAAGACATGCTAACCTCTCACTATTACAAATAACAGAGGAGGTTAGCATGTCTTGGGGGTATGATCTTTGACCCTCTGTAACGTTCTCACTCGTCATTATTCACGATTCATTCAGGATAACGCGTAATCATGGTAGCAACCACATCAGTGTTTCCGCTGCAGTCATTTAGCTGTGGTGCTGCGCCAAAAAAATATGAAACATGAAAAACTATTTCTGCCGAGGCGCGCTTTGAAGATGCTAGAACAGTCCACGTATACTTTTCCTCTGCAAACAAAACGAGTAATGAAACAACCCCATACGTAGTAGTAGAATAGTTGATCTATTTACCTAGTTGGCTTGCTGTTGTGTGTTCTCTCGAGGCGAATTTAAGTTGCGAGTGCCTGACAAGCAGTCAATACACAGCAGTTCTTGCAATCATGGGGAAAACAGCAGTTTTAATAGGCTTTTTTTTTAAAGAGGGGGATCCCAGCTCTCCATTCCAACTTTATTTCTCAACTCCTAAATACACGCAAACTGCACCCTTTTAAACCCAGAGTTTTTTGCAGCAGCATGGTTAAGCACGTTACTGTTCTAGAATTCAATAGTAGGGTAAAACGCATCCTTACCTCAAAATACTTTTTGAGGAGTGACTTAAATGTTTGGGATGAGACAGATTACATTTTTAGTATTTGTATTTGTATTTATTAGGGATCCCCATTAGTTCCTGCCAAGGCAGCAGCTACTCTTCCTGGGGCCCAAACATATTTAAAACACTTACATTACATATAAAACAAAATATAAAACAGTACATCATTTAACATTATTAATCCACTACCTACCTATCTACAATACAAAATGTTTAATACCACCATTCAACAATATCACAATGTTTGCGTATGCATGTGTCTATACCTTTGTGTGTGTCTCTTCACAGTCCCCGTTGTTCCATAAGGTGTATTTTTACCAGTTTTTTAAGTCTGATTCTACTGCTTGCATCAGTTGCCTGATGTGGAATAGAGTTCCATGTAGCCATGGCTCTATGTAGTACTGTGCACCTCCCATAGTCTGTTCTGGACTTGGGGACTGTGAAAAGACCTCTGGTGGCATGTCTTGTGGGGAATCCATGGGTGTCCGAGCTGTGTGCCAGTATTCCAAACAGACAGCTCTGTACATTCAGCTTGTCAACACCTCTTACAAAAACAAGCAGTGATGAAGTCAATCGCTCTTCCACTCTAAGCCAGGAGAGACTGACATGCATTTCATTAATGTTAGCTCTCCGTGTACTTTTAAGGGCCAGCCGTGCTGCCCTGTTCTGAGCCAACTGCAATTTTCCCAAGTCCCCATTTGTGGCACCTGACCACACTACTGAACAGTAGTCTAGGTGCGACAAAACTAGGGCCTGTAGGACCTGCCTTGTTGATAGTGTTGTTAAGAAGGCAGAGCAGCGCTTCATTATGGACATACTTCTCCCCATCTTAGCTACTGTTGTATCAATATGCTTTGACCATGACAGTTTACAATCCAGGGTTACTCCAAGCATTTTAATCACGTCAACTTGCTCAATTTCCACATTATTCATCATGAGATGTAGTTGAGGTTTAGGGTTTAGTGAATGATTTGACCCAAATACAATGCTTTTAGTTTTGGAAATATTTAGGACTAACTTATTCCATGCCACCCCATTCCGAAACTAACTGCAACTCTTTGTTAAGTGTTGCAGTTATTTCAGTTGCTGTAGCAGTTTACGTGTATAGTGTTGAGTCATCCGCATACAGTTGAAGTCGGAAGTTTACATACACTTAGGTTGGAGTCATTAAAACTCATTTTTCAACCACTCCACACATTTCTTGTTAACAAACTATCGTTTTTGCAAGTTGGTTAGGACATCTACTTTGTGCATGACACAAGTAATTTTTCCAACAATTGTTTACAGACAGATTATTTCACTTATAATTCACTGTATCACAATTCCAGTGGGTCAGAAGTTAACATACACTAAGTTGACTGTGCCTTTAAACAGCTTGGAAAATTCCAGAAATTATGTCATGGCTTTAGAAGCTTCTGATAGGCTAATTGACATCATTTGAGTCAATTGGAGGTGTACCTGTGGATGTATTTCAAGGCCTACCTTCAAACTCAGTGCCTCTTTGCTTCACATCATGGGGAAATCAAAAGAAATCAGCCAAGATCTTAGATAAAAATTGTAGACCTCCACAAGTCTGGTTCATCCTTGGGAGCAATTTCCAAATGCCTGAAGGTACCACGATCATCTGTACAAACAATAGTACGCAAGTATAAACACCATGGGACCACGCAGCCGTCATACCGCTCAGGAAGGAGACGCGTTCTGTCTCCTAGAGATGAACGTACTTTGGTGCGAAAAGTGCAAATCAATTCCAGAACAACAGCAAAGGACCTTGTGAAGATGCTGGAGGAAACAGGTACAAAAGTATCTATATCCACAGTAAAACGAGTCCGATATCGACATAACCTGAAAGGCCGCTCAGCAAGGAAGAAGCCACTGCTCCAAAACCACCATAAAAAAGACAGACTATGGTTTGCAACTGCACATGGAGACAAAGATCGTACTTTTTGGAGAAATGTCCTCTGGTCTGATGACACAAAAATAGAACTGTTTGGCCATAATGACCATCGTTATGTTTGGAGGAAAAAGGGGGGGCTTGCAAGCCGAAGAACACCATCCCAACCGTGAAGCACGGGGGTGGCAGCATCATGCTGTGGGGGTGCTTTGCTGCAGGAGGGACTGGTGCACCACAAAATAGATGGCATCATGAGGAAGGAAAATTATGTGGATATATTGAAGCAACATCTCAAGACATCAATCAGGAAGTTAAAGCTTGGTCGCAAATGGGTCTTCCAAATGGACAATGACCCCAATTTAATGGGAATGTGATGAAAGAAATAAAAGCTGAAAGAAATAATTTTCTCTACTATTATTCTGACATTTCACATTCTTAAAATAAAGTGGTGATCCTAATTGACCTAAAACTGGGAATTCTTACTAGGATTAAATGTCAGGAATTGTGAAAAACTGAGTTTAAATGTATTTGACTAAGGTGTATATAAACTTCCGACTTCAACTGTACATAGACACACTGGCTTTGTCACGCCCTGCCTCTGGGGACTCGTATTTGTTGAGTCAGGGTGTGTATTTTCTGTGTGGTATGTTCTATGTTGCATTTTCTATGTTTAGATCTAGTAAGTCTAGATCTATGTTGGCCGGTGTGGTTCCAAATCAGAGGCAGCTGTCGCTCGTTGTCTCTGATTGGAGACCATACTTAGGTAGCCTATTGGCACTAGTGGGTTGTGGGATCTTGTTCCGTGTTAGGTATGTTGTTTGTGTACCTTGGACTTCACGTTTCGTTTGTTTGTTGTTTTGTCGGTTGTTTATTCATTTAAATAAACATGTATGCATATCACGCTGCGCCTTGGTCCGTCCCGTCTGTAAGCGAACGTGACAGGCTTTACTCAAAGCCAGTGGCATGTCGTTAGTAAAGATGGAAAAAAATGTAAGGGGCCTAGACAGCTGCCCTGGGGAATTCCTGATTCTACCTGGATTAAGTTTGAGAGGCTTCCATTAAAGAACACCCTCTGTGTTCTGTTACATTTACATTTACATTTATGTCTTTTAGCAGACGCTCTTATCCAGAGCGACTTACAAATTGGTGCATTCACCATATAGCCAGTGGGATAATATATAATAATATATGTTTTTTTAAATTTTTTATTGGGGTGGGTGGGGTGGGGTAAGGGGGGCGGGGGGGGGGGGGGGGGGGGGGGGGGGGGTAGAAGGATGACTTTATCCTATCCCAGGTATTCCTTAAAGAAGTGGGGTTTCAAATGTCTCCGGAAGGTGGTGAGTGACTCCGCTGTCCTGGCGTCGTGAGGGAGCTTGTTCCACCATTGGGGTGCCAGAGCAGCGAACAGTTTTGACTGGGCTGAGCGGGAACTGTGCTTCCGCAGAGGTAGGGGAGCCAGCAGGCCAGAGGTGGATGAACGCAATGCCCTCGTTTGGGTGTAGGGACTGATCAGAGCCTGAAGGTACGGAGGTGCCGTTCCCCTCACAGCTCCGTAGGCAAGCACCATGGTCTTGTAGCAGATGCGAGCTTCAACTGGAAGCCAGTGGAGTGTGCAGAGGAGTGGGGTGACGTGAGAGAACTTGGGAAGGTTGATCACCAGACGGGCTGTGGCATTCTGGATGAGTTGTAGGGGTTTAATGGCACAGGCAGGGAGCCCAGCCAACAGCGAGTTGCAGTAATCCAGATGGGAGATGACAAGTGCCTGGATTAGGACCTGTGCCGCTTCCTGTGTAAGGCAGGGTCGTACTCTCCGAATGTTGTAGAGCATGAACCTACAGGATCGGGTCACCGCCTTGATGTTAGCGGAGAACGACAGGGTGTTGTCCAGCGTCACGTCAAGGCTCTTCGCACTCTGGGAGGAGGACACAACGGAGTTGTCAACCGTGATGGCGAGATCATGGAACGGGCAGTCCTTCCCCGGGAGGAAGAGCAGCTCCGTCTTGCCAAGGTTCAGCTTGAGGTGGTGATCCGGCATCCATGCTGATATGTCTGCCAGACATGCAGAGATGCAATTCTCCACCTGGTTATCAGAAGGTGGAAAGGAGAAGATTAGTTGTGTGTCGTCTGCGTAGCAATGATAGGAGAGGCCATGTGAGGATATGACAGAGCCAAGTGACTTGGTGTATAGTGAGAATAGGAGAGGGCCTAGAACTGAGCCTTTGGGGACACCAGTGGTGAGAGCACGTGGTGCGGAGACAGATTCTCCCCACGCCACTTGGTAGGAGCGACCGGTCAGGTAGGACGCAATCCAAGAGTGAGCCGCGCTGGAGATGCCCAGCTCGGAGAGGGTGGAGAGGAGGATCTGATTGTTCACAGTATCAAAGGCAGCAGACAGGTCTAGAAGGACAAGAGCAGAGGAGAGAGAGTTAGCTTTAGCAGTGCGGAGAGCCTCCAAGACACAGAGAAGAGCAGTCTCAGTTGAATGACCAGTCTTGAAACCTGACTGGTTTGGATCAAGAAGGTAATTCTGAGAGAGATAGCAAGAGAGTTGGCTAAAGACGGCACGCTCAATAGTTTTGGAGAGAAAAGAAAGAAGGGATACTGGTCTGTAGTTGTTGACATCAGAGGGATCGAGTGTTGGTTTTTTGAGAAGGGGTGCAACTCTCGCTCTCTTGAAGACGGAAGGGACATAGCCAGCGGTCAAGGATGAGTTGATCAGCGAGGTGAGGTAAGGGAGAATGTCACCGGAGATGTTCTGGAGAAGAAAGGAGGGGATAGGGTCAAGCGGGCAGGTTGTTGGGCGGCCGGCCGTCACAAGTTGCAAGATTTTATCTGGAGAGAGATGGGAGAAAGAAGTCAAAGCATAGGGTAGGGCAGTGTGAGCAGGACCAGCAGTGTCATTTGACTTAACAAACGAGGATCGGATGTCGTCAACCTTCTTTTCAAAATGGTTGACGAAGTCATCCACAGAGAGGGAGGAGGGAGGGGAGGGGAGGAGGATTCAGCAGGGAGGAGAAGGTGGCAAAGAGCTTCCTAGGGTTAGAGGCAGATGCTTGGAATTTAGAGTGGTAGAAAGTGGCCTTAGCAGCAGAAACAGATGAAGAAAATGTAGAGAGGAGGGAGTGAAAAGATGCCAGGTCCGCAGGGAGTCTAGTTTTCCTCCATTTCCGCTCGGCTGCCCGGAGCCCTGCTCTGTGAGCTCGCAATGAGTCATCAAGCCACGGAGCTGGAGGGGAGGACCGTGCCGGCCGGGAGGATAGGGGACATAGAGAGTCAAAGGATGCAGAAAGGGAGGAGAGGAGGGTTGAGGAGGCAGAATCAGGAGATTGGAGGGAGAAGGATTGAGCAGAGGGAAGAGATGATAGGATGGAAGAGGAGAGAGTAGCGGGAGAGAGAGAGCGAAGGTTGCGACGGCGCATTACCATCTGAGTAGGGGCAGAGTGAGTAGTGTTGGAGGAGAGCGAGAGAGAAAAGGATACAAAGTAGTGGTCGGAGACATGGAGGGGAGTTGCAGTGAGATTAGTAGAAGAACAGCATCTAGTAAAGATGAGGTCAAGCGTATTGCCTGCCTTGTGAGTAGGGGGGGACGGTGAGAGGGTGAGGTCAAAAGAGGAGAGGAGTGGAAAGAAGGAGGCAGAGAGAAATGAGTCAAAGGTAGACGTAGGGAGGTTGAAGTCCCCCAGAACTGTGAGGGGTGAGCCATCCTCGGGAAAGGAACTTATCAAGGCGTCATGCTCATTGATGAACTCTCCAAGGGAACCTGGAGGGCGATAAATGACAAGGATGTTAAGCTTAAATGGGCTAGTGACTGTGACCGCATGGAATTCAAATGAGGAGATAGACAGATGGGTCAGGGGAAAAATAGAGAATGTCCACTTGGGGGAGATGAGGATTCCTGTGCCACCACCCCGCTGACCAGATGCTCTCGGGGTATGCGAGAACACATGGTCAGATGAGGAGAGAGCAGTAGGAGTAGCAGTGTTTTCAGTGGTAATCCATGTTTCCGTCAGCGCCAAGAAGTCGAGGGACTGGAGGGTAGCATAGGCTGAGATGAACTCTGCCTTGTTGGCAGCAGAACGGCAGTTCCAGAGGCTGCCTGAGACCTGGAACTCCACGTGGGTGGTGCATGCAGGGACCACCAGGTTAGAGAGGCAGCAGCCACGCGGTGTGAGGTGTTTGTATAGCCTGTGCGGAGAGGAGAGAACAGGGATAGACAGAGGCATAGTTGACAGGCTGCAGAAAATGGCTACAATAATGCAATGGAGATCGGAATGAAATGAACTAAACATCTGGGAAAGGAGAGAGCGGGGCCTCCCTCACCACAACACCCAAATATTACTCTCCCAACTTCCACCTCAGAAACTATAATTGTTGTAAACTACAGCGGTTCAATGTTTTCTAGGAATAGACTAACTTAGTTTATTCAGCTAGCTAACTTGGTACAGTATTCTTCCGTGAAAATCGTCCAGGGCACCTAGTCATAAGACGCCACAGCCAGCTAGCATGCCGGACTCCAACAACACGGTTTAGCACCAATTCTCGGCCACAACAAACCACCAGTGTGTCAACACGCCAAGCAGATCGTTCGTGTCCGTGTCTAACGTTGTGGGTTAGTCCCAACAGCTTGAGCGAGTCCGTCGTCAACTTATTCAGCCAGTTAGTTAGCTAGAATAGTTAGCATACTAGCTAGCCATTGCTTTCAGACAAAGAAGAAACCCCTCCTTTCACGGCACGAACACACAGAAAGAGCCAAGCTAACGTTAACTAGTCACCCATGTCCCGAATTCCTTGAACGACTCTGGCTACCAATATGTAAAAACAAAACACAAATGTAGGTTATGACTTACCCCTAGCAGCTACTGTTAGCTAGCCAAGTGCAAAGCTAGCCACTGAATTGACTCAGCCAGTTCGCGTCTGTTCGCTAGGTCGTTCCAACTATTGTTTACTAGTAGCTATCCAGGTAGCAACAAGCTAGCTAAATTTCAAGCACAGTAGCCACTTACTTCCTAACGTTAACGGTTCAGACAATGAGGTTAGAAAACAGCTGAATGGTAGGCATTATTGTATGTAATTATTGTAGGCAGCCAGCTGGCGTAATTACAGGCACTCTCAGGCGTGAAACAACTATACCGTTGCTAATAGTTGCCAGTAGCTACCCGCAAGCTAGTCCAGGTAGTGGGTTAGCTAGCTAGCTTCATGCTTCACCAGGCTCAGCCGAATACAATACTAACCTACAATAATTACATACAACAACCCACGATAACTACCTACAATACCTAACTACAATCTAAATACATAGTTTAAGCTTTACTCGACAAAGCCCAAACTATGTATAAAGCCAAGCTTACCCGACAACCTCACCCGACAACCTCCTCCTAAATAACATTTCCCTCTCACATACAGATAATCTGAGCAACTTCATAATCTTTGTTGAAAGGATCTGTAGTCCCACTGACGCTTCGTTGTGTATTCTGCAGAAGAAACCTGGGCTAACTGTTGAACAAACATTAATCACCATCTCCTTTATCTGCTCTGCCCGGCCCAGCTTCCACAACACGCCAAGCGTTCTGCTGTACACATGTAACATGTAACTTTTTATCCACGTTATAGCAAAGCCATAACGTTTTTCCAGCAGCAGGCTATGATCGATAACGTCAAAAGCCGCGCTGAAGTCTAACAAAACAATATTGTTATCATAAATTTCTCTCAGCCAATCATCAGTCATTTGTGTAAGTGCTGTGCTTGTTGAATGTCCTTGCTGAAAGTTTGTTGTCAATTTGTTTACTGTAAAATAGCATTGTATCTGGTCAAACACAATTTTTTTCCCAATAGTTTACTAAGGGTTGGTAACAGGCTAATTGGTCAGCTATTTGAGCCAGTAAAGGGGGCTGTACTATTCTTATGGTAGCGGAATGACTTTTGCTTCCCTCCAAGCCTTGGCACACACATTCTAGTAGGCTTAAATTGAAAATAAGGCAAATAGGAGTGGCAATAGCGTCCGTTATTATCCTCAGTAATTTTCCATCCAAGTTGTCAGACCCCGGTGGCTTGTCATTGTTAATAGACAACAATAATTTTTTCACCTCTTCCAAACTCACTTTACGGAATTCAAAGTTACAATGCTTGTCTTTCATAATTGGTCAGATATACTTGGATGTGTGTCAGCAACTGTTGCTGGCATGTCATGCCTAAGTTTGCTAATCTTGCCAATGAAAAAATGATTAAAGTAGTTGGCAATATCAGTTGGTTTTGTGATGAATGAGCCATCTGATTAAATGAATGATGGAGCTGAGTTTGCCTTTTTCCCCAAAATGTCATTTAAGGTGCTCCAATGTTTTTACTATCATTCTTTATGTCATTTATCCTTGTTTCATAGTGTTGTTTCTTCTTATTTTTATTCAGTTTAGTCACGATTTCTCAATTTGCAATATGTTTGCCAATCGGTTGTGCAGCCAGACTTATTTGCCATTCCTTTTACCTCATCCCTCTCAACCATACCATTTTTAAATTCCTCATCAATCCATGGGGATTTAACAGCTTTTACAGTCATTTTCTTAATGGGTGAATGCTTATTAGTAACTGGAATAAGCAATTTCATAAATGTGTCAAGTGCAGTGTCTGTTTGCTCCTCATTACACACCACGGACCTACATATATTCTTTACATCAACAACATAGGAATCACTACAAAACATATTGTGTGACCTCTTATACACAATATTATGCCCAGCCTTTGGAACTTTGGTTTTCCTAGATATGGCTACTAAATTGTGATCACTACATCCAATGGATTTGGATACTGCTTTCAAACAAATCTCTGCAGCATTAGTAAAGATATGATCAATACATGTTGATGATTTAATTCCTGTACTGTTTGTAACTACCCTGGTAGGTTGACTGATAACCTGAACCAGGCTGCAGGCACTGGTTACAGTTTGAAGCTTTCTCTTGAGTTGGCAGCCTGATGAAAGCCAGTCAATATTTAAATTACCCAGAAAGTATACCTCTCTATTGATATCACATACATTATCAAGCATTTCACACATGTTATCCAGATACTGACTTTTAGCACTTGGTGGTCTATAGCAGCTTCCCACCAGAATTGGCTTTAAGTGAGGCAGATGAACCTGTAGCCATATTACTTCAACAGTATTTAACATGAGATCCTCTCTAATCTTCACAGGAATGTGGTTCTGAATATAAACAGCAACACCTCCACCATTGGCATTTCTATATTTTCTGTAAATGTTACAACCTTGTATTGCTACCACTGTATCATCAAAGGTATTATCTAAGTGAGTTTCAGAGATAGTCAGAATATGAATGTCATCTGTTACTAGCAAATTATTGATTTCATGAACATTGTTTCTTAAGCTACATACAGTGGGGGAAAAAAATATTTAGTCAGCCACCAATTGTGCAAGTTCTCCCACTTAAAAAGATGAGAGAGGCCTGTAATTTTCATTATAGGTACACATCAACTATGACAGACAAATTGAGGAAAAAAATCCAGAAAATCACATTGTAGGATTTTTAATGAATTTATTTGCAAATTATGGTGGAAAATAAGTATTTGGTTATCTACAAACAAGCAAGATTTCTGGCTCTCACAGACCTGTAACTTCTTCTTTAAGAGGCTCCTCTGTCCTCCACTTGTTACCTGTATTAATGGCACCTGTTTGAACTTGTTATCAGTATAAAAGACACCTGTCCACAACCTCAAACAGTCACACTCCAAACTCCACTATGGCCAAGACCAAAGAGCTGTCAAAGGACACCAGAAACAAAATTGTAGACCTGCACCAGGCTGGGAAGACTGAATCTGCAATAGATAAGCAGCTTGGTTTGAAGAAATCAACTGTGGGAGCAATTATTAGGAAATGGAAGACATACAAGACCACTGATAATCTCCCTCGATCTGGGGCTCCACGCAAGATCTCACCCCGTGGGGTCAAAATGATCACAAGAACGGTGAGCAAAAATCCCAGAACCACACGGGGGGACCTAGTGAATGACCTGCAGAGAGCTGGGACCAAAGTAACAAAGCCTACCATCAGTAACACACTACGCCGCCAGGGACTCAAATCCTGCAGTGGCAGACGTGTCCCCCTGCTTAAGCCAGTACATGTCCAGGCCCGTCTGAAGTTTGCTAGAGTGCATTTGGATGATTCAGGAGAGGATTGGGAGAATGTCATATGGTCAGATGAAACCAAAATAGAACTTTTTGGTAAAAACTCAACTCGTCGTGTTTGGAGGACAAAGAATGCTGAGTTGCATCCAAAGAACACCATACCTACTGTGAAGCATGGGGGTGGAAACATCATGCTTTGGGGCTGTTTTTCTGCAAAAGGACCAGGACGACTGATCCGTGTAAAGGAAAGAATGAATGGGGCCATGTATCGTGAGATTTTGAGTGAAAACCTCCTTCCATCAGCAAGGGCATTGAAGATGAAACGTGGCTTGGTCTTTCAGCATGACAATGATCCCAAACACACCGCCCGGGCAACGAAGGAGTGGCTTCGTAAGAAGCATTTCAAGGTCCTGGAGTGGCCTAGCCAGTCTCCTGATCTCAACCCCATAGAAAATCTTTGGAGGGAGTTGAAAGTCCGTGTTGCCCAGCGACAGCCCCAAAACATCACTGCTCTAGAGGAGATCTGCATGGAGGAATGGGCCAAAATACCAGCAACAGTGTGTGAAAACCTTGTGAAGACTTACAGAAAACGTTTGACCTGTGTCATTGCCAACAAAGGGTATATAACAAAGTATTGAGAAACTTTTGTTATTGACCAAATACTTATTTTCCACCATAATCTGCAAATAAATTCATAAAAAATCCTACAATGTGATTTTCTGGATTTTTTTCTCTCAATTTGTCTGTCATAGTTGACATGTACCTATGCTGAAAATTACAGGCCTCTCTCATCTTTTTAAGTGGGAGAACTTGCACAATTGGTGGCTGACTAAATACTTTTTTCCCCCACTGTATATATATTTATATATGGACACGAATGATCTGCTTGGCGTGTTGACACACTGGTGGTCATTTTGTCTGTCATAGTTGACGTGTACCTATGATGAAAATTACAGGCCTCTCTCATCTTTTTAAGTGGGAGAACTTGCACAATTGGTGGCTGACTAAATACTTTTTTTCCCCACTGTATGTTAACGTGGGCTATTTTGAGCACCATTCTTCTGGGATGCTTACTTGTTTTTATTGCTTTACTGGGAAGCTTAGCAGCAGTAGATGTGCTCATTTTCTTTATTTTAGTGCAGGGTGAGCTTCACACAGTGGACTTCCTCCTCGGACACACCGGCTCAGTGCTAACAGTATAATTCTGGTTCTTAGGCACATGATTACTGAATACAATAGCTGTAGGATCAGCAGAGGCATTCAGGGCAGTTAGAGGGCCATAAATTAGGTTACTTATATTGTGTTTTCCAACGCCCCTGATGTAATGTACATTTGCTGAAGCATTTTGACAACTCTGTGTCACATGGTAGGGATTAGCTGAGCTGGGATTGTGTCATTGCTAAGTCGTTGTCTCAACGCAGTCAAATAATGCTGTGAAAGGATCCAGGAACCCAAATGATTTATAAAACGTGTTTTGTTTCCAAAAGGTTTCGAAATTGTCAACAAAAAGTTACACCCATTGAGCTGCAATAATCACGTAGCCAGTTGTAAAGAGCAAGAATCCTGCTAAAGCGTTCAACGCCACGATTCAGAGAGGGCACAGGGCCAGATATGATGGGTTTTTTGTTAGTGTCTAGCAGAGAGTCAATCAGCTCTTTAAAATCCAGTTTCAACTGTTCAGAGCTGCCCTTCATAATGTCATTAAAACCCACATGGACTACGATAGAATCGATTTCCACGTCCTGACATAATACATTCGGGAGCAGCTTAGTGTCATTTACTCGAGCTCTGGGATAGGACATTGTTTTTGCACCAGGAACGGTCACATACGCTGTCATACACGTTGATGTCAACGTAATTTTATTTTCTTTCATTTTGGAGTAGAATTTCCTTTTAAAACGTCACCAGAACCAAGCTTCTCAGTACTTCTACATAAAAATTCCCCAGACCCCCTCCTACATCTCTTTCTCTGAGAAATTGTATTAGTTTAATTAGATGTAAAGTTACCTGCTTAGGGGACCTTCGTGGTTCTGGTACCGGTTCTGACCATCATCTCTGCTTATAAATCAATCTGTGGACACCGTAGATCGAAATGGCTTGCATTGAACGATAGCCCTGGTTCCCACGGACACAGTAGCATATTTTGTCAGCCTGTGTGACGTAGGATGTGAAATCTGAAACCTCTGGAACCCCTTCTACCATTTCATTCCCTCTTTCGACTGTCCATCAACTCCTGGCTGAGCCCTATGTCACAGCAACTGATAAAGCACATGCCTGCAATCCTTACATTGTAGCGCAGCAGGGGAGAGTTTCATCTCTACAGCACATTCAGAGATCGATTTATAGCCATTAATCTAAAATAATTAATCAAATAATAGATTTTAAACAAAAAACATTTTCTCTTGGTCATTGCTGGACAATATTAATTTGAGATGAAACGGCGAGTTCCAAACGAGTTCAGGAAGCCAAGCTAGAGCTCTGTGTGAGAGGCAGATGTTTTGATCAAGATAGACCTTTAGAAAATATGCACATGTTCTCAACACTAAACATACAAATATGTACAGTGCATTCGAAAAGTATTCAGACCCCTTTACTTTTTCCACATTTTGTTACGTTACAGCCTTATTCTAAAATGGATTAAATTGTTATTTTTCCTCATCAATCTACACACAAACAAAGCAAAAACAGGTTTATAGACATTTTTGCAAATGTATAAAAAATTAAATATCACATTTACATAAGTATTCCGACCCTTTACTCAGTACTTTGTTAATGCACCTTTGGCAGCAATTACAGCCTTCGAGCCTTCTTTGGTATGACGCTACAAGCTTGGCACACCTGAATTTAGGGAGTTTCTCCCATTCTTCTCTGCAGATCCTCTCAAGCTCTGTCAGGTTGGATGGGGAGCGTCGCTGCACAGCTATTTTCAGGTTTCTCCAGAGATGTTTGATCGGGTTCAAGTCCGGGCTCTGGCTGGGCCACTCAAGGACATTCAGAGACTCTGAGGTCCTGAGCGCTCTGGAGCAGGTTTTCATCAAAGATATATCTGTACATTGCTCCGTTCATCTTTCCCTCGATCCTGACTAGTCTCCCAGTCCCTGCCGCTGAAAAACATCCCCACAGCATGATGCTGCCACCACCATGCTTCACCGTAGGGATGCTGCCAGGTTTCCTCCAGACGTGAGGCTTGGCATTCAGGCCAAAGAGTTCAATCTTGGTTTCATCAGACCAGAGAATCTTGTTTCTCATGGTCTGAGAGTCCTTTAGGTGCCTTTTGGCAAACTCCATGCGGGCTGTTATGTGCCTTTTACTGAGGAGTGGCTTCCGTCTGGCCACTCTACCATAAAGGCCTGATTGGTAGAGTGATGTAGAGATGGTTGTCCTTCTGGAAGGTTCTCCCATCTCCACAGAGGAACTCTGGAGCTCTGTCAGAGTGACCTTCGGGTTCTTGGTCACTTCCCTGACCAAGGCCCTTCTCCCCCGATTGCTAAGTTTGGCCGGGCGGCCAGCTCTAGCAAGAGTCTTGGTGGTTCCAAACTTCTTCCATTTAAGAATGATGGAGGCCACTGTGTTCTTGGGGACCTTCAATGCTGCAGAAATTTTTTGGTACCCTTCCCCATATCGGTGCCTCGACACAATCCAGTCTCGGAGCTCTATGGAAAATTCCTTTGACCTCATGGCTTGCTTTTTGCTCTGACATGCACAGTCAACTGTGGGACCTTATATATTATTATTGTGTGTAGATTGATAAGGAAAAAATACATGTATTCCATTTTAGAAAAAGGCTGCATGTGACACTCTGGCTCTATGGACGTTTATAATTGAGCCAGGGTTGTTCATTTTCATGTGTTTGGGTGTATTTCATTTGGTGGTGTTGGGGATGGGTGAGTTTCATTTTGTTTGTGTCAGGTGGTGATTGGTCGATGACTCCCAATCGGAGGTAACGAGTGTCAGCTGTCGGCTCGTTATCTCTGATTGGGAGCCATATATATTCTGTGTGTGTTCTCCTTTGTGTTGTGGGTTATTGTTTCTTTGTTGCTGTTTGTCGTATTCAGTTTAGAACTTCACGTATCGTCATTTGTTGTTTTCTTCGTGGTTGCTTTAATTTTAATAAAGTCATCATGTTCACTCGCAACGCTGCGCATTGGTCCAATCCTTCAGACGATCGTGACAGAATAACCCACCACAAAAGGACCAAGCAGCGTAACAAGCGGCAACAGGACCTACCTACACAGGAGTTATGGACGCCTCCTAAGGTCTGGACATGGGAAGAGTTATTGGACGGAAAGGATCCTTGGGCACAACCGGGAGAATATCGCCTCCCTCGTGAAGAGCTGGAGGCAGCCAAAGCCGAGAGGAGGTGGTACGAGGAGGCAGCGCGAAGGCGAGGCTGGAAGCCCGTGGAAGAGAGGCAACCCCAAGAAATTTTTTGGGGGGGGCACATGGCTTGGGCAGCTGGGCAGCAGGAGGCTGCCACAGGGAGAAAAGGAGTGAAGGCTAACGGAGTACGGGAGCCATTGGCGAGTGGAAGGAGGGAAGTTGTTGTGGCACGGCATGAGAGACTGAAGTGTGTTACCAGTCCGGTCCGGCCCGTTCCTGATCCGCAGTTAAGGCCATTGGTGTGTGTTCCCGGTATGGACCGGCCTGTTCCTACTCCACGCACCAGGTCCACGATGTGCGTCGCCAGCCGGCCAGAGTCTGCCGTCTGCCCTAGGGCGTCTGAACTGCCCGTCTGCCAAGCGCTGCATAAGCCGCCCGTCTGCCATGAGCCTTCAGAGCCTTCCGCCAGACAGGAGCCGCTAGAGCCTTCCGCCAGACAGAATCATACACCTGCTATGGAATCAGCAGGAGCCGACGCAGCCCATACTAGACTGGAAGCTCGGGTTCGGGACCAGAAAGAGCAGCTCCTGCAGATGGGAGCCGCCCTGCTGGAGGTGATGACTGCTATCCGAGGCTGGGGTCCGCCTCCACCGCCAGTCTCCCAGCCAGCACCATCAGCCAGCCATGAGCAGCCAGATCTGTCAACCAGCCATGAGCAGCCAGATCCGTCAGCCAGCCATGAGCAGCCAGATCCGTCAGCCAGCCATGAGCAGCCAGATCCGTCAGCCAGCCATGAGCAGCCAGATCCGTCAGCCAGCCATGAGCAGCCAGATCCGTCAGCCAGCCATGAGCAGCCAGATCCGTCAGCCAGCCATGAGCAGCCAGATCCGTCAGCCAGCCACGAGCAGCCAGATCCGTCAGCCAGCCACGAGCAGCCAGATCCGTCAGCCAGCCACGAGCAGCCAGATCCGTCAGCCAGCCACGAGCAGCCAGACCCGTCAGCCAGCCATGAGCAGCCAGATCCGTCAGCCAGCCATGAGCAGCCAGACCCGTCAGCCAGCCATGAGCAGCCAGACCCGTCAGCCAGCCATGGGCAGCCAGATCCGTCAGCCAGCCATGAGCAGCCAGATCCGTCAGCCAGCCATGAGCAGCCAGATCCGTCAGCCAGCCATGAGCAGCCAGATCCGTCAGCCAGCCATGAGCAGCCAGATCCGTCAGCCAGCCATGAGCAGCCAGATCCGTCAGCCAGCCATGAGCAGCCAGATCCGTCAGCCAGCCATGAGCAGCCAGAGCCGTCCAGCCAGGATCCGCCAGAGCCGTCCAGCCAGGGTCCGCCAGAGCCGTCCAGCCTGGATCCGCCAGAGCCGTCCCGCCGGGATCCGCCAGAGCCGTCCCGCCGGGATCCGCCAGAGCCGTCCAGCCTGGATCCGCCAGAGCCGTCCCGCCGGGATCCGCCAGAGCCGTCCAGCCGGGATCCGCCAGGGCCGTCCAGCCGGGATCCGCCAGAGCCGTCCAGCCGGGATCCGCCAGAGCCGTCCAGCCAGGATCCGCCAGAGCCGTCCAGCCAGGATCCGCCAGAGCCGTCCAGCCAGGATCCGCCAGAGCCGTCCAGCCAGGATCCGCCAGAGCCGTCCAGCCAGGATCCGCCAGAGCCGTCCAGCCAGGATCCGCCAGAGCCGTCCCGCCAGGATCCGCCAGAGCCGTCCCGCCAGGATCCGCCAGAGCCGTCCCGCCAGGATCCGCCAGAGCCGTCCCGCCAGGATCCGCCAGAGCCGTCACGCCAGGATCCGCCAGAGCCAGCCAGCCAGGATCCTCCATCTAGTCAGGTGCTGTCCCTTAGCCTGGTGCTGCCCCTTAGCCCGGTGCTGCCCCTTAGTCCGGTGCTGCCCTTTAGCCCGGTGCTGCCCCTTAGTCCGGTGCTGCCCCTGAGTCCGGTGCCGCCCCTTAGCCCGGTGCTGCCCCGTAGTCCGGTGCTGCCCCTTAGCCCGGTGCTGCCCCTTAGTCCTGTACTGCCCTTTAGTCCGGTACTGCCCCGTAGTCCGGTGCTGCCCCTTGTCCCGGTGCTGCCCCTTATCCCGGTGCTGCCCCTTATCCCGGTGCTGCCCCTTAGGCCGATGCTGCCCCTTAGTCCGGGGTTGCCCCTTAGTCCAGGTGGGGTTAGGTGGAGGGTGGTCATTGGGAGGAGGCTACCGAAGCAGGTTGTGACTGTGGTGGGGTGGGGATCACGACCGGGGCCAGAGCCGCCACCATGGACAGACGCCCACCCAGACCCTCCCCTAGTCCTGATGTTGGTGCGCCCGGAGTTCGCACCTTTAGGGGGGGGTACTGTGACACTCTGGCTCTATGGACGTTTATAATTGAGCCAGGGTTGTTCATTTTCATGTGTTTGGGTGTATTTCATTTGGTGGTGTTGGGGATGGGTGAGTTTCATTTTGTTTGTGTCAGGTGGTGATTGGTCGATGACTCCCAATCGGAGGTAACGAGTGTCAGCTGTCGGCTCGTTATCTCTGATTGGGAGCCATATATATTCTGTGTGTGTTCTCCTTTGTGTTGTGGGTTATTGTTTCTTTGTTGCTGTTTGTCGTATTCAGTTTAGAACTTCACGTATCGTCATTTGTTGTTTTCTTCGTGGTTGCTTTAATTTTAATAAAGTCATCATGTTCACTCGCAACGCTGCGCATTGGTCCAATCCTTCAGACGATCGTGACACTGCAACGTAACAAAATGTGGAAAACGGGAAGTGGTCTGAATACTTTCTGAATGCACTGTATTTTTATGTGTGTATTTTATGTGCATAATTATCTGGGAATGTCTGAGATTTTAGTGGCTGTTGTTTTAGCACCACTTGTGATTTTACAGGAAATAAACTACTGCTGTTACACCCTCATCTCATCTCAACCTGGCTGAAGAGGTGAATCATTTGAATCTACCTGACTGATTCACTGCCTGTGTGTGTGTGTGTGTGTGTGTGTGTGTGTGTGTGTGTGTGTGTGTGTGTGTGTGTGTGTGTGTGTGTGTGTGTGTGTGAGTGTGAGTGTGAGTGTGAGTGTGAGTGTGAGTGTGAGTGTGAGTGTGAGTGTGTGTGTTTCAGGAACAAACCAGCCACATCTCCACTCTGGGACTGTAATGAAACCTTGCTTACACAAACACAGACCCACATATAAACACAAGCACACAACACATAGTTGCAAACGCACACACAAACACACACGCTGACTACAAACACACACATCGAGAGAGGTACTTACAGCCAGGTGACATTGGTGGAGACTTGAGGAACGTCATGTAGGTTGACTTCCACACACTCCAGCTCTGTCTTGATACAGTCACAACGCTGTGGGTACTGCTGCAAAACTACACAACAACATGCAATTAACTACACAACTACACACAGATATAATAATGCTGCAAAACTACACACACACACACACACACACACACACACACACACACACACACACACACACACACACACACACACACTTACAGCAGTCTTCTGGTAACGGTAGGACCTGTGGGTCAACCTTCCTGATGGTTCGATCAAAGATGTCCGCCCATCCACTGTTGTCTCCTACAGACACAAAAAACATCAGTTGTAGAGCTATTACACTATATAACACTAGCATCGCACATTAAACCACCTTCCCAGAGACCAGAAGACCAACAAAAACCCATGGCTTGGTACCTGCTACATCATAAACTACACCAGTGGTTTCCAACCTATGGATCACTAGTACTGCAGGTGGTCCACGAAATGTATTAGATTTTTGATTGATAAAAAATAAATAAATCTAGATTTTTTTTTCTTCCAAAAATAATGAAAGTTGGGAGTATTAATGGTATTAAGCAAATTTGTATTCCTTTTCACAATGCAAATTGTTTCAAATAATAATATTATAATAATAATAGACCTGCTAAACTCTAACCCCCTCCGGTGGCATTTTCTAAAGGACACATAATATTGTATACTACCCTCATAAAGTACATTTCTGTTTCAGTCCTACAAACACATGCTTGGTACTGTTAGAAAGGTAAGAACTGTGGTATTCAGATAACGGTGTCAGTACCCAGGTTTCCATCCAACCTTTCTATGTGCATCAAGTACATGTCGGATGTCACGGTTTCGGCCGAGGCTGCTCCTCCTCCTGGTTCGGGCAGACTTCGGCGGTCGTCGTCCCCGGAGTACTAGCTGCCACCGATCTATGTTTCATGTTCGTTTGGTTTTGTCTTTATGTTGTACACCTGTGTCTTGTTAGTCCTCATTAGTGTCCTATTTAGTTCTCGTTGGTTGTGTTTGTCTTTGTGTGTGATTGCTCTTCTGTTTTCGTGTTGGAGCTACGTACTTCCCTCCAGTGTTTTGGAGAGGGTTTTCGCACATGTTAGTGCGCCGTTTGTTTGACGCCTGTGTGCGCCGTTATTTCGCCTTCGGGCTTATTGTGCTTATTTTCTACGTGATTATTGCACTAAAGTATTTTGGACTGAGCTTCTGCGTCCTGCGCTTGATTCATGCACCACACCCACCTTCAGCAACCCCTTGACATCGGATAAGACATTTCATGACAGGCGTGATGGAAACAGCAAATTTCAAAAATGTCGACAAAACAAAATACGCTAGACAAGGTGGGATCCTTTTTGTGTCGTTAAAATAAATGATGCGAGTAATGGCGGTGGAAACACTGTTATGCACAAACATTGATATACAGTAATAACCATCACATGGAAGTAAACGTGTAGTCGCCAGGAGACGTGTTCTGTGGTCTTCCCAATACGACATCCAGTTCATTAGGCTACAGATGAAATACGTTTTGGATGAACTTCACAGGGTGGTGAAAGCATGGTGATAGATCTACAGCCAGGGCTGGGGTGAATTCCATTTCAATTTCAGTCAAATTCAGAAATTAAACCAAATTCCAAATGGTCCCTCATTGAAAAGCAATGGAAGAGAATTGGAATTTCAGTGTAATTTCTGAATGACATGGAATTGACCCCAACCCCTGTCTACAACTCACATTTCTATCTGAAAATATTTTGGGTCGCTACAAAACCTAAATAGCGCAGCTTTCGATAAACACTACACACGGAAAAAGTTACAGATTTCAATGCAAGTTGTAAAGCTCAAACTCGACTCGGGTTATACATCCAAATCAGACTCGTCAAACAAGAAAATCTTCAAAACAATGAATCGTTTGCATCCAATAATGTAGGCGGTTAATGGGTAGTGATCAAACACGTCTGATGGCCTGTATACTGTAGAGTCCTTAGTTACCCTAAGACAATTTGCTGATGTGTGATTGTCAAACTCAGAATGAAACAGCTTCACGTAGAAATATGACTGTATGTCTTGTAAGAAGAACAGGATTGCAATTATGCATTCCTAGCACCACATAAATATTCTGTTGATAAGTAATGCCATCAACTTTTTGTCAAATGTACATTGATCTAAAGGGGTTGTGCTAGACACTCCACTGGACAGCAGGAACTTAGCAATATCATCAGAGAGAAAGCTTATATCAACAGCATGGGTAGCAGAACAGTGGATTTCATCTTTCAAAAAAAAAGAGGTTGATCGCTTGTAAGCTTGATGGTATTGATGTCTCATAGATAGTCTGGCATTGGTTTATGAAGGTGTTCACAACTTGCATTAAGCAAATGAAGTAAAAGTGTTTAGCCTCAAAACGCATGCACCAACATTGCCGCAGTGGCCCCAAATGCCTTAGGTACTGTGGGTAATGTAGGAGAAAGTGTTGCTTTGGCTTGATTCATTTGTCTGGAAACAATTCTTTAATCTCCAGTGTGAATCTCAACAATGTATTTAAACTCTAGGAGTAATCTCCAGTGTGAATCTCAATGATGTCTTTAAACTCTAGGAGTAATATCCAGTGTGAATCTCAACGATGTCTTTAAACTCTAGGAGTAATCTCCAGTGTGAATCTAAATGATGTCTTTAAACTCTAGGAGTAATCTCCAGTGTGAATCTCAATGATGTCTTTAAACTCTAGGAGTAATATCCAGTGTGAATCTCAATGATGTCTTTAAACTCTAGGAGTAATCTCCAGTGTGAATCTCAACGATGTCTTTAAACTCTAGGAGTAATCTCCAGTGTGAATCTAAATGATGTCTTTAAACTCTAGGAGTAATCTCCAGTGTGAATCTAAATTATGTCTTTAAACTCTAGGAGTAATCTCCAGTGTGAATCTCAACGATGTCTTTAAGCTCTAGGAGTAATTTCCAGTGTGAATCTAAATGATGTATTTAAACTCTAGGAGTAATCTCCAGTGTGAATCTCAACGATGTCTTAAAACTCTACAGATTGGCAAGTACTGAAAAACTCTGCCTTTACATGATAATTTTTTTTGTCTTCAGGGTTTCAGGAATTGGGACATATTGAAAGGTGGTCTGTTTATCTGTACAATTGCTTCTGAATTTTTTTATTCAATTGGTTCAACAAACGGAAAATAGACCTCATAATATCTGGCCCTTTTCCTCTGAGTGGACACTTCTGATAATCCATGCCGAACAAAACGTTGTTTTATTGTCCCATATACAGTATTTGAGCTGCGGTTGAATTTTCCAGTCTGTGTGATTCACAAATCGTTTCAACGTCACTTAAACTGAGGGTTATTAGAGGCGTCAAGAGTAGAGGTACACTTTTCAACGATGCTTTGTATTGTACTTGAAGCAGGCACGTTGTCCTCTTGTAGTTTCAAACATGTGACTGCAAAGGTTCTTGTAACATGTTCCTGAGTAACACTTCCCGTTGTGCTCAGTGACACCAGATCCTCCAGTATTCATATCGTCAACGCCTGATGCTGCATTAATATCAAATGCTGTGTAATGTTTCAATTCATCCTTGATCATCACAGCAGAAGAGTTTCTGTGTTGTCTGGTCATATGAGATCTGTATGAGGATGGCACATAAAATGCACAGATTCACCATTTTTACAATGCTCATTGTAATGGGAAGTGAGTGCAGTCAAACTTGGCACGCTCTGTTCACAAGTTGGGCATGATATCTCAAGACATGTCTCCTGTGTAGTTGGAGGTTTCTTAGAAAGCATTTCTCTATGTGCTCGGTAAATGTGTACCATGTAAACTCCAACGCTGGAGAATACTTTGCAGCAGTTTCCATGTTGCAAGGTGTTTGGCAGGTTACATTCAACTCTGAAATTAGGGTCACCACTGTGGATTATGGCAAGACTGGTAATTAGTTTAGCAAGAATTTTCAAGTTTGTTGCATTGGATAGAGGAAAGGCCAACATATTGCAAACAAGCTTGCATGGGCATCAGATGTTCATGACTGTGAAGCAGTTACCCTCTCTGGTAGTTAGGATCAGTTACCCTCTCTGGTAGTTAGGATCAGTTACGCTCTCTGGTAGTTAGGGTCAGTAATCCTCTCTGGTAGTTAGGGTCAGTAATCCTCTCTGGTAGTTAGGGTCAGTTACGCTCTCTGGTAGTTAGGGTAAATAATCCTCTCTGGTAGTTAGGGTCAGTAATCCTCTCTGGTAGTTAGGATCAGTTACGCTCTCTGGTAGTTAGGGTCAGTTACCCTCTCTGGTAGTTAGGGTCAGTAATCCTCTCTGGTAGTTAGGATCAGTTACGCTCTCTGGTAGTTAGGGTCAGTAATCCTCTCTGGTAGTTAGGGTCAGTTACGCTCTCTGGTAGTTAGGGTAAGTAATCCTCTCTGGTAGTTAGGGTCAGTAATCCTCTCTGGTAGTTAGGATCAGTTACGCTCTCTGGTAGTTAGGGTCAGTTACCCTCTCTGGTAGTTAGGGTCAGTAATCCTCTCTGGTAGTTAGGATCAGTTACGCTCTCTGGTAGTTAGGGTGAGATACCCTATCTGGTAGTTAGGATCAGTAATCCTCTCTGGTAGTTAGGATCAGTTACCCTCTCTGGTAGTTAGGGTCAGTTACCCTCTCTGGAAGTTAGTGTAAGTTACCCTCTCTGGTAGTTAGGATCAATTACCCTCTCTGGTAGTTAGGGTCAGTTATCCTCTCTGGTAGTTAGGTTCAGTTACCCTCTCTGGTAGTTAGGATCAATTACCCTCTCTGGTAGTTAGGGTCAGTTATCCTCTCTGGTAGTTAGGGTCAGTTATCCTCTCTGGTAGTTAGGGTCAGTTACCCTCTCTGGAAGTTAGGATCAGTTACCCTCTCTGGTAGTTAGGGTCGGTAATCCTCTCTGGTAGTTAGGATCAGTTACCCTCTCTGGTAGTTAGGGTCAGTTACCCTCTCTGGAAGTTAGTGTAAGTTACCCTCTCTGGTAGTTAGGTTCAGTAATCCTCTCTGGTAGTTGGGGTCAGATACCCTCTCTGGTAGTTAGGGTCAGTAATCCGCTCTGGTAGTTAGGATCAGTTACCCTCTCTGGTAGTTAGGGTCAGTAATCCTCTCTGGTAGTTAGGGTCAGTTACCCTCTCTGGTAGTTAGGGTCAGTAATCCTCTCTGGAAGTTAGGGTCAGTTATCCTCTCTGGTAGTTAGGGTCTGTTATCCTCTCTGGTACTTAGGGTCAGTTATCCTCTCTGGTAGTTAAGGTCAGCAATCCTCTCTGGTAGTTAGGGTCAGTTATCCTCTCTGGTAGTTAGGGTCAGTTATCCTCTCTGGTAGTTAGGGTCAGTTATCCTCTCTGGTAGTTAGGGTCAGTTATCCACTCTGATAGTTAAGGTCAGTTATCCTATCTGGTAGTTAGGGTCAGTTATCCTCTCTGGTAGTTAGGGTCAGTTACTCTCTCATCTAGTTAGGGTCAGTTATCCTATCTGGTAGTTGGGGTCAGTTATCCTCTCTGGTAGTTAGGGTTAGTAATCCTCTCTGGTAGTTAGGGTCAGTAATCCTCTCTGGTAGTTAGGGTCAGTTACCCTCTCTGGTAGTTAGTGTCAATTACCCTCTCTTGTAGTTAGGGTCAGTAATCCTCTCTGGTAGTTAGGGTCAGTTACCCTCTCTGGTAGTTAGTGTCAGTTACCCTCTCTGGTAGTTAGGGTCAGTAATCCTCTCTGGTAGTTAGGGTCAGTTACCCTCTCTGGTAGTTAGGGTCAGTAATCCTCTCTGGTAGTTAGGATCAGTTACGCTCTCTGGTAGTTAGGGTCAGTAATCCTCTCTGGTAGTTAGGGTCAGTTACGCTCTCTGGTAGTTAGGGTAAGTAATCCTCTCTGGTAGTTAGGGTCAGTAATCCTCTCTGGTAGTTAGGATCAGTTACGCTCTCTGGTAGTTAGGGTCAGTTACCCTCTCTGGTAGTTAGGGTCAGTAATCCTCTCTGGTAGTTAGGATCAGTTACGCTCTCTGGTAGTTAGGGTGAGATACCCTCTCTGGTAGTTAGGATCAGTAATCCTCTCTGGTAGTTAGGATCAGTTACCCTCTCTGGTAGTTAGGGTCAGTTACCCTCTCTGGAAGTTAGTGTAAGTTACCCTCTCTGGTAGTTAGGATCAATTACCCTCTCTGGTAGTTAGGGTCAGTTATCCTCTCTGGTAGTTAGGTTCAGTTACCCTCTCTGGTAGTTAGGATCAATTACCCTCTCTGGTAGTTAGGGTCAGTTATCCTCTCTGGTAGTTAGGGTCAGTTATCCTCTCTGGTAGTTAGGGTCAGTTACCCTCTCTGGAAGTTAGGATCAGTTACCCTCTCTGGTAGTTAGGGTCGGTAATCCTCTCTGGTAGTTAGGATCAGTTACCCTCTCTGGTAGTTAGGGTCAGTTACCCTCTCTGGAAGTTAGTGTAAGTTACCCTCTCTGGTAGTTAGGTTCAGTAATCCTCTCTGGTAGTTGGGGTCAGATACCCTCTCTGGTAGTTAGGGTCAGTAATCCGCTCTGGTAGTTAGGATCAGTTACCCTCTCTGGTAGTTAGGGTCAGTTACCCTCTCTGGTAGTTAGTGTCAATTACCCTCTCTTGTAGTTAGGGTCAGTAATCCTCTCTGGTAGTTAGGGTCAGTTACCCTCTCTGGTAGTTAGTGTCAGTTACCCTCTCTGGTAGTTAGGGTCAGTAATCCTCTCTGGTAGTTAGGGTCAGTTACCCTCTCTGGTAGTTAGTGTCAATTACCCTCTCTTGTAGTTAGGGTCAGTAATCCTCTCTGGTAGTTAGGGTCAGTTACCCTCTCTGGTAGTTAGTGTCAGTTACCCTCTCTGGTAGTTAGGGTCAGTAATCCTCTCTGGTAGTTAGGGTCAGTTACCCTCTCTGGTAGTTAGGGTCAGTAATCCTTTCTGGTAGTTAGGGTCAGTAATGCTCTCTGGTAGTTAGGGTCAGTAATCCTTTCTGGTAGTTAGGGTCAGTAATGCTCTCTGGTAGTTAGGGTCAGTAATCCTCTCTGGTAGTTAGGGTCAGTTACCCTCTCTGGTAGTTAAGGTCAGCAATCCTCTCTGGAAGTTAGGGTCAGTTATCCTCTCTGGTAGTTAGGGTCTGTTATCCTCTCTGGTAGTTAGGGTCAGTTATCCTCTCTGGTAGTTAAGGTCAGCAATCCTCTCTGGTAGTTAGGGTCAGTTATCCTCTCTGGTAGTTAGGGTCAGTTATCCTCTCTGGTAGTTAGGGTCAGTTATCCTCTCTGGTAGTTAGGGTCAGTTATCCACTCTGATAGTTAAGGTCAGTTATCCTATCTGGTAGTTAGGGTCAGTTATCCTCTCTGGTAGTTAGGGTCAGTTACTCTCTCATCTAGTTAGGGTCAGTTATCCTATCTGGTAGTTGGGGTCAGTTATCCTCTCTGGTAGTTAGGGTTAGTAATCCTCTCTGGTAGTTAGGGTCAGTAATCCTCTCTGGTAGTTAGGGTCAGTTACCCTCTCTGGTAGTTAGTGTCAATTACCCTCTCTTGTAGTTAGGGTCAGTAATCCTCTCTGGTAGTTAGGGTCAGTTACCCTCTCTGGTAGTTAGTGTCAGTTACCCTCTCTGGTAGTTAGGGTCAGTAATCCTCTCTGGTAGTTAGGGTCAGTTACCCTCTCTGGTAGTTAGGGTCAGTAATCCTTTCTGGTAGTTAGGGTCAGTAATGCTCTCTGGTAGTTAGGGTCAGTAATCCTCTCTGGTAGTTAGGGTCAGTAATCCTTTCTGGTAGTTAGGGTCAGTAATGCTCTCTGGTAGTTAGGGTCAGTAATCCTCTCTGGTAGTTAGGGTCAGTTACCCTCTCTGGTTGTTAGGGTCAGTTACCCTCTCTTTTAGTTAGGGTCAGTAATCCTCTCTGGTAGTTTGGGTCAAATACCATCTCTGGTAGTTAGGGTCAGTTACCCTCTCTGGTAGTTAGTGTCAGTTACCCTCTATTGTAGTTAGGGTCAGTTATCCCCTCTGGTAGTTAGGGTCAGTTATCCTATCTTGAAGGTAGGGTCAGTTATCCTCTCTGGTAGTTAGGATCTGTTACTCTCTCATGTAGTTAGGGTCAGTTATCCTCTCTGGTAGTTAGGGTCAGTTATCATCTCTGGTAGTTAGGGTCAGTATTCCTCTCTGGTAGTTAGTGTCAGTTACCCTCTCTTGTAGTTAAGGTCAGTTACCCTCTCTGGTAGTTAGTGTCAGTAATCCTCTCTCGTAGTTAGTGTCAGTTACCCTCTCTGGTAGTTAAGGTCAGTTATCCTATCTGGTAGTTAGGGTCAGTTATCCTCTCTGATAGTTAGTGTCAGTTACCCTCTCTTGTAGTTAGGGTCAGTTATCCTCTCTGGTAGTTAGGGTCAGTTGTCCTATCTTGAAGTTAGGTTCAGTTATCCTCTCTGGTAGTTAGGATCAGTTACTCTCTCATGTAGTTAGGGTCAGTTATCCTCTCTGGTAGTTAGGGTCATTAATCCTCTCTGGTAGATAGGGTCAGTAATCCTCGCGGGTAGTTAGGGTCAGTAATCCTCTTTGGTAGTTAGGGTCAGTTACCCTCTCTGGAAGTTAGTGTAAGTTACCCACTCTGGTAGTTAGGGTCAGTAATCCTCTCTGGTAGTTAGGGTCAGTTATCCTCTCTGGTAGTTAGGGTCAGTTACCTTCTCTGGTAGTTAGGGTCAGTTATCTTCTCTGGTAGTTAGGGTCTGTTATCCTCTCTGGAAGTTAGTGTCAGTTACCCTCTCTGGTAGTTAGGGTCAGTAATCCTCTCTGGAAGTTAGGGTCAGTTATCCTCTCTGGTAGTTAGGGTCTGTTATCCTCTCTGGTAGTTAGGGTCAGTTATCCTCTCTGGTAGTTAAGGTCAGCAATCCTCTCTGGTAGTTAGGGTCAGTTATCCTCTCTGGTAGTTAGGGTCAGTTATCCTCTCTGGTAGTTAGGGTCAGTTATCCTCTCTGGTAGTTAGGGTCAGTTATCCACTCTGATAGTTAAGGTCAGTTATCTTCTCTGGTAGTTAGGGTCAGTAATCCTTTCTGGTCAGTTATCCTATCTGGTAGTTAGGGTCAGTTATCCTCTCTGGTAGTTAGGGTCAGTTACTCTCTCATCTAGTTAGGGTCAGTTATCCCCTCTGGTAGTTGGGGTCAGTTATCCTCTCTGGTAGTTAGGGTTAGTAATCCTCTCTGGTAGTTAGGGTCAGTAATCCTATCTAGTAGTTAGTGTCAGTTACCCTCTCTTGTAGTTAGGGTCAGTAATCCTCTCTGGTAGTTAGGGTCAGTTACCCTCTCTGGTAGTTAGGGTCAGTAATCCTCTCTGGTTGTTAGGGTCAGTTACCCTCTCTGGTAGTTAGGGTCAGTTACCCTCTCTGGTAGTTAGGGTTAGTAATTCACTCTGTTAGTTAGAGTCAGTAATCCTCTCTAGTAGTTAGGGTCAGTTACTCTCTCTGGTAGTTAGGGTCAGTAATCCACTCTGGTAGTTAGGGTCAGTAATCCTCTTTAGTAGTTAGGGTCAGTTACTCTCTCTGGTAGTTAGGGTCAGTAATCCTCTCTGGTAGTTAGGGTCAGTTACTCTCTCTGGTAGTTAGTGTCAGTTACCCTCTATTGTAGTTAGGGTCAGTTATCCTCTCTGGTAGTTAGGGTCAGTTATCCTATCTTGAAGTTAGGGTCAGTTATCCTCTCTGGTAGTTAGGATCTGTTACTCTCTCATGTAGTTAGGGTCAGTTATCCTCTCTGGTAGTTAGGGTCAGTTATCATCTCTGGTAGTTAGGGTCAGTATTCCTCTCTGGTAGTTAGGGTCAGTAATCCTCTCTGGTAGTTAGGGTCAGTTATCCTCTTTGGTAGTTAGGGTCAGTAATCCTCTCTGGTAGTTAGGGTCAGTTACCCTCTCTGGTAGTTAGGGTCAGTAATCCTCTCTGGTAGTTAGGGTCAGTTACCCTCTCTTGTAGTTAGGGTCAGTAATCCTCTCTGGTAGTTAGGGTCAGTAATCCTCTCTGGTAGTTAGGGTCAGTAATCCTGTCTTGTAGTTAGGTTCAGTAATCCTCTCGGGTAGTTAGGGTCAGTAATCCTCTCTGGTAGTTTGGGTCAGTTACCCTCTCTGGAAGTTAGTGTAAGTTACCCTCTCTGGTAGTTAGGGTCAGTAGTCCTCTCTGGTAGTTAGGGACAGTTACCTTCTCTGGTAGTTAGGGTCAGTTATCCTATCTGGTAGTTAGGATCAGTTATCCTCTCTAGTAGTTAGGGTCAGTTATACTCTCTGGTAGTTAGGATCAGTTATCCTCTCTGGTAGTTAGGGTCAGTTACTCTCTCATGTAGTTAGGGTCAGTTATCCTCTCTGGTAGTTAGGGTTAGTTATCGTCTCTGGTAGTTAGGGTCAGTAATCCTCTCTGGTAGTTAGGGTCAGTTACCCTCTCTGGTAGTTAGTGTCAGTTACTCTCTCTTGTATTTAGGGTCAGTAATCCTCTCTGGTAGTTAGGGTCAGTTACCCTCTCTGGTAGTTAGGGTCAGTAATCCTCTCTGGTAGTTAGGGTCAGTTACCCTCTCTGGTAGTTAGGGTCAGTAATCCTCTCTGGTAGTTAGGGTCAGTTACGCTCTCTGGTAGTTAGGGTAAGTAATCCTCTCTGGTAGTTAGGGTCAGTAATCCTCTCTGGTAGTTAGGATCAGTTACGCTCTCTGGTAGTTAGGGTCAGTTACCCTCTCTGGTAGTTAGGGTCAGTAATCCTCTCTGGTAGTTAGGATCAGTTACGCTCTCTGGTAGTTAGGGTGAGATACCCTATCTGGTAGTTAGGATCAGTAATCCTCTCTGGTAGTTAGGATCAGTTACCCTCTCTGGTAGTTAGGGTCAGTTACCCTCTCTGGAAGTTAGTGTAAGTTACCCTCTCTGGTAGTTAGGATCAATTACCCTCTCTGGTAGTTAGGGTCAGTTATCCTCTCTGGTAGTTAGGTTCAGTTACCCTCTCTGGTAGTTAGGATCAATTACCCTCTCTGGTAGTTAGGGTCAGTTATCCTCTCTGGTAGTTAGGGTCAGTTATCCTCTCTGGTAGTTAGGGTCAGTTACCCTCTCTGGAAGTTAGGATCAGTTACCCTCTCTGGTAGTTAGGGTCGGTAATCCTCTCTGGTAGTTAGGATCAGTTACCCTCTCTGGTAGTTAGGGTCAGTTACCCTCTCTGGAAGTTAGTGTAAGTTACCCTCTCTGGTAGTTAGGTTCAGTAATCCTCTCTGGTAGTTGGGGTCAGATACCCTCTCTGGTAGTTAGGGTCAGTAATCCGCTCTGGTAGTTAGGATCAGTTACCCTCTCTGGTAGTTAGGGTCAGTAATCCTCTCTGGTAGTTAGGGTCAGTTACCCTCTCTGGTAGTTAGGGTCAGTAATCCTCTCTGGAAGTTAGGGTCAGTTATCCTCTCTGGTAGTTAGGGTCTGTTATCCTCTCTGGTAGTTAGGGTCAGTTATCCTCTCTGGTAGTTAAGGTCAGCAATCCTCTCTGGTAGTTAGGGTCAGTTATCCTCTCTGGTAGTTAGGGTCAGTTATCCTCTCTGGTAGTTAGGGTCAGTTATCCTCTCTGGTAGTTAGGGTCAGTTATCCACTCTGATAGTTAAGGTCAGTTATCCTATCTGGTAGTTAGGGTCAGTTATCCTCTCTGGTAGTTAGGGTCAGTTACTCTCTCATCTAGTTAGGGTCAGTTATCCTATCTGGTAGTTGGGGTCAGTTATCCTCTCTGGTAGTTAGGGTTAGTAATCCTCTCTGGTAGTTAGGGTCAGTAATCCTCTCTGGTAGTTAGGGTCAGTTACCCTCTCTGGTAGTTAGTGTCAATTACCCTCTCTTGTAGTTAGGGTCAGTAATCCTCTCTGGTAGTTAGGGTCAGTTACCCTCTCTGGTAGTTAGTGTCAGTTACCCTCTCTGGTAGTTAGGGTCAGTAATCCTCTCTGGTAGTTAGGGTCAGTTACCCTCTCTGGTAGTTAGGGTCAGTAATCCTCTCTGGTAGTTAGGATCAGTTACGCTCTCTGGTAGTTAGGGTCAGTAATCCTCTCTGGTAGTTAGGGTCAGTTACGCTCTCTGGTAGTTAGGGTAAGTAATCCTCTCTGGTAGTTAGGGTCAGTAATCCTCTCTGGTAGTTAGGATCAGTTACGCTCTCTGGTAGTTAGGGTCAGTTACCCTCTCTGGTAGTTAGGGTCAGTAATCCTCTCTGGTAGTTAGGATCAGTTACGCTCTCTGGTAGTTAGGGTGAGATACCCTCTCTGGTAGTTAGGATCAGTAATCCTCTCTGGTAGTTAGGATCAGTTACCCTCTCTGGTAGTTAGGGTCAGTTACCCTCTCTGGAAGTTAGTGTAAGTTACCCTCTCTGGTAGTTAGGATCAATTACCCTCTCTGGTAGTTAGGGTCAGTTATCCTCTCTGGTAGTTAGGTTCAGTTACCCTCTCTGGTAGTTAGGATCAATTACCCTCTCTGGTAGTTAGGGTCAGTTATCCTCTCTGGTAGTTAGGGTCAGTTATCCTCTCTGGTAGTTAGGGTCAGTTACCCTCTCTGGAAGTTAGGATCAGTTACCCTCTCTGGTAGTTAGGGTCGGTAATCCTCTCTGGTAGTTAGGATCAGTTACCCTCTCTGGTAGTTAGGGTCAGTTACCCTCTCTGGAAGTTAGTGTAAGTTACCCTCTCTGGTAGTTAGGTTCAGTAATCCTCTCTGGTAGTTGGGGTCAGATACCCTCTCTGGTAGTTAGGGTCAGTAATCCGCTCTGGTAGTTAGGATCAGTTACCCTCTCTGGTAGTTAGGGTCAGTTACCCTCTCTGGTAGTTAGTGTCAATTACCCTCTCTTGTAGTTAGGGTCAGTAATCCTCTCTGGTAGTTAGGGTCAGTTACCCTCTCTGGTAGTTAGTGTCAGTTACCCTCTCTGGTAGTTAGGGTCAGTAATCCTCTCTGGTAGTTAGGGTCAGTTACCCTCTCTGGTAGTTAGTGTCAATTACCCTCTCTTGTAGTTAGGGTCAGTAATCCTCTCTGGTAGTTAGGGTCAGTTACCCTCTCTGGTAGTTAGTGTCAGTTACCCTCTCTGGTAGTTAGGGTCAGTAATCCTCTCTGGTAGTTAGGGTCAGTTACCCTCTCTGGTAGTTAGGGTCAGTAATCCTTTCTGGTAGTTAGGGTCAGTAATGCTCTCTGGTAGTTAGGGTCAGTAATCCTTTCTGGTAGTTAGGGTCAGTAATGCTCTCTGGTAGTTAGGGTCAGTAATCCTCTCTGGTAGTTAGGGTCAGTTACCCTCTCTGGTAGTTAAGGTCAGCAATCCTCTCTGGAAGTTAGGGTCAGTTATCCTCTCTGGTAGTTAGGGTCTGTTATCCTCTCTGGTAGTTAGGGTCAGTTATCCTCTCTGGTAGTTAAGGTCAGCAATCCTCTCTGGTAGTTAGGGTCAGTTATCCTCTCTGGTAGTTAGGGTCAGTTATCCTCTCTGGTAGTTAGGGTCAGTTATCCTCTCTGGTAGTTAGGGTCAGTTATCCACTCTGATAGTTAAGGTCAGTTATCCTATCTGGTAGTTAGGGTCAGTTATCCTCTCTGGTAGTTAGGGTCAGTTACTCTCTCATCTAGTTAGGGTCAGTTATCCTATCTGGTAGTTGGGGTCAGTTATCCTCTCTGGTAGTTAGGGTTAGTAATCCTCTCTGGTAGTTAGGGTCAGTAATCCTCTCTGGTAGTTAGGGTCAGTTACCCTCTCTGGTAGTTAGTGTCAATTACCCTCTCTTGTAGTTAGGGTCAGTAATCCTCTCTGGTAGTTAGGGTCAGTTACCCTCTCTGGTAGTTAGTGTCAGTTACCCTCTCTGGTAGTTAGGGTCAGTAATCCTCTCTGGTAGTTAGGGTCAGTTACCCTCTCTGGTAGTTAGGGTCAGTAATCCTTTCTGGTAGTTAGGGTCAGTAATGCTCTCTGGTAGTTAGGGTCAGTAATCCTCTCTGGTAGTTAGGGTCAGTAATCCTTTCTGGTAGTTAGGGTCAGTAATGCTCTCTGGTAGTTAGGGTCAGTAATCCTCTCTGGTAGTTAGGGTCAGTTACCCTCTCTGGTTGTTAGGGTCAGTTACCCTCTCTTTTAGTTAGGGTCAGTAATCCTCTCTGGTAGTTTGGGTCAAATACCATCTCTGGTAGTTAGGGTCAGTTACCCTCTCTGGTAGTTAGTGTCAGTTACCCTCTATTGTAGTTAGGGTCAGTTATCCCCTCTGGTAGTTAGGGTCAGTTATCCTATCTTGAAGTTAGGGTCAGTTATCCTCTCTGGTAGTTAGGATCTGTTACTCTCTCATGTAGTTAGGGTCAGTTATCCTCTCTGGTAGTTAGGGTCAGTTATCATCTCTGGTAGTTAGGGTCAGTATTCCTCTCTGGTAGTTAGTGTCAGTTACCCTCTCTTGTAGTTAAGGTCAGTTACCCTCTCTGGTAGTTAGTGTCAGTAATCCTCTCTCGTAGTTAGTGTCAGTTACCCTCTCTGGTAGTTAAGGTCAGTTATCCTATCTGGTAGTTAGGGTCAGTTATCCTCTCTGATAGTTAGTGTCAGTTACCCTCTCTTGTAGTTAGGGTCAGTTATCCTCTCTGGTAGTTAGGGTCAGTTGTCCTATCTTGAAGTTAGGTTCAGTTATCCTCTCTGGTAGTTAGGATCAGTTACTCTCTCATGTAGTTAGGGTCAGTTATCCTCTCTGGTAGTTAGGGTCATTAATCCTCTCTGGTAGATAGGGTCAGTAATCCTCTCGGGTAGTTAGGGTCAGTAATCCTCTTTGGTAGTTAGGGTCAGTTACCCTCTCTGGAAGTTAGTGTAAGTTACCCACTCTGGTAGTTAGGGTCAGTAATCCTCTCTGGTAGTTAGGGTCAGTTATCCTCTCTGGTAGTTAGGGTCAGTTACCTTCTCTGGTAGTTAGGGTCAGTTATCTTCTCTGGTAGTTAGGGTCTGTTATCCTCTCTGGAAGTTAGTGTCAGTTACCCTCTCTGGTAGTTAGGGTCAGTAATCCTCTCTGGAAGTTAGGGTCAGTTATCCTCTCTGGTAGTTAGGGTCTGTTATCCTCTCTGGTAGTTAGGGTCAGTTATCCTCTCTGGTAGTTAAGGTCAGCAATCCTCTCTGGTAGTTAGGGTCAGTTATCCTCTCTGGTAGTTAGGGTCAGTTATCCTCTCTGGTAGTTAGGGTCAGTTATCCTCTCTGGTAGTTAGGGTCAGTTATCCACTCTGATAGTTAAGGTCAGTTATCTTCTCTGGTAGTTAGGGTCAGTAATCCTTTCTGGTCAGTTATCCTATCTGGTAGTTAGGGTCAGTTATCCTCTCTGGTAGTTAGGGTCAGTTACTCTCTCATCTAGTTAGGGTCAGTTATCCCCTCTGGTAGTTGGGGTCAGTTATCCTCTCTGGTAGTTAGGGTTAGTAATCCTCTCTGGTAGTTAGGGTCAGTAATCCTATCTAGTAGTTAGTGTCAGTTACCCTCTCTTGTAGTTAGGGTCAGTAATCCTCTCTGGTAGTTAGGGTCAGTTACCCTCTCTGGTAGTTAGGGTCAGTAATCCTCTCTGGTTGTTAGGGTCAGTTACCCTCTCTGGTAGTTAGGGTCAGTTACCCTCTCTGGTAGTTAGGGTTAGTAATTCACTCTGTTAGTTAGAGTCAGTAATCCTCTCTAGTAGTTAGGGTCAGTTACTCTCTCTGGTAGTTAGGGTCAGTAATCCACTCTGGTAGTTAGGGTCAGTAATCCTCTTTAGTAGTTAGGGTCAGTTACTCTCTCTGGTAGTTAGGGTCAGTAATCCTCTCTGGTAGTTAGGGTCAGTTACTCTCTCTGGTAGTTAGTGTCAGTTACCCTCTATTGTAGTTAGGGTCAGTTATCCTCTCTGGTAGTTAGGGTCAGTTATCCTATCTTGAAGTTAGGGTCAGTTATCCTCTCTGGTAGTTAGGATCTGTTACTCTCTCATGTAGTTAGGGTCAGTTATCCTCTCTGGTAGTTAGGGTCAGTTATCATCTCTGGTAGTTAGGGTCAGTATTCCTCTCTGGTAGTTAGGGTCAGTAATCCTCTCTGGTAGTTAGGGTCAGTTATCCTCTTTGGTAGTTAGGGTCAGTAATCCTCTCTGGTAGTTAGGGTCAGTTACCCTCTCTGGTAGTTAGGGTCAGTAATCCTCTCTGGTAGTTAGGGTCAGTTACCCTCTCTTGTAGTTAGGGTCAGTAATCCTCTCTGGTAGTTAGGGTCAGTAATCCTCTCTGGTAGTTAGGGTCAGTAATCCTGTCTTGTAGTTAGGTTCAGTAATCCTCTCGGGTAGTTAGGGTCAGTAATCCTCTCTGGTAGTTTGGGTCAGTTACCCTCTCTGGAAGTTAGTGTAAGTTACCCTCTCTGGTAGTTAGGGTCAGTAGTCCTCTCTGGTAGTTAGGGACAGTTACCTTCTCTGGTAGTTAGGGTCAGTTATCCTATCTGGTAGTTAGGATCAGTTATCCTCTCTAGTAGTTAGGGTCAGTTATACTCTCTGGTAGTTAGGATCAGTTATCCTCTCTGGTAGTTAGGGTCAGTTACTCTCTCATGTAGTTAGGGTCAGTTATCCTCTCTGGTAGTTAGGGTTAGTTATCGTCTCTGGTAGTTAGGGTCAGTAATCCTCTCTGGTAGTTAGGGTCAGTTACCCTCTCTGGTAGTTAGTGTCAGTTACTCTCTCTTGTATTTAGGGTCAGTAATCCTCTCTGGTAGTTAGGGTCAGTTACCCTCTCTGGTAGTTAGGGTCAGTAATCCTCTCTGGTAGTTAGGGTCAGTTACCCTCTCTGGTAGTTAGGGTCAGTAATCCTCTCTGGTAGTTAGGGTCAGTTACCCTCTCTGGTAGTTAGGGTCAGTTACACTCTCTTTTAGTTAGGGTCAGTAATCCTTTCTGGTAGTTTGGGTAAAATACCCTCTCTGGTAGTTAGGGTCAGTTACCCTCTCTGGTAGTTAGGATCAGTTACCCTCTCTGGTAGTTAGGGTCAGTTATTCTTTCTGGTAGTTAGGGTCTGTTACCCTCTCTGGTAGTTAGGGTCAGTAATCCTCTCTGGTAGTTAGGGTCAGTTACCCTCTCTGGTAGTTAGGGTTAGTAATCCACTCTGTTAGTTAGAGTCAGTAATCCTCTCTAGTAGTTAGGGTCTGTTACTCTCTCTGGTAGTTAGGGTCAGTAATCCACTCTGGTAGTTAGGATCAGTAATCCTCTCTAGTAGTTAGGGTCAGTTACTCTCTCTGGTAGTTAGGGTCAGTAATCCTCTCTGGTAGTTAGGGTCAGTTACTCTCTCTGGTAGTTAGGGTCAGTAATCCTCTCTGGTAGTTAGGGTCAGTAATCCACTCTGTTAGTTAGAGTCAGTAATCCTCTCTAGTAGTTAGGGTCAGTTACTCTCTCTGGTAGTTAGGGTCAGTAATCCACTCTGGTAGTTAGGGTCAGTAATCATCTCTGGTAGTTAGGGTCAGTAATCCTCTCTGGTAGTTAGGGTCAGTTACCCTCTCTGGTAGTTAGGGTTAGTAATCCACTCTGTTAGTTAGAGTCAGTAATCCTCTCTAGTAGTTAGGGTCAGTTACTCTCTCTGGTAGTTAGGGTCAGTAATCCACTCTGGTAGTTAGGGTCAGTAATCCTCTTTAGTAGTTAGGGTCAGTTACTCTCTCTGGTAGTTAGGGTCAGTAATCCTCTCTGGTAGTTAGGGTCAGTTACTCTCTCTGGTAGTTAGGGTCAGTAATCCTCTCTGGTAGTTAGGGTCAGTAATCCTCTCTGGTAGTTAGGGTCAGTTATCCTCTTTGGTAGTTAGGGTCAGTAATCCTCTCTGGTAGTTAGGGTCAGTTACCCTCTCTGGTAGTTAGGGTCAGTAATCCTCTCTGGTAGTTATGGTCAGTTACCCTCTCTGGTAGTTAGGGTCAGTAATCCTCTCTGGTAGTTAGGGTCAGTAATCCTCTCTGGTAGTTAGGGTCAGTAATCCTGTCTTGTAGTTAGGTTCAGTAATCCTCTCGGGTAGTTAGGGTCAGTAATCCTCTCTGGTAGTTTGGGTCAGTTACCCTCTCTGGAAGTTAGTGTAAGTTACCCTCTCTGGTAGTTAGGGTCAGTAGTCCTCTCTGGTAGTTAGGGACAGTTACCTTCTCTGGTAGTTAGGGTCAGTTATCCTATCTGGTAGTTAGGATCAGTTATCCTCTCTAGTAGTTAGGGTCAGTTATACTCTCTGGTAGTTAGGATCAGTTATCCTCTCTGGTAGTTAGGGTCAGTTACTCTCTCATGTAGTTAGGGTCAGTTATCCTCTCTGGTAGTTAGGGTTAGTTATCGTCTCTAGTAGTTAGGGTCAGTAATCCTCTCTAGTAGTTAGGGTCAGTTATACTCTCTGGTAGTTAGGATCAGTTATCCTCTCTGGTAGTTAGGGTCAGTTACTCTCTCATGTAGTTAGGGTCAGTTATCCTCTCTGGTAGTTAGGGTTAGTTATCGTCTCTAGTAGTTAGGGTCAGTAATCCTCTCTGGTAGTTAGGGTCAGTAATCCACTCTGTTAGTTAGAGTCAGTAATCCTCTCTAGTAGTTAGGGTCAGTTACTCTCTCTGGTAGTTAGGGTCAGTAATCCACTCTGGTAGTTAGGGTCAGTAATCATCTCTGGTAGTTAGGGTCAGTAATCCTCTCTGGTAGTTAGGGTCAGTTACCCTCTCTGGTAGTTAGGGTCAGTAATCCTCTCTGGTAGTTAGGGTCAGTTACCCTCTCTGGTAGTTAGGCTCAATAATCCTCTCTGGTAGTTAGGGTCAGTTACCCTCTCTGGTAGTTAGGGTCAGTTACACTCTCTTTTAGTTAGGGTCAGTAATCCTTTCTGGTAGTTTGGGTAAAATACCCTCTCTGGTAGTTAGGGTCAGTTACCCTCTCTGGTAGTTAGGATCAGTTACCCTCTCTGGTAGTTAGGGTCAGTAATCCTCTCTGGTAGTTAGGGTCAGTTACCCTCTCTGGTAGTTAGGGTTAGTAATCCACTCTGTTAGTTAGAGTCAGTAATCCTCTCTAGTAGTTAGGGTCTGTTACTCTCTCTGGTAGTTAGGGTCAGTAATCCACTCTGGTAGTTAGGATCAGTAATCCTCTGTAGTAGTTAGGGTCAGTTACTCTCTCTGGTAGTTAGGGTCAGTAATCCTCTCTGGTAGTTAGGGTCAGTTACTCTCTCTGGTAGTTAGGGTCAGTAATCCTCTCTGTTAGTTAGGGTCAGTAATCCACTCTGTTAGTTAGAGTCAGTAATCCTCTCTAGTAGTTAGGGTCAGTTACTCTCTCTGGTAGTTATGGTCAGTAATCACCTCTGGTAGTTAGGATCAGTAATCCTCTCTAGTAGTTAGGGTCAGTTACTCTCTCTGGTAGTTAGGGTCAGTAATCATCTCTGGTAGTTAGGGTCAGTAATCCTCTCTGGTAGTTAGGGTCAGTTACCCTCTCTGGTAGTTAGGGTTAGTAATCCACTCTGTTAGTTAGAGTCAGTAATCCTCTCTAGTAGTTAGGGTCAGTTACTCTCTCTGGTAGTTAGGGTCAGTAATCCACTCTGGTAGTTAGGGTCAGTAATCCTCTTTAGTAGTTAGGGTCAGTTACTCTCTCTGGTAGTTAGGGTCAGTAATCCTCTCTGGTAGTTAGGGTCAGTTACTCTCTCTGGTAGTTAGGGTCAGTAATCCTCTCTGGTAGTTAGGGTCAGTAATCCTCTCTGTTAGTTAGGGTCAGTTATCCTCTTTGGTAGTTAGGGTCAGTAATCCTCTCTGGTAGTTAGGGTCAGTTACCCTCTCTGGTAGTTAGGGTCAGTAATCCTCTCTGGTAGTTATGGTCAGTTACCCTCTCTGGTAGTTAGGGTCAGTAATCCTCTCTGGTAGTTAGGGTCAGTAATCCTCTCTGGTAGTTAGGGTCAGTAATCCTGTCTTGTAGTTAGGTTCAGTAATCCTCTCGGGTAGTTAGGGTCAGTAATCCTCTCTGGTAGTTTGGGTCAGTTACCCTCTCTGGAAGTTAGTGTAAGTTACCCTCTCTGGTAGTTAGGGTCAGTAGTCCTCTCTGGTAGTTAGGGACAGTTACCTTCTCTGGTAGTTAGGGTCAGTTATCCTATCTGGTAGTTAGGATCAGTTATCCTCTCTAGTAGTTAGGGTCAGTTATACTCTCTGGTAGTTAGGATCAGTTATCCTCTCTGGTAGTTAGGGTCAGTTACTCTCTCATGTAGTTAGGGTCAGTTATCCTCTCTGGTAGTTAGGGTTAGTTATCGTCTCTAGTAGTTAGGGTCAGTAATCCTCTCTGGTAGTTAGGGTCAGTTACCCTCTCTGGTAGTTAGTGTCAGTTACTCTCTCTTGTATTTAGGGTCAGTAATCCTCTCTGGTAGTTAGGGTCAGTTACCCTCTCTGGTAGTTAGGGTCAGTAATCCTCTCTGGTAGTTAGGGTCAGTTACCCTCTCTGGTAGTTAGGGTCAATAATCCTCTCTGGTAGTTAGGGTCAGTTACCCTCTCTGGTAGTTAGGGTCAGTTACACTCTCTTTTAGTTAGGGTCAGTAATCCTTTCTGGTAGTTTGGGTAAAATACCCTCTCTGGTAGTTAGGGTCAGTTACCCTCTCTGGTAGTTAGGATCCGTTACCCTCTCTGGTAGTTAGGGTCCGTTATTCTTTCTGGTAGTTAGGGTCTGTTACCCTCTCTGGTAGTTAGGGTCAGTAATCCTCTCTTGTAGTTAGGGTCAGTTACCCTCTCTGGTAGTTAGGGTTAGTAATCCACTCTGTTAGTTAGAGTCAGTAATCCTCTCTAGTAGTTAGGGTATGTTACTCTCTCTGGTAGTTAGGGTCAGTAATCCACTCTGGTAGTTAGGATCAGTAATCCTCTGTAGTAGTTAGGGTCAGTTACTCTCTCTGGTAGTTAGGGTCAGTAATCCTCTCTGGTAGTTAGGGTCAGTTACTCTCTCTGGTAGTTAGGGTCAGTAATCCTCTCTGGTAGTTAGGGTCAGTAATCCACTCTGTTAGTTAGAGTCAGTAATCCTCTCTAGTAGTTAGGGTCAGTTACTCTCTCTGGTAGTTAGGGTCAGTAATCACCTCTGGTAGTTAGGATCAGTAATCCTCTCTAGTAGTTAGGGTCAGTTACTCTCTCTGGTAGTTAGGGTCAGTAATCCTCTCTGGTAGTTAGGGTCAGTTACTCTCTCTGGTAGTTAGGGTCAGTAATCCTCTCTGGTAGTTAGGGTCAGTAATCATCTCTGGTAGTTAGGGTCAGTAATCCTCTCTGGTAGTTAGGGTCAGTTACCCTCTCTGGTAGTTAGGGTTAGTAATCCACTCTGTTAGTTAGAGTCAGTAATCCTCTCTAGTAGTTAGGGTCAGTTACTCTCTCTGGTAGTTAGGGTCAGTAATCCACTCTGGTAGTTAGGGTCAGTAATCCTCTTTAGTAGTTAGGGTCAGTTACTCTCTCTGGTAGTTAGGGTCAGTAATCCTCTCTGGTAGTTAGGGTCAGTTACTCTCTCTGGTAGTTAGGGTCAGTAATCCTCTCTGGTAGTTAGGGTCAGTAATCCTCTCTGGTAGTTAGGGTCAGTTATCCTCTTTGGTAGTTAGGGTCAGTAATCCTCTCTGGTAGTTAGGGTCAGTTACCCTCTCTGGTAGTTAGGGTCAGTAATCCTCTCTGGTAGTTAGGGTCAGTTACCCTCTCTGGTAGTTAGGTTCAGTAATCCTCTCTGGTAGTTAGGGTCAGTAATCCTCTCTGGTAGTTAGGGTCAGTAATCCTGTCTTGTAGTTAGGGTCAGTTACACTCTCTTTTAGTTAGGGTCAGTAATCCTTTCTGGTAGTTTGGGTAAAATACCCTCTCTGGTAGTTAGGGTCAGTTACCCTCTCTGGTAGTTAGGATCAGTTACCCTCTCTGGTAGTTAGGGTCAGTTATTCTTTCTGGTAGTTAGGGTCTGTTACCCTCTCTGGTAGTTAGGGTCAGTAATCCTCTCTGGTAGTTAGGGTCAGTTACCCTCTCTGGTAGTTAGGGTTAGTAATCCACTCTGTTAGTTAGAGTCAGTAATCCTCTCTAGTAGTTAGGGTCTGTTACTCTCTCTGGTAGTTAGGGTCAGTAATCCACTCTGGTAGTTAGGATCAGTAATCCTCTCTAGTAGTTAGGGTCAGTTACTCTCTCTGGTAGTTAGGGTCAGTAATCCTCTCTGGTAGTTAGGGTCAGTTACTCTCTCTGGTAGTTAGGGTCAGTAATCCTCTCTGGTAGTTAGGGTCAGTAATCCACTCTGTTAGTTAGAGTCAGTAATCCTCTCTAGTAGTTAGGGTCAGTTACTCTCTCTGGTAGTTAGGGTCAGTAATCCACTCTGGTAGTTAGGGTCAGTAATCATCTCTGGTAGTTAGGGTCAGTAATCCTCTCTGGTAGTTAGGGTCAGTTACCCTCTCTGGTAGTTAGGGTTAGTAATCCACTCTGTTAGTTAGAGTCAGTAATCCTCTCTAGTAGTTAGGGTCAGTTACTCTCTCTGGTAGTTAGGGTCAGTAATCCACTCTGGTAGTTAGGGTCAGTAATCCTCTTTAGTAGTTAGGGTCAGTTACTCTCTCTGGTAGTTAGGGTCAGTAATCCTCTCTGGTAGTTAGGGTCAGTTACTCTCTCTGGTAGTTAGGGTCAGTAATCCTCTCTGGTAGTTAGGGTCAGTAATCCTCTCTGGTAGTTAGGGTCAGTTATCCTCTTTGGTAGTTAGGGTCAGTAATCCTCTCTGGTAGTTAGGGTCAGTTACCCTCTCTGGTAGTTAGGGTCAGTAATCCTCTCTGGTAGTTATGGTCAGTTACCCTCTCTGGTAGTTAGGGTCAGTAATCCTCTCTGGTAGTTAGGGTCAGTAATCCTCTCTGGTAGTTAGGGTCAGTAATCCTGTCTTGTAGTTAGGTTCAGTAATCCTCTCGGGTAGTTAGGGTCAGTAATCCTCTCTGGTAGTTTGGGTCAGTTACCCTCTCTGGAAGTTAGTGTAAGTTACCCTCTCTGGTAGTTAGGGTCAGTAGTCCTCTCTGGTAGTTAGGGACAGTTACCTTCTCTGGTAGTTAGGGTCAGTTATCCTATCTGGTAGTTAGGATCAGTTATCCTCTCTAGTAGTTAGGGTCAGTTATACTCTCTGGTAGTTAGGATCAGTTATCCTCTCTGGTAGTTAGGGTCAGTTACTCTCTCATGTAGTTAGGGTCAGTTATCCTCTCTGGTAGTTAGGGTTAGTTATCGTCTCTAGTAGTTAGGGTCAGTAATCCTCTCTAGTAGTTAGGGTCAGTTATACTCTCTGGTAGTTAGGATCAGTTATCCTCTCTGGTAGTTAGGGTCAGTTACTCTCTCATGTAGTTAGGGTCAGTTATCCTCTCTGGTAGTTAGGGTTAGTTATCGTCTCTAGTAGTTAGGGTCAGTAATCCTCTCTGGTAGTTAGGGTCAGTAATCCACTCTGTTAGTTAGAGTCAGTAATCCTCTCTAGTAGTTAGGGTCAGTTACTCTCTCTGGTAGTTAGGGTCAGTAATCCACTCTGGTAGTTAGGGTCAGTAATCATCTCTGGTAGTTAGGGTCAGTAATCCTCTCTGGTAGTTAGGGTCAGTTACCCTCTCTGGTAGTTAGGGTCAGTAATCCTCTCTGGTAGTTAGGGTCAGTTACCCTCTCTGGTAGTTAGGGTCAATAATCCTCTCTGGTAGTTAGGGTCAGTTACCCTCTCTGGTAGTTAGGGTCAGTTACACTCTCTTTTAGTTAGGGTCAGTAATCCTTTCTGGTAGTTTGGGTAAAATACCCTCTCTGGTAGTTAGGGTCAGTTACTCTCTCATGTAGTTAGGGTCAGTTATCCTCTCTGGTAGTTAGGGTTAGTTATCGTCTCTAGTAGTTAGGGTCAGTAATCCTCTCTGGTAGTTAGGGTCAGTAATCCACTCTGTTAGTTAGAGTCAGTAATCCTCTCTAGTAGTTAGGGTCAGTTACTCTCTCTGGTAGTTAGGGTCAGTAATCCACTCTGGTAGTTAGGGTCAGTAATCATCTCTGGTAGTTAGGGTCAGTAATCCTCTCTGGTAGTTAGGGTCAGTTACCCTCTCTGGTAGTTAGGGTCAGTAATCCTCTCTGGTAGTTAGGGTCAGTTACCCTCTCTGGTAGTTAGGGTCAATAATCCTCTCTGGTAGTTAGGGTCAGTTACCCTCTCTGGTAGTTAGGGTCAGTTACACTATCTTTTAGTTAGGGTCAGTAATCCTTTCTGGTAGTTTGGGTAAAATACCCTCTCTGGTAGTTAGGGTCAGTTACCCTCTCTGGTAGTTAGGATCAGTTACCCTCTCTGGTAGTTAGGGTCAGTAATCCTCTCTGGTAGTTAGGGTCAGTTACCCTCTCTGGTAGTTAGGGTTAGTAATCCACTCTGTTAGTTAGAGTCAGTAATCCTCTCTAGTAGTTAGGGTCTGTTACTCTCTCTGGTAGTTAGGGTCAGTAATCCACTCTGGTAGTTAGGATCAGTAATCCTCTGTAGTAGTTAGGGTCAGTTACTCTCTCTGGTAGTTAGGGTCAGTAATCGTCTCTGGTAGTTAGGGTCAGTTACTCTCTCTGGTAGTTAGGGTCAGTAATCCTCTCTGGTAGTTAGGGTCAGTAATCCACTCTGTTAGTTAGAGTCAGTAATCCTCTCTAGTAGTTAGGGTCAGTTACTCTCTCTGGTAGTTAGGGTCAGTAATCACCTCTGGTAGTTAGGATCAGTAATCCTCTCTAGTAGTTAGGGTCAGTTACTCTCTCTGGTAGTTAGGGTCAGTAATCATCTCTGGTAGTTAGGGTCAGTAATCCTCTCTGGTAGTTAGGGTCAGTTACCCTCTCTGGTAGTTAGGGTTAGTAATCCACTCTGTTAGTTAGAGTCAGTAATCCTCTCTAGTAGTTAGGGTCAGTTACTCACTCTGGTAGTTAGGGTCAGTAATCCACTCTGGTAGTTAGGGTCAGTAATCCTCTTTAGTAGTTAGGGTCAGTTACTCTCTCTGGTAGTTAGGGTCAGTAATCCTCTCTGGTAGTTAGGGTCAGTTACTCTCTCTGGTAGTTAGGGTCAGTAATCCTCTCTGGTAGTTAGGGTCAGTAATCCTCTCTGGTAGTTAGGGTCAGTTATCCTCTTTGGTAGTTAGGGTCAGTAATCCTCTCTGGTAGTTAGGGTCAGTTACCCTCTCTGGTAGTTAGGGTCAGTAATCCTCTCTGGTAGTTATGGTCAGTTACCCTCTCTGGTAGTTAGGGTCAGTAATCCTCTCTGGTAGTTAGGGTCAGTAATCCTCTCTGGTAGTTAGGGTCAGTAATCCTGTCTTGTAGTTAGGTTCAGTAATCCTCTCGGGTAGTTAGGGTCAGTAATCCTCTCTGGTAGTTTGGGTCAGTTACCCTCTCTGGAAGTTAGTGTAAGTTACCCTCTCTGGTAGTTAGGGTCAGTAGTCCTCTCTGGTAGTTAGGGACAGTTACCTTCTCTGGTAGTTAGGGTCAGTTATCCTATCTGGTAGTTAGGATCAGTTATCCTCTCTAGTAGTTAGGGTCAGTTATACTCTCTGGTAGTTAGGATCAGTTATCCTCTCTGGTAGTTAGGGTCAGTTACTCTCTCATGTAGTTAGGGTCAGTTATCCTCTCTGGTAGTTAGGGTTAGTTATCGTCTCTAGTAGTTAGGGTCAGTAATCCTCTCTAGTAGTTAGGGTCAGTTATACTCTCTGGTAGTTAGGATCAGTTATCCTCTCTGGTAGTTAGGGTCAGTTACTCTCTCATGTAGTTAGGGTCAGTTATCCTCTCTGGTAGTTAGGGTTAGTTATCGTCTCTAGTAGTTAGGGTCAGTAATCCTCTCTGGTAGGGTCAGTAATCCACTCTGTTAGTTAGAGTCAGTAATCCTCTCTAGTAGTTAGGGTCAGTTACTCTCTCTGGTAGTTAGGGTCAGTAATCCACTCTGGTAGTTAGGGTCAGTAATCATCTCTGGTAGTTAGGGTCAGTAATCCTCTCTGGTAGTTAGGGTCAGTTACCCTCTCTGGTAGTTAGGGTCAGTAATCCTCTCTGGTAGTTAGGGTCAGTTACCCTCTCTGGTAGTTAGGGTCAATAATCCTCTCTGGTAGTTAGGGTCAGTTACCCTCTCTGGTAGTTAGGGTCAGTTACACTCTCTTTTAGTTAGGGTCAGTAATCCTTTCTGGTAGTTTGGGTAAAATACCCTCTCTGGTAGTTAGGGTCAGTTACCCTCTCTGGTAGTTAGGATCAGTTACCCTCTCTGGTAGTTAGGGTCAGTAATCCTCTCTGGTAGTTAGGGTCAGTTACCCTCTCTGGTAGTTAGGGTTAGTAATCCAACCTGTTAGTTAGAGTCAGTAATCCTCTCTAGTAGTTAGGGTCTGTTACTCTCTCTGGTAGTTAGGGTCAGTAATCCACTCTGGTAGTTAGGATCAGTAATCCTCTGTAGTAGTTAGGGTCAGTTACTCTCTCTGGTAGTTAGGGTCAGTAATCATCTCTGGTAGTTAGGGTCAGTAATCCTCTCTGGTAGTTAGGGTCAGTTACCCTCTCTGGTAGTTAGGGTTAGTAATCCACTCTGTTAGTTAGAGTCAGTAATCCTCTCTAGTAGTTAGGGTCAGTTACTCTCTCTGGTAGTTAGGGTCAGTAATCCACTCTGGTAGTTAGGGTCAGTAATCCTCTTTAGTAGTTAGGGTCAGTTACTCTCTCTGGTAGTTAGGGTCAGTAATCCTCTCTGGTAGTTAGGGTCAGTTACTCTCTCTGGTAGTTAGGGTCAGTAATCCTCTCTGGTAGTTAGGGTCAGTAATCCTCTCTGTTAGTTAGGGTCAGTTATCCTCTTTGGTAGTTAGGGTCAGTAATCCTCTCTGGTAGTTAGGGTCAGTTACCCTCTCTGGTAGTTAGGGTCAGTAATCCTCTCTGGTAGTTATGGTCAGTTACCCTCTCTGGTAGTTAGGGTCAGTAATCCTCTCTGGTAGTTAGGGTCAGTAATCCTCTCTGGTAGTTAGGGTCAGTAATCCTGTCTTGTAGTTAGGTTCAGTAATCCTCTCGGGTAGTTAGGGTCAGTAATCCTCTCTGGTAGTTTGGGTCAGTTACCCTCTCTGGAAGTTAGTGTAAGTTACCCTCTCTGGTAGTTAGGGTCAGTAGTCCTCTCTGGTAGTTAGGGACAGTTACCTTCTCTGGTAGTTAGGGTCAGTTATCCTATCTGGTAGTTAGGATCAGTTATCCTCTCTAGTAGTTAGGGTCAGTTATACTCTCTGGTAGTTAGGATCAGTTATCCTCTCTGGTAGTTAGGGTCAGTTACTCTCTCATGTAGTTAGGGTCAGTTATCCTCTCTGGTAGTTAGGGTTAGTTATCGTCTCTAGTAGTTAGGGTCAGTAATCCTCTCTGGTAGTTAGGGTCAGTTACCCTCTCTGGTAGTTAGTGTCAGTTACTCTCTCTTGTATTTAGGGTCAGTAATCCTCTCTGGTAGTTAGGGTCAGTTACCCTCTCTGGTAGTTAGGGTCAGTAATCCTCTCTGGTAGTTAGGGTCAGTTACCCTCTCTGGTAGTTAGGGTCAATAATCCTCTCTGGTAGTTAGGGTCAGTTACCCTCTCTGGTAGTTAGGGTCAGTTACACTCTCTTTTAGTTAGGGTCAGTAATCCTTTCTGGTAGTTTGGGTAAAATACCCTCTCTGGTAGTTAGGGTCAGTTACCCTCTCTGGTAGTTAGGATCAGTTACCCTCTCTGGTAGTTAGGGTCCGTTATTCTTTCTGGTAGTTAGGGTCTGTTACCCTCTCTGGTAGTTAGGGTCAGTAATCCTCTCTGGTAGTTAGGGTCAGTTACCCTCTCTGGTAGTTAGGGTTAGTAATCCACTCTGTTAGTTAGAGTCAGTAATCCTCTCTAGTAGTTAGGGTATGTTACTCTCTCTGGTAGTTAGGGTCAGTAATCCACTCTGGTAGTTAGGATCAGTAATCCTCTGTAGTAGTTAGGGTCAGTTACTCTCTCTGGTAGTTAGGGTCAGTAATCCTCTCTGGTAGTTAGGGTCAGTTACTCTCTCTGGTAGTTAGGGTCAGTAATCCTCTCTGGTAGTTAGGGTCAGTAATCCACTCTGTTAGTTAGAGTCAGTAATCCTCTCTAGTAGTTAGGGTCAGTTACTCTCTCTGGTAGTTAGGGTCAGTAATCACCTCTGGTAGTTAGGATCAGTAATCCTCTCTAGTAGTTAGGGTCAGTTACTCTCTCTGGTAGTTAGGGTCAGTAATCCTCTCTGGTAGTTAGGGTCAGTTACTCTCTCTGGTAGTTAGGGTCAGTAATCCTCTCTGGTAGTTAGGGTCAGTAATCATCTCTGGTAGTTAGGGTCAGTAATCCTCTCTGGTAGTTAGGGTCAGTTACCCTCTCTGGTAGTTAGGGTTAGTAATCCACTCTGTTAGTTAGAGTCAGTAATCCTCTCTAGTAGTTAGGGTCAGTTACTCTCTCTGGTAGTTAGGGTCAGTAATCCACTCTGGTAGTTAGGGTCAGTAATCCTCTTTAGTAGTTAGGGTCAGTTACTCTCTCTGGTAGTTAGGGTCAGTAATCCTCTCTGGTAGTTAGGGTCAGTTACTCTCTCTGGTAGTTAGGGTCAGTAATCCTCTCTGGTAGTTAGGGTCAGTAATCCTCTCTGGTAGTTAGGGTCAGTTATCCTCTTTGGTAGTTAGGGTCAGTAATCCTCTCTGGTAGTTAGGGTCAGTTACCCTCTCTGGTAGTTAGGGTCAGTAATCCTCTCTGGTAGTTAGGGTCAGTTACCCTCTCTGGTAGTTAGGGTCAGTAATCCTCTCTGGTAGTTAGGGTCAGTAATCCTCTCTGGTAGTTAGGGTCAGTAATCCTGTCTTGTAGTTAGGGTCAGTTACACTCTCTTTTAGTTAGGGTCAGTAATCCTTTCTGGTAGTTTGGGTAAAATACCCTCTCTGGTAGTTAGGGTCAGTTACCCTCTCTGGTAGTTAGGATCAGTTACCCTCTCTGGTAGTTAGGGTCAGTTATTCTTTCTGGTAGTTAGGGTCTGTTACCCTCTCTGGTAGTTAGGGTCAGTAATCCTCTCTGGTAGTTAGGGTCAGTTACCCTCTCTGGTAGTTAGGGTTAGTAATCCACTCTGTTAGTTAGAGTCAGTAATCCTCTCTAGTAGTTAGGGTCTGTTACTCTCTCTGGTAGTTAGGGTCAGTAATCCACTCTGGTAGTTAGGATCAGTAATCCTCTCTAGTAGTTAGGGTCAGTTACTCTCTCTGGTAGTTAGGGTCAGTAATCCTCTCTGGTAGTTAGGGTCAGTTACTCTCTCTGGTAGTTAGGGTCAGTAATCCTCTCTGGTAGTTAGGGTCAGTAATCCACTCTGTTAGTTAGAGTCAGTAATCCTCTCTAGTAGTTAGGGTCAGTTACTCTCTCTGGTAGTTAGGGTCAGTAATCCACTCTGGTAGTTAGGGTCAGTAATCATCTCTGGTAGTTAGGGTCAGTAATCCTCTCTGGTAGTTAGGGTCAGTTACCCTCTCTGGTAGTTAGGGTTAGTAATCCACTCTGTTAGTTAGAGTCAGTAATCCTCTCTAGTAGTTAGGGTCAGTTACTCTCTCTGGTAGTTAGGGTCAGTAATCCACTCTGGTAGTTAGGGTCAGTAATCCTCTTTAGTAGTTAGGGTCAGTTACTCTCTCTGGTAGTTAGGGTCAGTAATCCTCTCTGGTAGTTAGGGTCAGTTACTCTCTCTGGTAATTAGGGTCAGTAATCCTCTCTGGTAGTTAGGGTCAGTAATCCTCTCTGGTAGTTAGGGTCAGTTATCCTCTTTGGTAGTTAGGGTCAGTAATCCTCTCTGGTAGTTAGGGTCAGTTACCCTCTCTGGTAGTTAGGGTCAGTAATCCTCTCTGGTAGTTATGGTCAGTTACCCTCTCTGGTAGTTAGGGTCAGTAATCCTCTCTGGTAGTTAGGGTCAGTAATCCTCTCTGGTAGTTAGGGTCAGTAATCCTGTCTTGTAGTTAGGTTCAGTAATCCTCTCGGGTAGTTAGGGTCAGTAATCCTCTCTGGTAGTTTGGGTCAGTTACCCTCTCTGGAAGTTAGTGTAAGTTACCCTCTCTGGTAGTTAGGGTCAGTAGTCCTCTCTGGTAGTTAGGGACAGTTACCTTCTCTGGTAGTTAGGGTCAGTTATCCTATCTGGTAGTTAGGATCAGTTATCCTCTCTAGTAGTTAGGGTCAGTTATACTCTCTGGTAGTTAGGATCAGTTATCCTCTCTGGTAGTTAGGGTCAGTTACTCTCTCATGTAGTTAGGGTCAGTTATCCTCTCTGGTAGTTAGGGTTAGTTATCGTCTCTAGTAGTTAGGGTCAGTAATCCTCTCTAGTAGTTAGGGTCAGTTATACTCTCTGGTAGTTAGGATCAGTTATCCTCTCTGGTAGTTAGGGTCAGTTACTCTCTCATGTAGTTAGGTTCAGTTATCCTCTCTGGTAGTTAGGGTTAGTTATCGTCTCTAGTAGTTAGGGTCAGTAATCCTCTCTGGTAGTTAGGGTCAGTAATCCACTCTGTTAGTTAGAGTCAGTAATCCTCTCTAGTAGTTAGGGTCAGTTACTCTCTCTGGTAGTTAGGGTCAGTAATCCACTCTGGTAGTTAGGGTCAGTAATCATCTCTGGTAGTTAGGGTCAGTAATCCTCTCTGGTAGTTAGGGTCAGTTACCCTCTCTGGTAGTTAGGGTCAGTAATCCTCTCTGGTAGTTAGGGTCAGTTACCCTCTCTGGTAGTTAGGGTCAATAATCCTCTCTGGTAGTTAGGGTCAGTTACCCTCTCTGGTAGTTAGGGTCAGTTACACTCTCTTTTAGTTAGGGTCAGTAATCCTTTCTGGTAGTTTGGGTAAAATACCCTCTCTGGTAGTTAGGGTCAGTTACTCTCTCATGTAGTTAGGGTCAGTTATCCTCTCTGGTAGTTAGGGTTAGTTATCGTCTCTAGTAGTTAGGGTCAGTAATCCTCTCTGGTAGTTAGGGTCAGTAATCCACTCTGTTAGTTAGAGTCAGTAATCCTCTCTAGTAGTTAGGGTCAGTTACTCTCTCTGGTAGTTAGGGTCAGTAATCCACTCTGGTAGTTAGGGTCAGTAATCATCTCTGGTAGTTAGGGTCAGTAATCCTCTCTGGTAGTTAGGGTCAGTTACCCTCTCTGGTAGTTAGGGTCAGTAATCCTCTCTGGTAGTTAGGGTCAGTTACCCTCTCTGGTAGTTAGGGTCAATAATCCTCTCTGGTAGTTAGGGTCAGTTACCCTCTCTGGTAGTTAGGGTCAGTTACACTCTCTTTTAGTTAGGGTCAGTAATCCTTTCTGGTAGTTTGGGTAAAATACCCTCTCTGGTAGTTAGGGTCAGTTACCCTCTCTGGTAGTTAGGATCAGTTACCCTCTCTGGTAGTTAGGGTCAGTAATCCTCTCTGGTAGTTAGGGTCAGTTACCCTCTCTGGTAGTTAGGGTTAGTAATCCACTCTGTTAGTTAGAGTCAGTAATCCTCTCTAGTAGTTAGGGTCTGTTACTCTCTCTGGTAGTTAGGGTCAGTAATCCACTCTGGTAGTTAGGATCAGTAATCCTCTGTAGTAGTTAGGGTCAGTTACTCTCTCTGGTAGTTAGGGTCAGTAATCCTCTCTGGTAGTTAGGGTCAGTTACTCTCTCTGGTAGTTAGGGTCAGTAATCCTCTCTGGTAGTTAGGGTCAGTAATCCACTCTGTTAGTTAGAGTCAGTAATCCTCTCTAGTAGTTAGGGTCAGTTACTCTCTCTGGTAGTTAGGGTCAGTAATCACCTCTGGTAGTTAGGATCAGTAATCCTCTCTAGTAGTTAGGGTCAGTTACTCTCTCTGGTAGTTAGGGTCAGTAATCATCTCTGGTAGTTAGGGTCAGTAATCCTCTCTGGTAGTTAGGGTCAGTTACCCTCTCTGGTAGTTAGGGTTAGTAATCCACTCTGTTAGTTAGAGTCAGTAATCCTCTCTAGTAGTTAGGGTCAGTTACTCTCTCTGGTAGTTAGGGTCAGTAATCCACTCTGGTAGTTAGGGTCAGTAATCCTCTTTAGTAGTTAGGGTCAGTTACTCTCTCTGGTAGTTAGGGTCAGTAATCCTCTCTGGTAGTTAGGGTCAGTTACTCTCTCTGGTAGTTAGGGTCAGTAATCCTCTCTGGTAGTTAGGGTCAGTAATCCTCTCTGGTAGTTAGGGTCAGTTATCCTCTTTGGTAGTTAGGGTCAGTAATCCTCTCTGGTAGTTAGGGTCAGTTACCCTCTCTGGTAGTTAGGGTCAGTAATCCTCTCTGGTAGTTATGGTCAGTTACCCTCTCTGGTAGTTAGGGTCAGTAATCCTCTCTGGTAGTTAGGGTCAGTAATCCTCTCTGGTAGTTAGGGTCAGTAATCCTGTCTTGTAGTTAGGTTCAGTAATCCTCTCGGGTAGTTAGGGTCAGTAATCCTCTCTGGTAGTTTGGGTCAGTTACCCTCTCTGGAAGTTAGTGTAAGTTACCCTCTCTGGTAGTTAGGGTCAGTAGTCCTCTCTGGTAGTTAGGGACAGTTACCTTCTCTGGTAGTTAGGGTCAGTTATCCTATCTGGTAGTTAGGATCAGTTATCCTCTCTAGTAGTTAGGGTCAGTTATACTCTCTGGTAGTTAGGATCAGTTATCCTCTCTGGTAGTTAGGGTCAGTTACTCTCTCATGTAGTTAGGGTCAGTTATCCTCTCTGGTAGTTAGGGTTAGTTATCGTCTCTAGTAGTTAGGGTCAGTAATCCTCTCTGGTAGTTAGGGTCAGTTACCCTCTCTGGTAGTTAGTGTCAGTTACTCTCTCTTGTATTTAGGGTCAGTAATCCTCTCTGGTAGTTAGGGTCAGTTACCCTCTCTGGTAGTTAGGATCAGTTACCCTCTCTGGTAGTTAGGGTCCGTTATTCTTTCTGGTAGTTAGGGTCTGTTACCCTCTCTGGTAGTTAGGGTCAGTAATCCTCTCTGGTAGTTAGGGTCAGTAACCCTCTCTGGTAGTTAGGGTTAGTAATCCACTCTGTTAGTTAGAGTCAGTAATCCTCTCTAGTAGTTAGGGTCTGTTACTCTCTCTGGTAGTTAGGGTCAGTAATCCACTCTGGTAGTTAGGATCAGTAATCCTCTGTAGTAGTTAGGGTCAGTTACTCTCTCTGGTAGTTAGGGTCAGTAATCCTCTCTGGTAGTTAGGGTCAGTTACTCTCTCTGGTAGTTAGGGTCAGTAATCCTCTCTGGTAGTTAGGGTCAGTAATCCACTCTGTTAGTTAGAGTCAGTAATCCTCTCTAGTAGTTAGGGTCAGTTACTCTCTCTGGTAGTTAGGGTCAGTAATCACCTCTGGTAGTTAGGTTCAGTAATCCTCTCTAGTAGTTAGGGTCAGTTACTCTCTCTGGTAGTTAGGGTCAGTAATCCTCTCTGGTAGTTAGGGTCAGTTACTCTCTCTGGTAGTTAGGGTCAGTAATCCTCTCTGGTAGTTAGGGTCAGTAATCATCTCTGGTAGTTAGGGTCAGTAATCCTCTCTGGTAGTTAGGGTCAGTTACCCTCTCTGGTAGTTAGGGTTAGTAATCCACTCTGTTAGTTAGAGTCAGTAATCCTCTCTAGTAGTTAGGGTCAGTTACTCTCTCTGGTAGTTAGGGTCAGTAATCCACTCTGGTAGTTAGGGTCAGTAATCCTCTTTAGTAGTTAGGGTCAGTTACTCTCTCTGGTAGTTAGGGTCAGTAATCCTCTCTGGTAGTTAGGGTCAGTTACTCTCTCTGGTAGTTAGGGTCAGTAATCCTCTCTGGTAGTTAGGGTCAGTAATCCTCTCTGGTAGTTAGGGTCAGTTATCCTCTTTGGTAGTTAGGGTGAGTAATCCTCTCTGGTAGTTAGGGTCAGTTACCCTCTCTGGTAGTTAGGGTCAGTAATCCTCTCTGGTAGTTAGGGTCAGTTACCCTCTCTGGTAGTTAGGGTCAGTAATCCTCTCTGGTAGTTAGGGTCAGTAATCCTCTCTGGTAGTTAGGGTCAGTAATCCTGTCTTGTAGTTAGGTTCAGTAATCCTCTCGGGTAGTTAGGGTCAGTAATCCTCTCTGGTAGTTTGGGTCAGTTACCCTCTCTGGAAGTTAGTGTAAGTTACCCTCTCTGGTAGTTAGGGTCAGTAGTCCTCTCTGGTAGTTAGGGACAGTTACCTTCTCTGGTAGTTAGGGTCAGTTATCCTATCTGGTAGTTAGGATCAGTTATCCTCTCTAGTAGTTCGGGTCAGTTATACTCTCTGGTAGTTAGGATCAGTTATCCTCTCTGGTACTTAAGGTCAGTTACTCTCTCATGTAGTTAGGGTCAGTTATCCTCTCTGGTAGTTAGGGTTAGTTATCGTCTCTGGTAGTTAGGGTCAGTAATCCTCTCTGGTAGTTAGGGTCAGTTACCCTCTCTGGTAGTTAGTGTCAGTTACTCTCTCTTGTATTTAGGGTCAGTAATCCTCTCTGGTAGTTAGGGTCAGTTACTCTCTCTGGTAGTTAGGGTCAGTAATCCTCTCTGGTAGTTAGGGTCAGTTACCCTCTCTGGTAGTTAGGGTCAGTAATCCTCTCTGGTAGTTAGGGTCAGTTACCCTCTCCGGTAGTTAGGGTCAGTTACACTCTCTTTTAGTTAGGGTCAGTAATCCTTTCTGGTAGTTTGGGTAAAATACCCTCTCTGGTAGTTAGGGTCAGTTACCCTCTCTGGTAGTTAGGATCAGTTACCCTCTCTGGTGGTTAGGGTCAGTTATTCTTTCTGGTAGTTAGGGTCTGTTACCCTCTCTGGTAGTTAGGGTCAGTAATCCTCTCTGGTAGTTAGGGTCAGTTACTCTCTCTGGTAGTTAGGGTCAGTAATCCTCTCTGGTAGTTAGGGTCAGTAATCCACTCTGTTAGTTAGAGTCAGTAATCCTCTCTAGTAGTTAGGGTCAGTTACTCTCTCTGGTAGTTAGGGTCAGTAATCCACTCTGGTAGTTAGGATCAGTAATCCTCTCTAGTAGTTAGGGTCAGTTACTCTCTCTGGTAGTTAGGGTCAGTAATCCTGTCTGGTAGTTAGGGTCAGTTACTCTCTCTGGTAGTTAGGGTCAGTAATCCTCTCTGGTAGTTAGGGTCAGTAATCCTCTCTGGTAGTTAGGGTCAGTAATCCTCTCTGGTAGTTAGGGTCAGTTACCCTCTCTGGTAGTTAGGGTTAGTAATCCACTCTGTTAGTTAGAGTCAGTAATCCTCTCTAGTAGTTAGGGTCAGTTACTCTCTCTGGTAGTTAGGGTCAGTAATCCACTCTGGTAGTTAGGGTCAGTAATCCTCTTTAGTAGTTAGGGTCAGTTACTCTCTCTGGTAGTTAGGGTCAGTAATCCTCTCTGGTAGTTAGGGTCAGTTACTCTCTCTGGTAGTTAGGGTCAGTAATCCTCTCTGGTAGTTAGGGTCAGTAATCCTCTCTGGTAGTTAGGGTCAGTTATCCTCTTTGGTAGTTAGGGTCAGTAATCCTCTCTGGTAGTTAGGGTCAGTTACCCTCTCTGGTAGTTAGGGTCAGTAATCCTCTCTGGTAGTTAGGGTCAGTTACCCTCTCTGGTAGTTAGGGTCAGTAATCCTCTCTGGTAGTTAGGGTCAGTAATCCTCTCTGGTAGTTAGGGTCAGTAATCCTGTCTTGTAGTTAGGTTCAGTAATCCTCTCGGGTAGTTAGGTCAGTAATCCTCTCTGGTAGTTTGGGTCAGTTACCCTCTCTGGAAGTTAGTGTAAGTTACCCTCTCTGGTAGTTAGGGTCAGTAGTCCTCTCTGGTAGTTAGGGACAGTTACCTTCTCTGGTAGTTAGGGTCAGTTATCCTATCTGGTAGTTAGGATCAGTTACCCTCTCTGGTGGTTAGGGTCAGTTATTCTTTCTGGTAGTTAGGGTCTGTTACCCTCTCTGGTAGTTAGGGTCAGTAATCCTCTCTGGTAGTTAGGGTCAGTTACCCTCTCTGGTAGGTAGGGTTAGTAATCCACTCTGTTAGTTAGAGTCAGTAATCCTCTCTAGTAGTTAGGGTCAGTTACTCTCTCTGGTAGTTAGGGTCAGTAATCCACTCTGGTAGTTAGGATCAGTAATCCTCTCTAGTAGTTAGGGTCAGTTACTCTCTCTGGTAGTTAGGGTCAGTAATCCTCTCTGGTAGTTAGGGTCAGTTACTCTCTCTGGTAGTTAGGGTCAGTAATCCTCTCTGGTAGTTAGGGTCAGTAATCCACTCTGTTAGTTAGAGTCAGTAATCCTCTCTAGTAGTTAGGGTCAGTTACTCTCTCTGGTAGTTAGGGTCAGTAATCCACTCTGGTAGTTAGGATCAGTAATCCTCTCTAGTAGTTAGGGTCAGTTACTCTCTCTGGTAGTTAGGGTCAGTAATCCTCTCTGGTAGTTAGGGTCAGTTACTCTCTCTGGTAGTTAGGGTCAGTAATCCTCTCTGGTAGTTAGGGTCAGTAATCCTCTCTGGTAGTTAGGGTCAGTAATCCTCTCTGGTAGTTAGGGTCAGTTACCCTCTCTGGTAGTTAGGGTTAGTAATCCACTCTGTTAGTTAGAGTCAGTAATCCTCTCTAGTAGTTAGGGTCAGTTACTCTCTCTGGTAGTTAGGGTCAGTAATCCACTCTGGTAGTTAGGGTCAGTAATCCTCTTTAGTAGTTAGGGTCAGTTACTCTCTCTGGTAGTTAGGGTCAGTAATCCTCTCTGGTAGTTAGGGTCAGTTACTCTCTCTGGTAGTTAGGGTCAGTAATCCTCTCTGGTAGTTAGGGTCAGTAATCCTCTCTGGTAGTTAGGGTCAGTTATCCTCTTTGGTAGTTAGGGTCAGTAATCCTCTCTGGTAGTTAGGGTCAGTTACCCTCTCTGGTAGTTAGGGTCAGTAATCCTCTCTGGTAGTTAGGGTCAGTTACCCTCTCTGGTAGTTAGGGTCAGTAATCCTCTCTGGTAGTTAGGGTCAGTAATCCTCTCTGGTAGTTAGGGTCAGTAATCCTGTCTTGTAGTTAGGTTCAGTAATCCTCTCGGGTAGTTAGGTCAGTAATCCTCTCTGGTAGTTTGGGTCAGTTACCCTCTCTGGAAGTTAGTGTAAGTTACCCTCTCTGGTAGTTAGGGTCAGTAGTCCTCTCTGGTAGTTAGGGACAGTTACCTTCTCTGGTAGTTAGGGTCAGTTATCCTATCTGGTAGTTAGGATCAGTTATCCTCTCTAGTAGTTAGGGTCAGTTATACTCTCTGGTAGTTAGGATCAGTTATCCTCTCTGGTAGTTAAGGTCAGTTACTCTCTCATGTAGTTAGGGTCAGTTATCCTCTCTGGTAGTTAGGGTTAGTTATCGTCTCTGGTAGTTAGGGTCAGTAATCCTCTCTGGTAGTTAGGGTCAGTTACCCTCTCTGGTAGTTAGTGTCAGTTACTCTCTCTTGTATTTAGGGTCAGTAATCCTCTCTGGTAGTTAGGGTCAGTTACCCTCTCTGGTAGTTAGGGTCAGTAATCCTCTCTGGTAGTTAGGGTCAGTTACCCTCTCTGGTAGTTAGGATCAGTTACCCTCTCTGGTGGTTAGGGTCAGTTATTCTTTCTGGTAGTTAGGGTCTGTTACCCTCTCTGGTAGTTAGGGTCAGTAATCCTCTCTGGTAGTTAGGGTCAGTTACCCTCTCTGGTAGTTAGGATCAGTTACCCTCTCTGGTGGTTAGGGTCAGTTATTCTTTCTGGTAGTTAGGGTCTGTTACCCTCTCTGGTAGTTAGGGTCAGTAATCCTCTCTGGTAGTTAGGGTCAGTTACCCTCTCTGGTAGTTAGGGTTAGTAATCCACTCTGTTAGTTAGAGTCAGTAATCCTCTCTAGTAGTTAGGGTCAGTTACTCTCTCTGGTAGTTAGGGTCAGTAATCCACTCTGGTAGTTAGGATCAGTAATCCTCTCTAGTAGTTAGGGTCAGTTACTCTCTCTGGTAGTTAGGGTCAGTAATCCTCTCTGGTAGTTAGGGTTAGTAATCCAATCTGTTAGTTAGAGTCAGTAATCCTCTCTAGTAGTTAGGGTCAGTTACTCTCTCTGGTAGTTAGGGTCAGTAATCCACTCTGGTAGTTAGGATCAGTAATCCTCTCTAGTAGTTAGGGTCAGTTACTCTCTCTGGTAGTTAGGGTCAGTAATCCTCTCTGGTAGTTAGGGTCAGTTACTCTCTCTGGTAGTTAGGGTCAGTAATCCTCTCTGGTAGTTAGGGTCAGTAATCCTCTCTGGTAGTTAGGGTCAGTAATCCTCTCTGGTAGTTAGGGTCAGTTACCCTCTCTGGTAGTTAGGGTTAGTAATCCACTCTGTTAGTTAGAGTCAGTAATCCTCTCTAGTAGTTAGGGTCAGTTACTCTCTCTGGTAGTTAGGGTCAGTAATCCACTCTGGTAGTTAGGGTCAGTAATCCTCTTTAGTAGTTAGGGTCAGTTACTCTCTCTGGTAGTTAGGGTCAGTAATCCTCTCTGGTAGTTAGGGTCAGTTACTCTCTCTGGTAGTTAGGGTCAGTAATCCTCTCTGGTAGTTAGGGTCAGTAATCCTCTCTGGTAGTTAGGGTCAGTTATCCTCTTTGGTAGTTAGGGTCAGTAATCCTCTCTGGTAGTTAGGGTCAGTTACCCTCTCTGGTAGTTAGGGTCAGTAATCCTCTCTGGTAGTTAGGGTCAGTTACCCTCTCTGGTAGTTAGGGTCAGTAATCCTCTCTGGTAGTTAGGGTCAGTAATCCTCTCTGGTAGTTAGGGTCAGTAATCCTGTCTTGTAGTTAGGTTCAGTAATCCTCTCGGGTAGTTAGGTCAGTAATCCTCTCTGGTAGTTTGGGTCAGTTACCCTCTCTGGAAGTTAGTGTAAGTTACCCTCTCTGGTAGTTAGGGTCAGTAGTCCTCTCTGGTAGTTAGGGACAGTTACCTTCTCTGGTAGTTAGGGTCAGTTATCCTATCTGGTAGTTAGGATCAGTTATCCTCTCTAGTAGTTAGGGTCAGTTATACTCTCTGGTAGTTAGGATCAGTTATCCTCTCTGGTAGTTAAGGTCAGTTACTCTCTCATGTAGTTAGGGTCAGTTATCCTCTCTGGTAGTTAGGGTTAGTTATCGTCTCTGGTAGTTAGGGTCAGTAATCCTCTCTGGTAGTTAGGGTCAGTTACCCTCTCTGGTAGTTAGTGTCAGTTACTCTCTCTTGTATTTAGGGTCAGTAATCCTCTCTGGTAGTTAGGGTCAGTTACCCTCTCTGGTAGTTAGGGTCAGTAATCCTCTCTGGTAGTTAGGGTCAGTTACCCTCTCTGGTAGTTAGGGTCAGTAATCCTCTCTGGTAGTTAGGGTCAGTTACCCTCTCTGGTAGTTAGGGTCAGTTACACTCTCTTTTAGTTAGGGTCAGTAATCCTTTCTGGTAGTTGGGTAAAATACCCTCTCTGGTAGTTAGGGTCAGTTACCCTCTCTGGTAGTTAGGATCAGTTACCCTCTCTGGTAGTTAGGGTCAGTTATTCTTTCTGGTAGTTAGGGTCTGTTACCCTCTCTGGTAGTTAGGGTCAGTAATCCTCTCTGGTAGTTAGGGTCAGTTACCCTCTCTGGTAGTTAGGGTTAGTAATCCACTCTGTTAGTTAGAGTCAGTAATCCTCTCTAGTAGTTAGGGTCAGTTACTCTCTCTGGTAGTTAGGGTCAGTAATCCACTCTGGTAGTTAGGATCAGTAATCCTCTCTAGTAGTTAGGGTCAGTTACTCTCTCTGGTAGTTAGGGTCAGTAATCCTCTCTGGTAGTTAGGGTCAGTTACTCTCTCTGGTAGTTAGGGTCAGTAATCCTCTCTGGTAGTTAGGGTCAGTAATCCACTCTGTTAGTTAGAGTCAGTAATCCTCTCTAGTAGTTAGGGTCAGTTACTCTCTCTGGTAGTTAGGGTCAGTAATCCACTCTGGTAGTTAGGATCAGTAATCCTCTCTAGTAGTTAGGGTCAGTTACTCTCTCTGGTAGTTAGGGTCAGTAATCCTCTCTGGTAGTTAGGGTCAGTTACTCTCTCTGGTAGTTAGGGTCAGTAATCCTCTCTGGTAGTTAGGGTCAGTAATCCTCTCTGGTAGTTAGGGTCAGTAATCCTCTCTGGTAGTTAGGGTCAGTTACCCTCTCTGGTAGTTAGGGTTAGTAATCCACTCTGTTAGTTAGAGTCAGTAATCCTCTCTAGTAGTTAGGGTCAGTTACTCTCTCTGGTAGTTAGGGTCAGTAATCCACTCTGGTAGTTAGGGTCAGTAATCCTCTCTGGTAGTTAGGGTCAGTAATCCTCTCTGGTAGTTAGGGTCAGTTATCCACTCTGGTAGTTAGGGTCAGTAATCCTCTCTGGTAGTTAGGGTCAGTTACTCTCTCTGGTAGTTAGGGTCAGTAATCCACTCTGGTAGTTAGGGTCAGTAATCCTCTCTGGTAGTTAGGGTCAGTTATCCTCTCTGGTAGTTAGGGTCAGTAATCCTCTCTGGTAGTTAGGGTCAGTTACCCTCTCTGGTAGTTAGGGTCAGTAATCCTCTCTGGTAGTTAGGGTCAGTAATCCTCTCTGGTAGTTAGGGTCAGTAATCCTCTCTGGTAGTTAGGGTCAGTAATCCTGTCTTGTAGTTAGGGTCAGTAATCCTCTCTGGTAGTTAGGGTCAGTAATCCTCTCTAGTAGTTAGGGTCAGTAATCCTCTCTGGTTGTTTTGAATGCTGCCTTTACTTTTTCTTCTTTTGTGATTGTTGTTATGTGGTCCTTTTTTACTGGGTTAAGGATGAGGTTGTGGGAGACTAAAAAGAAAGGGTCTCTGTTACCCAGCACTATTTCTATAACGTGTGATCAGCATGCAAATTAAGATGTATTCTTACCTGGGTGTGTTATATCTACCTTGAATATTGAGGAATCAAATTATTTTTTCAATGTCCAGGTAATTCCATGAGAAATGTTCCAGGAAATGCTGGTACCAGGAAGTATGCTATTTGCTTGTCTCATGACATGCCGTGCGTTCATTGAGATGGGCTGTTTTCAGTGAGGAAAAAACATTGCGATGGGAAAAAGTTGACATTGTTTCAGATAGAAGTATGACAAATAAAACTGACAATCATTTATTTTATATAAACACTTTTACATCACAGCCCAAGGCTCAATGCGATCCACCAGTCTTTTATTATGCTAATGTCTATCTATCCAGGAAAATGCATGGTTTTGTGTTGTCAAGTGGGTTAAGGTGTTGTTTCAAGCCTTAGGTTTCTTGTACAATAGGTTGCAGGTTCATTCCCTGGTTGGGGCAAGTATGAGACCAACCTTTTATACATGATCATGGTTGGACAGGGTTGAATTCTCAATTGTGACTACCCTCTGAGTGTTAGAGAAAATGTAGGGCAGCACAATGTTTGAAGTTGACATATTGCCTTTAATCTAACTATGTCTTCGGTCTTGGGGGCCAAGGCTTTACCCTGATGGGATTCACAAGTTCCTCACGTGGTTGTGTGGTTGAGTGGGAAACATTCCCAAAGCAAATGCCATCTTAATGTTCCTGAGGTTGGGGGGTTTTATTCTTCTGGCTGTCCCACATTGTCTCCTTCTCCTCCTGTTTCTAATGTCTAAATAAAGCATTTGAAAATAATGGTGAAATTCATCTTTAATAATGTGGCCGTTCCTGCATCCCGTTGGTTCTGATTACAGCGAGGGAAGTACCTAGTTAAATTAGAAGGAAGTAGCTAGCTCGCTCCAGCACAGTAGATGGCGGCATGCACCCATTTGTTTGCCGACCATCATAATACCATAGAAGAAGAAGTAGCTAGCTAACGTTAGCTATGACACCAGTCCCGCCTGCAGAGTTATCAGAACAGGAAGAACCAGTGCTTGACAGGCAAGGTACACTGTGTACCGTGTTCTATCTAGCTAGCTAGCTACTTCCCTTGTCGTAACATTGTTATCAAAACTGTGATCCTTCCTTAACCCATAGGAAGTCCCACCCAGCTGATTACATTAAAAGGCTAGAAGCCCTCAAAGGCAATGTCCATGCTAACATGGCCTTTTGGCCACTAGAGGCCTCTATCCACCTCTTTGGCTTAGCTCATTGACTTACATTGAACCAGAAATAAAATGAGGGAGTGGAATGTCTCGCTTCCTCTTCCTGTTCCGTCTATGTTGATGCAAATAAAGAGTGGTTCGTGGAGATGCAGGAACGCCCACATGCAGAAACGGCCCGAATTGCGGGCTGCAATTGCACCCTTCTCCACACACTTGGGTTGGCAAATAGCCTTGAGGTTAGGGCATTGGTCCAGTAACCAGAAGGTAGCTGGTTTGATTCCTGGTGCTGACAAGTAGAAAAATTGTTGTGTCCGTGAGCAAGGCACTTAATCCCAAATATGCAGTTAATAATGGCTGTGATGCCACTATCTGTAGGAGTTGGGATACGTAAGAAAACCAAATTCTCACAGCACCTACCATTTTGATTGTAACATAATTTATAATCTCACAATGGGCCTGGAAATTTTACTTCTTATTGTACACAACAATTCTACAAAGATTTTGGTACAGAGCTGTTATATCCAAAATGTTTCTAAAATATGTTAATACTTTAAAGAAGACACTGGGAACTAAATAATTTTCCTAGGGTAATCTGATTACTCTATAGGCTACAGTTTGTTTACAGTGTAGCTGTAATCGCTGCCAAAGGTGCTTCTGCAAAGTATTGACTCAGGGGTGTGAATACTAATGTAAATGAGATATATCTGTATGTTTTTTTAACTTTTTCATTACGGGGTATTGTTTTGTAGATGGGTGAGAAAATAAAAATATATTTTTGAATTCAGGCTTTAACACAACAAAATGTGGAATAAGTCAAGGGGTATGAATACTTTCTGAAGGCACTGTGTGTATATGTGACAGAGCCAAGGCATTTCTGGATCTGGGGTGACTTTTGGGTCTCAGGAAAGGCAGTAGTCATGCGTTTAGCCATACTGTACACTCTCACCACAGTTCTCCTCGTCGGCTCCATTGGGACAGTCTCTATGTCCGTTACACTGCAGAGCCTGGTGCAGACACACTGTGACATTACCACAGGGAAACTGGCCCAGAGGACAACTGCTCTCTACTGTCACGCTGCTGGACACCATCGCTGCAGCTGGAGGGGGGGGGGGGGGGGGGGAGATTGGGGAGGAGATGGGAAGGAGGATGATGAGAGGAGAGGGGAAGGAGGGACATTTTTAGCACATTTAAATAAACCAAGGTCCATTTATAACAGATACGAAGATGACTGAAAGAAAGAAATAAGGTGGGGGGAAAAAAAAGGAAAAAAAAGAAGCTTGTTTCACCCCAACAAATTACGGCGATGCACTAACCACTAACTCCCTATTACAGTCTATTGCATCCATAGTCCCTTTCCATTCGTTCATTCCGTTCATGATGACCTATTACAAAAACATGTGGAATCAGATAATAATAATAATAATAATAATAATAATAATAATAATAATAATAACACTCAGCTCCTAACCTCCTCACTCCCAATCGGCTCTAGCTCCAGAATAGGGAGGTGCCAGAACAAAAAGTGAGCTGGAGAAGGGTGACCTGGGGGGGGGCTCTGAGGTACCGGAGCGCATGAAAATAATCACTTTTCCATATTGGCATAGAGCAGTAGAGTAGAGGCGCTTGCAGAAGTTGCACACATGGGGAACATTTTCTGTAGCCTACGGTTCGGGAAAAATGTGTCCTCTGTAAATCAATTTCATGCATTTCTACATAATTCTAGATGATTGGAGACTTTAGCAGAATCTTTTTTAATACCTCACAAATGATCGAAGTGACAGGCTAGGCTACTTTGACACGGACAAACTGAGAATCTGAGATCAATAAACAATCCATCAATAGCCCAGGCCTAGGTATGTGGAGACACACATATTGTACAATATGAGGAGGACATTATAGTCCTAAAAAAGCTTTCCAGTTTCACTGACTCACCCATTGATGCGCAGCTCACTCACCTGCAATGGCTGATGCGCTCGTGCCAAAAGCTTTACTTTGTAAAACAATGCAATAGTTATATTTGGAAGTTGTATAACTTGGTCTCCTACAGACAGATTAGTCTTCTCTTTTCAGCAGGATCCATTTGCTGTGTTTTCCCACGATTGTATTTGAAATATCGCGAAAGGCCTGTTTTGTCTGCATGCTGTTCACTGACAGATTTGCTGGCGTTTCCGGACTATAGGCATGCCTTGACATTGCGCAACACACAATCCACAGCTACGCTATTTAGAAACAAAAATACAAAATATAGATTCTCTGTGGCTAAATTATAGGCCTACTCCAGGTGTAGTATTCTGAATTATTTAATTTCTTTCTGAACAGACAGCAGTAATTCTATAACTTTTGCAAATGTATTTCAATTTATCAGGGGTGCTGCGGCAC
>NC_140011.1:42625156-42688626 GCF_964263955.1 Coregonus lavaretus | reverse complement strand
AATCTGGTTATATAAAACTGCACTTAAATCTCATATCCTCAATAGTTTTTTCATGAATTGTCATAGAAACATCAAACTATATCCAAATTATTCAAACCCTCAATGGAACTGACGCAAGCCATCACCCCCATACAAGTTTCGGCTTTGCAAATGGTTTTACAGAATTACCTGATGGTGACATTTAGCACACCATCTCACAGTACTCTCTCAGAGCCAAAACATGTAACTGGCCCTTCACACCTCTGGCTCTAACCAAACCGATTGGTTGCTAGGGATCAGGTTGCCAAGTGCTTTATCACACCCCTGGGGTCAGGCAATCACAGGCTGTCATCTTGGGTTTCAGTTCCCCCCAATTCCTGCCGCCCCCTCTCAGTTTTTTTTATTTTTTAGTTTTTTTATTTAACCTTTATTTAACCAGGTAAGCCAGTTGAGAACAAGTTCTCATTTACAACTGCGACCTGGCCAAGATAAAACAAAGCAGTGCGATAAAAACAACACAGAGTTCAGTCTTCTTCAAGCAGTTGCAGAGAGAGCATCAAACTCCTCTTCCCTGCCCAACACGACTGGACTCATTCCCATATCTGTGGGATGGTGTGCGTGTATAAAGTAAGTTGAGGAAACTGTATCAGTGTATATTACTGCTGGTTGTTCAATATTAATTTTTAGTTCTATATAGTTATTTTCCATTAGTTTCTGCTCTATCCTGTAAGGTTCTGTATCTGTGCATTATAATAATAATAATAATAATAATAATAATAATAATAATAATAATAATATGCCATTTAGCAGACGCTTTTATCCAAAGCGACTTACAGTCATGCGTGCATACATTTTTGTGTATGGGTGGTCCCGGGGATCGAGCCCACTACCTTGGCGTTACAAGCGCCGTGCTCTACCAGCTGAGCTACAGAGGACCACGGTGTATTGTCTTGTCCTGGTGTATTCATATGGTATGTGAATATTTATTGCCTATTTTCTCCTGTTACAGAAACACTACCATTCTACTTTCCATGTCTGCCTGTGTATGTCAATAAAGTATCCCTGTGTGTAACACTGAGGTTGAACCATTCCCCATCTCCTCTGACTGGGTGCGGTGCTAGCAGGTCACGTAGAGCCAAACGTGTGTAATTAATTACTGAGCACAATGATGTGTAATTAATTACAGAGCACAATGGTGTGTAATTAATTACTGAGCACAATGGTGTGTTATTAATTACTGAGCACAATGGTGTGTAATTACTGACCACAATGATGTGTAATTAATTACAGAGCACAATGGTGTGTAATTAATTACTGAGCACAATGGTGTGTTATTAATTACTGAGCACAATGGTGTGTAATTACTGACCACAATGGTGTGTAATTAATTACTGACACAATGGTGTGTAATTACTGAGAACAATGGCGTGTAATTACTGAGCACAATGGTGTGTAATTACTGACCACAGTGGTGTGTAATTACTGATGTACAGTATATAATGACATAGTGTCTGTCCAGGGCCCTGACCACTGTTTTGTTTCAATGTACTTATGGAGACAACACTGAGCGACTTGTTCTTGCCAAAATAACACCACAACCCTTGAAGACCTCCACCTGGCTTCCACCACAACCCCGAAGACCTCCACCTGGCTGCCACCACAACCCTGAAGACCTCCACCTGGCTTCCACCACAACTCTGAAGACCTCCACCTGGCTGCCACCACAACTCTGAAGACCTCCACCTGGCTGCCACCACAACTCTGAAGACCTCCACCTGGCTGCCACCACAACTCTGAAGACCTCCACCTGGCTGCCACCACAACTCTGAAGACCTCCACCTGGCTGCCACCACAACTCTGAAGAGCTCCACCTGGCTGCCACATTGATGCTAGCTCTGAACAAACTGCAGAAGTCAAGATTAATTTGGATAAGTAGAAAATGCTATATCCCACATTCTGCACGTTGCACTGGACCAGGGTATCTATAGACCAGGGTATCTATAAACCAGTGTATCTAAAATGGAATTTGGTTGATTTGGTTGATATTACATTTACATTTACATTTACGTCATTTAGCAGACGCTCTTATCCAGAGCGACTTACAGTTAGTAGACCCCTAGATATGAGGACTGTTAATGATGTTTTGCAGTGCTAATGATTCTTATGTGCCACTTGAAACATGACGTCTTTTAAGTCATGCAACAGAAACCCAGTGCCTAAATGATGGTCCAAATGCAAACCCTCAGTCCAGTCATATGCAGATACTGTAAGTAATGGGTAGGTCACTGTTTCGTCCACACTGGTATGAGGTGAAGTCTCCCCTGTCCCCTCTCTGTCCGTCATGGTCCGGTATGTTGCTACTCGCCAGTGGGCAGGGGCCCATTTCATAATGGAGGATTTGTGGGGCTTTTACAGTTTATGAATTGATGTTCTCATATGAATTACATGTTGTTTCTTCTACCTACTGTATATGAGTAGCTGTTCTTGGAAGATGTTAAACTACCTTATGAATCTGTTACTTTGAGGTTCTGATGCTGTAAAACGAATTGTCCATTTCTCTCTGTGGAAGATGAGACATTTATCTTTTCAAATGGAAGGGTTGTATTCCTTCCCTAAGCTAACATATTCAATTGTTTTAAGATGGTCATACCAAGGAATATTTAGCCATTATATTTATAATTGTAGGACCCCTGTAGGTCTAAAAAACAATATAAACTAATTATTTGATTAAACTTACTGCTATTATCCCCTAGGAACACATTGAATAACAGATTCATACATGGAAAAACAGATACAAAAAAATAAATCAAAAGGAAGTTTGTTTTGAAGTGTCTGCCCTATCTATATGGTAGATCTAGATCTCTCCTGTTCCTGAGAGTCTTATCTTTCCATAGAGGGGTCATAGTAATTTGTAGGCCCAAACCGTTCGGATTTCAGGATGTTTCCTGGTCAGACAAACACGCTCTAGTTATGCTACCTTTCACCGCAGATGCGGAAAGTGCAACATGTGGTGGGTTGAGACACAGCCGCATGCAAAAAAACAAAGATCTCTATTTTAAACAGACAGATTTTGGTGTGGATTTTATTCTTATGCTAATTAGATTTCCGCACAGCGCAGACAGCAACTCTATCTTTCAATATGCAAGACTTTTATTCCTGCCCTATAACAAAGAGTACTAAAACATTTTAGTGCAGGATAACATTGCAACTGTTAACTCCTATTTTTGCCATGAGTCTAATAACTATGATCTGGTTATCCTCCATTATTATGTATTTTTTGTGATAATTGCCAACGTCTGTATCTTTGTAACCCCCACTGACGTAACGCAACGTATGACTGATAAAACACCATTCAACTGGAAATCTGTCCCATGTTCCTTTTCAGTCTGTAGTTCAAGTCAGTGTTTAACCGGCACAAACATCCAGTTCCACCAACATCTATCTAATCTACACATCTTTCTCTAAATATGATGTTACAAATGGATAGGCACAAAATAACATTTCATATGATCATCAAATCAAAATATGCTTCGTAAACAATATGTGTAAACTAACAGTGAAATGCTGACATTTACATTTTAGCAGACGCTCTTATCCAGAGCGACTTACAGTTTGTGAATACATTTTTTTTTTTTTATACTGGCCCCCCTGTGGGAATCGAACCCACAACCCTGGCGTTGCAAACGCCATGCTCTATCAACTGAGCTACATCCCTGCCGGCCATTCCCTCCCCTACCCTGGACGACGCTGGGCCAATTGTGCGCCGCCCATGAGTCTCCCGGTCGCGGCGACAGAGCCTGGATTCGAACCAGGATCTCTAGTGGCACAGTTAGCACTGCGATGCAGTGCCTTAGACCACTGCGCCACTCAGGAGTACAAGGGCCCTTCCCAACAACGCAGAATAGATCTATATATATATTTTTTAATTCTACTAATAATAGAAAACATGAAGAATAAAAATTCATTGAGTAATGATAGCACTGTATATACAAAAGCTCTGCTAGAGTTGCCCTGGTCAACTGTAAGTGCTGTTATTGTGAAGTGGAAACATGTAGGCGCAACAACGGTTCAGCTGTGAAGTGGTAGGCCACACAAGCTCACAGAACGGGACTGCCGAGTGCTGTAGCAAGTAAAAATAGTCTGTCCTCGGTTGCAACACTCGAATTCCAAACTGCCTCTGGAAGCATCGTCAGCACAAGAACTGTTCTTTGGGAGCTTAATGAAATGGGTTTCCATGGCCGAGCAGCCGCACACAAGCCTAAGATCACCATGCGCAATGCAAAGCTTCGGCTGGAGTGGTGTAAAGCTCGGCGCCTTTGGACTCTGGAGCAGTGGAAACGCGTTCTCTGGAGTGACGAATCAAGCTTCACCATCTGACAGTCTGATGGACGAATCTGGGTTTGGCGGATGCCAGTAGAACGCTACTTGCCCCAATGCATAATGCCAACTGTAAAGTTTGGTGGAGGAGGAATAATGGCCTGGGGCTGTTTTTCATGGTTGGGGCTAGGCCCCTCAGTTCCAATGAAGGGAAATCTTAACACTACAGCATACAATTACATTCTAGGCGATTCTGTGCATCCAACTTTGTGGCAACAGTTTGGGGAAGGCCCTGTTTCAGCATGACAATGCCCCCGCGCACAAAGCGAGGTCCATAAAGAAATGGTTTGTCAAGATCAGTATGGAAGAACTTGACTGGCCTACACACAGCCATGACCTCAACCCCATCGAACACCTTTGGGATTACATTTTAAATTTTTACATTTTTGTCATTTAGCAGACGCTCTTATCCAGAGCGACTTACAGTTAGTGAGTGCATACATTTTTTTCATACTGGCCCCCCGTGGGAATCTAACCCACAACCCTGGCGTTGCAAGCACCACGCTCTACCAACTGAGCTACACTGTCCCTAAGTGTGCGTGTATAAAGTAAGTTGAGGAAACTGTATCAGTGTATATTACTGCTGGTTGTTCAATATTAATTTTTAGTTCTATATAGTTATTTTCCATTAGTTTCTGCTCTATCCTGTAAGGTTCTGTATCTGTGCATTATAATAATAATAATAATAATAATAATAATAATAATATGCCATTTAGCAGACGCTTTTATCCAAAGCGACTTACAGTCATGCGTGCATACATTTTTGTGTATGGGTGGTCCCGGGGATCGAGCCCACTACCTTGGCGTTACAAGCGCCGTGCTCTACCAGCTGAGCTACAGAGGACCACGGTGTATTGTCTTGTCCTGGTGTATTCATATGGTATGTGAATATTTATTGCCTATTTTCTCCTGTTACAGAAACACTACCATTCTACTTTCCATGTCTGCCTGTGTATGTCAATAAAGTATCCCTGTGTGTAGCACTGAGGTTGAACCATTCCCCATCTCCTCTGACTGGGTGCGGTGCTAGCAGGTCACGTAGAGCCAAACGTGTGTAATTAATTACTGAGCACAATGATGTGTAATTAATTACAGAGCACAATGGTGTGTAATTAATTACTGAGCACAATGGTGTGTTATTAATTACTGAGCACAATGGTGTGTAATTACTGACCACAATGATGTGTAATTAATTACAGAGCACAATGGTGTGTAATTAATTACTGAGCACAATGGTGTGTTATTAATTACTGAGCACAATGGTGTGTAATTACTGACCACAATGGTGTGTAATTAATTACTGACACAATGGTGTGTAATTACTGAGAACAATGGCGTGTAATTACTGAGCACAATGGTGTGTAATTACTGACCACAGTGGTGTGTAATTACTGATGTACAGTATATAATGACATAGTGTCTGTCCAGGGCCCTGACCACTGTTTTGTTTCAATGTACTTATAGAGACAACACTGAGCGACTTGTTCTTGCCAAAATAACACCACAACCCTTGAAGACCTCCACCTGGCTTCCACCACAACCCCGAAGACCTCCACCTGGCTGCCACCACAACCCTGAAGACCTCCACCTGGCTTCCACCACAACTCTGAAGACCTCCACCTGGCTGCCACCACAACTCTGAAGACCTCCACCTGGCTGCCACCACAACTCTGAAGACCTCCACCTGGCTGCCACCACAACTCTGAAGACCTCCACCTGGCTGCCACCACAACTCTGAAGACCTCCACCTGGCTGCCACCACAACTCTGAAGAGCTCCACCTGGCTGCCACATTGATGCTAGCTCTGAACAAACTGCAGAAGTCAAGATTAATTTGGATAAGTAGAAAATGCTATATCCCACATTCTGCACGTTGCACTGGACCAGGGTATCTATAGACCAGGGTATCTATAAACCAGTGTATCTAAAATGGAATTTGGTTGATTTGGTTGATATTACATTTACATTTACATTTACGTCATTTAGCAGACGCTCTTATCCAGAGCGACTTACAGTTAGTAGACCCCTAGATATGAGGACTGTTAATGATGTTTTGCAGTGCTAATGATTCTTATGTGCCACTTGAAACATGACGTCTTTTAAGTCATGCAACAGAAACCCAGTGCCTAAATGATGGTCCAAATGCAAACCCTCAGTCCAGTCATATGCAGATACTGTAAGTAATGGGTAGGTCACTGTTTCGTCCACACTGGTATGAGGTGAAGTCTCCCCTGTCCCCTCTCTGTCCGTCATGGTCCGGTATGTTGCTACTCGCCAGTGGGCAGGGGCCCATTTCATAATGGAGGATTTGTGGGGCTTTTACAGTTTATGAATTGATGTTCTCATATGAATTACATGTTGTTTCTTCTACCTACTGTATATGAGTAGCTGTTCTTGGAAGATGTTAAACTACCTTATGAATCTGTTACTTTGAGGTTCTGATGCTGTAAAACGAATTGTCCATTTCTCTCTGTGGAAGATGAGACATTTATCTTTTCAAATGGAAGGGTTGTATTCCTTCCCTAAGCTAACATATTCAATTGTTTTAAGATGGTCATACCAAGGAATATTTAGCCATTATATTTATAATTGTAGGACCCCTGTAGGTCTAAAAAACAATATAAACTAATTATTTGATTAAACTTACTGCTATTATCCCCTAGGAACACATTGAATAACAGATTCATACATGGAAAAACAGATACAAAAAAATAAATCAAAAGGAAGTTTGTTTTGAAGTGTCTGCCCTATCTATATGGTAGATCTAGATCTCTCCTGTTCCTGAGAGTCTTATCTTTCCATAGAGGGGTCATAGTAATTTGTAGGCCCAAACCGTTCGGATTTCAGGATGTTTCCTGGTCAGACAAACACGCTCTAGTTATGCTACCTTTCACCGCAGATGCGGAAAGTGCAACATGTGGTGGGTTGAGACACAGCCGCATGCAAAAAAACAAAGATCTCTATTTTAAACAGACAGATTTTGGTGTGGATTTTATTCTTATGCTAATTAGATTTCCGCACAGCGCAGACAGCAACTCTATCTTTCAATATGCAAGACTTTTATTCCTGCCCTATAACAAAGAGTACTAAAACATTTTAGTGCAGGATAACATTGCAACTGTTAACTCCTATTTTTGCCATGAGTCTAATAACTATGATCTGGTTATCCTCCATTATTATGTATTTTTTGTGATAATTGCCAACGTCTGTATCTTTGTAACCCCCACTGACGTAACGCAACGTATGACTGATAAAACACCATTCAACTGGAAATCTGTCCCATGTTCCTTTTCAGTCTGTAGTTCAAGTCAGTGTTTAACCGGCACAAACATCCAGTTCCACCAACATCTATCTAATCTACACATCTTTCTCTAAATATGATGTTACAAATGGATAGGCACAAAATAACATTTCATATGATCATCAAATCAAAATATGCTTCGTAAACAATATGTGTAAACTAACAGTGAAATGCTGACATTTACATTTTAGCAGACGCTCTTATCCAGAGCGACTTACAGTTTGTGAATACATTTTATTTTTTTTATACTGGCCCCCCTGTGGGAATCGAACCCACAACCCTGGCGTTGCAAACGCCATGCTCTATCAACTGAGCTACATCCCTGCCGGCCATTCCCTCCCCTACCCTGGACGACGCTGGGCCAATTGTGCGCCGCCCATGAGTCTCCCGGTCGCGGCGACAGAGCCTGGATTCGAACCAGGATCTCTAGTGGCACAGTTAGCACTGCGATGCAGTGCCTTAGACCACTGCGCCACTCAGGAGTACAAGGGCCCTTCCCAACAACGCAGAATAGATCTATATATATATTTTTTAATTCTACTAATAATAGAAAACATGAAGAATAAAAATTCATTGAGTAATGATAGCACTGTATATACAAAAGCTCTGCTAGAGTTGCCCTGGTCAACTGTAAGTGCTGTTATTGTGAAGTGGAAACATGTAGGCGCAACAACGGTTCAGCTGTGAAGTGGTAGGCCACACAAGCTCACAGAACGGGACTGCCGAGTGCTGTAGCAAGTAAAAATAGTCTGTCCTCGGTTGCAACACTCGAATTCCAAACTGCCTCTGGAAGCATCGTCAGCACAAGAACTGTTCTTTGGGAGCTTAATGAAATGGGTTTCCATGGCCGAGCAGCCGCACACAAGCCTAAGATCACCATGCGCAATGCAAAGCTTCGGCTGGAGTGGTGTAAAGCTCGGCGCCTTTGGACTCTGGAGCAGTGGAAACGCGTTCTCTGGAGTGACGAATCAAGCTTCACCATCTGACAGTCTGATGGACGAATCTGGGTTTGGCGGATGCCAGTAGAACGCTACTTGCCCCAATGCATAATGCCAACTGTAAAGTTTGGTGGAGGAGGAATAATGGCCTGGGGCTGTTTTTCATGGTTGGGGCTAGGCCCCTCAGTTCCAATGAAGGGAAATCTTAACACTACAGCATACAATTACATTCTAGGCGATTCTGTGCATCCAACTTTGTGGCAACAGTTTGGGGAAGGCCCTGTTTCAGCATGACAATGCCCCCGCGCACAAAGCGAGGTCCATAAAGAAATGGTTTGTCAAGATCAGTATGGAAGAACTTGACTGGCCTACACACAGCCATGACCTCAACCCCATCGAACACCTTTGGGATTACATTTTAAATTTTTACATTTTTGTCATTTAGCAGACGCTCTTATCCAGAGCGACTTACAGTTAGTGAGTGCATACATTTTTTTCATACTGGCCCCCCGTGGGAATCTAACCCACAACCCTGGCGTTGCAAGCACCACGCTCTACCAACTGAGCTACACTGTCCCTAAGTGTGCGTGTATAAAGTAAGTTGAGGAAACTGTATCAGTGTATATTACTGCTGGTTGTTCAATTTTTTTATTTTTAGTTCTATATAGTTATTTTCCATTAGTTTCTGCTCTATCCTGTAAGGTTCTGTATCTGTGCATTATAATAATAATAATAATAATAATAATAATAATAATAATAATATGCCATTTAGCAGACGCTTTTATCCAAAGCGACTTACAGTCATGCGTGCATACATTTTTGTGTATGGGTGGTCCCGGGGATCGAGCCCACTACCTTGGCGTTACAAGCGCCGTGCTCTACCAGCTGAGCTACAGAGGACCACGGTGTATTGTCTTGTCCTGGTGTATTCATATGGTATGTGAATATTTATTGCCTATTTTCTCCTGTTACAGAAACACTACCATTCTACTTTCCATGTCTGCCTGTGTATGTCAATAAAGTATCCCTGTGTGTAGCACTGAGGTTGAACCATTCCCCATCTCCTCTGACTGGGTGCGGTGCTAGCAGGTCACGTAGAGCCAAACGTGTGTAATTAATTACTGAGCACAATGATGTGTAATTAATTACAGAGCACAATGGTGTGTAATTAATTACTGAGCACAATGGTGTGTTATTAATTACTGAGCACAATGGTGTGTAATTACTGACCACAATGATGTGTAATTAATTACAGAGCACAATGGTGTGTAATTAATTACTGAGCACAATGGTGTGTTATTAATTACTGAGCACAATGGTGTGTAATTACTGACCACAATGGTGTGTAATTAATTACTGACACAATGGTGTGTAATTACTGAGAACAATGGCGTGTAATTACTGAGCACAATGGTGTGTAATTACTGACCACAGTGGTGTGTAATTACTGATGTACAGTATATAATGACATAGTGTCTGTCCAGGGCCCTGACCACTGTTTTGTTTCAATGTACTTATAGAGACAACACTGAGCGACTTGTTCTTGCCAAAATAACACCACAACCCTTGAAGACCTCCACCTGGCTTCCACCACAACCCCGAAGACCTCCACCTGGCTGCCACCACAACCCTGAAGACCTCCACCTGGCTTCCACCACAACTCTGAAGACCTCCACCTGGCTGCCACCACAACTCTGAAGACCTCCACCTGGCTGCCACCACAACTCTGAAGACCTCCACCTGGCTGCCACCACAACTCTGAAGACCTCCACCTGGCTGCCACCACAACTCTGAAGACCTCCACCTGGCTGCCACCACAACTCTGAAGAGCTCCACCTGGCTGCCACATTGATGCTAGCTCTGAACAAACTGCAGAAGTCAAGATTAATTTGGATAAGTAGAAAATGCTATATCCCACATTCTGCACGTTGCACTGGACCAGGGTATCTATAGACCAGGGTATCTATAAACCAGTGTATCTAAAATGGAATTTGGTTGATTTGGTTGATATTACATTTACATTTACATTTACGTCATTTAGCAGACGCTCTTATCCAGAGCGACTTACAGTTAGTAGACCCCTAGATATGAGGACTGTTAATGATGTTTTGCAGTGCTAATGATTCTTATGTGCCACTTGAAACATGACGTCTTTTAAGTCATGCAACAGAAACCCAGTGCCTAAATGATGGTCCAAATGCAAACCCTCAGTCCAGTCATATGCAGATACTGTAAGTAATGGGTAGGTCACTGTTTCGTCCACACTGGTATGAGGTGAAGTCTCCCCTGTCCCCTCTCTGTCCGTCATGGTCCGGTATGTTGCTACTCGCCAGTGGGCAGGGGCCCATTTCATAATGGAGGATTTGTGGGGCTTTTACAGTTTATGAATTGATGTTCTCATATGAATTACATGTTGTTTCTTCTACCTACTGTATATGAGTAGCTGTTCTTGGAAGATGTTAAACTACCTTATGAATCTGTTACTTTGAGGTTCTGATGCTGTAAAACGAATTGTCCATTTCTCTCTGTGGAAGATGAGACATTTATCTTTTCAAATGGAAGGGTTGTATTCCTTCCCTAAGCTAACATATTCAATTGTTTTAAGATGGTCATACCAAGGAATATTTAGCCATTATATTTATAATTGTAGGACCCCTGTAGGTCTAAAAAACAATATAAACTAATTATTTGATTAAACTTACTGCTATTATCCCCTAGGAACACATTGAATAACAGATTCATACATGGAAAAACAGATACAAAAAAATAAATCAAAAGGAAGTTTGTTTTGAAGTGTCTGCCCTATCTATATGGTAGATCTAGATCTCTCCTGTTCCTGAGAGTCTTATCTTTCCATAGAGGGGTCATAGTAATTTGTAGGCCCAAACCGTTCGGATTTCAGGATGTTTCCTGGTCAGACAAACACGCTCTAGTTATGCTACCTTTCACCGCAGATGCGGAAAGTGCAACATGTGGTGGGTTGAGACACAGCCGCATGCAAAAAAACAAAGATCTCTATTTTAAACAGACAGATTTTGGTGTGGATTTTATTCTTATGCTAATTAGATTTCCGCACAGCGCAGACAGCAACTCTATCTTTCAATATGCAAGACTTTTATTCCTGCCCTATAACAAAGAGTACTAAAACATTTTAGTGCAGGATAACATTGCAACTGTTAACTCCTATTTTTGCCATGAGTCTAATAACTATGATCTGGTTATCCTCCATTATTATGTATTTTTTGTGATAATTGCCAACGTCTGTATCTTTGTAACCCCCACTGACGTAACGCAACGTATGACTGATAAAACACCATTCAACTGGAAATCTGTCCCATGTTCCTTTTCAGTCTGTAGTTCAAGTCAGTGTTTAACCGGCACAAACATCCAGTTCCACCAACATCTATCTAATCTACACATCTTTCTCTAAATATGATGTTACAAATGGATAGGCACAAAATAACATTTCATATGATCATCAAATCAAAATATGCTTCGTAAACAATATGTGTAAACTAACAGTGAAATGCTGACATTTACATTTTAGCAGACGCTCTTATCCAGAGCGACTTACAGTTTGTGAATACATTTTTTTTTTTTTATACTGGCCCCCCTGTGGGAATCGAACCCACAACCCTGGCGTTGCAAACGCCATGCTCTATCAACTGAGCTACATCCCTGCCGGCCATTCCCTCCCCTACCCTGGACGACGCTGGGCCAATTGTGCGCCGCCCATGAGTCTCCCGGTCGCGGCGACAGAGCCTGGATTCGAACCAGGATCTCTAGTGGCACAGTTAGCACTGCGATGCAGTGCCTTAGACCACTGCGCCACTCAGGAGTACAAGGGCCCTTCCCAACAACGCAGAATAGATCTATATATATATTTTTTAATTCTACTAATAATAGAAAACATGAAGAATAAAAATTCATTGAGTAATGATAGCACTGTATATACAAAAGCTCTGCTAGAGTTGCCCTGGTCAACTGTAAGTGCTGTTATTGTGAAGTGGAAACATGTAGGCGCAACAACGGTTCAGCTGTGAAGTGGTAGGCCACACAAGCTCACAGAACGGGACTGCCGAGTGCTGTAGCAAGTAAAAATAGTCTGTCCTCGGTTGCAACACTCGAATTCCAAACTGCCTCTGGAAGCATCGTCAGCACAAGAACTGTTCTTTGGGAGCTTAATGAAATGGGTTTCCATGGCCGAGCAGCCGCACACAAGCCTAAGATCACCATGCGCAATGCAAAGCTTCGGCTGGAGTGGTGTAAAGCTCGGCGCCTTTGGACTCTGGAGCAGTGGAAACGCGTTCTCTGGAGTGACGAATCAAGCTTCACCATCTGACAGTCTGATGGACGAATCTGGGTTTGGCGGATGCCAGTAGAACGCTACTTGCCCCAATGCATAATGCCAACTGTAAAGTTTGGTGGAGGAGGAATAATGGCCTGGGGCTGTTTTTCATGGTTGGGGCTAGGCCCCTCAGTTCCAATGAAGGGAAATCTTAACACTACAGCATACAATTACATTCTAGGCGATTCTGTGCATCCAACTTTGTGGCAACAGTTTGGGGAAGGCCCTGTTTCAGCATGACAATGCCCCCGCGCACAAAGCGAGGTCCATAAAGAAATGGTTTGTCAAGATCAGTATGGAAGAACTTGACTGGCCTACACACAGCCATGACCTCAACCCCATCGAACACCTTTGGGATTACATTTTAAATTTTTACATTTTTGTCATTTAGCAGACGCTCTTATCCAGAGCGACTTACAGTTAGTGAGTGCATACATTTTTTTCATACTGGCCCCCCGTGGGAATCTAACCCACAACCCTGGCGTTGCAAGCACCACGCTCTACCAACTGAGCTACACTGTCCCTAAGTGTGCGTGTATAAAGTAAGTTGAGGAAACTGTATCAGTGTATATTACTGCTGGTTGTTCAATATTAATTTTTAGTTCTATATAGTTATTTTCCATTAGTTTCTGCTCTATCCTGTAAGGTTCTGTATCTGTGCATTATAATAATAATAATAATAATAATAATAATAATAATATGCCATTTAGCAGACGCTTTTATCCAAAGCGACTTACAGTCATGCGTGCATACATTTTTGTGTATGGGTGGTCCCGGGGATCGAGCCCACTACCTTGGCGTTACAAGCGCCGTGCTCTACCAGCTGAGCTACAGAGGACCACGGTGTATTGTCTTGTCCTGGTGTATTCATATGGTATGTGAATATTTATTGCCTATTTTCTCCTGTTACAGAAACACTACCATTCTACTTTCCATGTCTGCCTGTGTATGTCAATAAAGTATCCCTGTGTGTAGCACTGAGGTTGAACCATTCCCCATCTCCTCTGACTGGGTGCGGTGCTAGCAGGTCACGTAGAGCCAAACGTGTGTAATTAATTACTGAGCACAATGATGTGTAATTAATTACAGAGCACAATGGTGTGTAATTAATTACTGAGCACAATGGTGTGTTATTAATTACTGAGCACAATGGTGTGTAATTACTGACCACAATGATGTGTAATTAATTACAGAGCACAATGGTGTGTAATTAATTACTGAGCACAATGGTGTGTTATTAATTACTGAGCACAATGGTGTGTAATTACTGACCACAATGGTGTGTAATTAATTACTGACACAATGGTGTGTAATTACTGAGAACAATGGCGTGTAATTACTGAGCACAATGGTGTGTAATTACTGACCACAGTGGTGTGTAATTACTGATGTACAGTATATAATGACATAGTGTCTGTCCAGGGCCCTGACCACTGTTTTGTTTCAATGTACTTATAGAGACAACACTGAGCGACTTGTTCTTGCCAAAATAACACCACAACCCTTGAAGACCTCCACCTGGCTTCCACCACAACCCCGAAGACCTCCACCTGGCTGCCACCACAACCCTGAAGACCTCCACCTGGCTTCCACCACAACTCTGAAGACCTCCACCTGGCTGCCACCACAACTCTGAAGACCTCCACCTGGCTGCCACCACAACTCTGAAGACCTCCACCTGGCTGCCACCACAACTCTGAAGACCTCCACCTGGCTGCCACCACAACTCTGAAGACCTCCACCTGGCTGCCACCACAACTCTGAAGAGCTCCACCTGGCTGCCACATTGATGCTAGCTCTGAACAAACTGCAGAAGTCAAGATTAATTTGGATAAGTAGAAAATGCTATATCCCACATTCTGCACGTTGCACTGGACCAGGGTATCTATAGACCAGGGTATCTATAAACCAGTGTATCTAAAATGGAATTTGGTTGATTTGGTTGATATTACATTTACATTTACATTTACGTCATTTAGCAGACGCTCTTATCCAGAGCGACTTACAGTTAGTAGACCCCTAGATATGAGGACTGTTAATGATGTTTTGCAGTGCTAATGATTCTTATGTGCCACTTGAAACATGACGTCTTTTAAGTCATGCAACAGAAACCCAGTGCCTAAATGATGGTCCAAATGCAAACCCTCAGTCCAGTCATATGCAGATACTGTAAGTAATGGGTAGGTCACTGTTTCGTCCACACTGGTATGAGGTGAAGTCTCCCCTGTCCCCTCTCTGTCCGTCATGGTCCGGTATGTTGCTACTCGCCAGTGGGCAGGGGCCCATTTCATAATGGAGGATTTGTGGGGCTTTTACAGTTTATGAATTGATGTTCTCATATGAATTACATGTTGTTTCTTCTACCTACTGTATATGAGTAGCTGTTCTTGGAAGATGTTAAACTACCTTATGAATCTGTTACTTTGAGGTTCTGATGCTGTAAAACGAATTGTCCATTTCTCTCTGTGGAAGATGAGACATTTATCTTTTCAAATGGAAGGGTTGTATTCCTTCCCTAAGCTAACATATTCAATTGTTTTAAGATGGTCATACCAAGGAATATTTAGCCATTATATTTATAATTGTAGGACCCCTGTAGGTCTAAAAAACAATATAAACTAATTATTTGATTAAACTTACTGCTATTATCCCCTAGGAACACATTGAATAACAGATTCATACATGGAAAAACAGATACAAAAAAATAAATCAAAAGGAAGTTTGTTTTGAAGTGTCTGCCCTATCTATATGGTAGATCTAGATCTCTCCTGTTCCTGAGAGTCTTATCTTTCCATAGAGGGGTCATAGTAATTTGTAGGCCCAAACCGTTCGGATTTCAGGATGTTTCCTGGTCAGACAAACACGCTCTAGTTATGCTACCTTTCACCGCAGATGCGGAAAGTGCAACATGTGGTGGGTTGAGACACAGCCGCATGCAAAAAAACAAAGATCTCTATTTTAAACAGACAGATTTTGGTGTGGATTTTATTCTTATGCTAATTAGATTTCCGCACAGCGCAGACAGCAACTCTATCTTTCAATATGCAAGACTTTTATTCCTGCCCTATAACAAAGAGTACTAAAACATTTTAGTGCAGGATAACATTGCAACTGTTAACTCCTATTTTTGCCATGAGTCTAATAACTATGATCTGGTTATCCTCCATTATTATGTATTTTTTGTGATAATTGCCAACGTCTGTATCTTTGTAACCCCCACTGACGTAACGCAACGTATGACTGATAAAACACCATTCAACTGGAAATCTGTCCCATGTTCCTTTTCAGTCTGTAGTTCAAGTCAGTGTTTAACCGGCACAAACATCCAGTTCCACCAACATCTATCTAATCTACACATCTTTCTCTAAATATGATGTTACAAATGGATAGGCACAAAATAACATTTCATATGATCATCAAATCAAAATATGCTTCGTAAACAATATGTGTAAACTAACAGTGAAATGCTGACATTTACATTTTAGCAGACGCTCTTATCCAGAGCGACTTACAGTTTGTGAATACATTTTTTTTTTTTTATACTGGCCCCCCTGTGGGAATCGAACCCACAACCCTGGCGTTGCAAACGCCATACTCTATCAACTGAGCTACATCCCTGCCGGCCATTCCCTCCCCTACCCTGGACGACGCTGGGCCAATTGTGCGCCGCCCATGAGTCTCCCGGTCGCGGCGACAGAGCCTGGATTCGAACCAGGATCTCTAGTGGCACAGTTAGCACTGCGATGCAGTGCCTTAGACCACTGCGCCACTCAGGAGTACAAGGGCCCTTCCCAACAACGCAGAATAGATCTATATATATATTTTTTAATTCTACTAATAATAGAAAACATGAAGAATAAAAATTCATTGAGTAATGATAGCACTGTATATACAAAAGCTCTGCTAGAGTTGCCCTGGTCAACTGTAAGTGCTGTTATTGTGAAGTGGAAACATGTAGGCGCAACAACGGTTCAGCTGTGAAGTGGTAGGCCACACAAGCTCACAGAACGGGACTGCCGAGTGCTGTAGCAAGTAAAAATAGTCTGTCCTCGGTTGCAACACTCGAATTCCAAACTGCCTCTGGAAGCATCGTCAGCACAAGAACTGTTCTTTGGGAGCTTAATGAAATGGGTTTCCATGGCCGAGCAGCCGCACACAAGCCTAAGATCACCATGCGCAATGCAAAGCTTCGGCTGGAGTGGTGTAAAGCTCGGCGCCTTTGGACTCTGGAGCAGTGGAAACGCGTTCTCTGGAGTGACGAATCAAGCTTCACCATCTGACAGTCTGATGGACGAATCTGGGTTTGGCGGATGCCAGTAGAACGCTACTTGCCCCAACGCATAATGCCAACTGTAAAGTTTGGTGGAGGAGGAATAATGGCCTGGGGCTGTTTTTCATGGTTGGGGCTAGGCCCCTCAGTTCCAATGAAGGGAAATCTTAACACTACAGCATACAATTACATTCTAGGCGATTCTGTGCATCCAACTTTGTGGCAACAGTTTGGGGAAGGCCCTGTTTCAGCATGACAATGCCCCCGCGCACAAAGCGAGGTCCATAAAGAAATGGTTTGTCAAGATCAGTATGGAAGAACTTGACTGGCCTACACACAGCCATGACCTCAACCCCATCGAACACCTTTGGGATTACATTTTAAATTTTTACATTTTTGTCATTTAGCAGACGCTCTTATCCAGAGCGACTTACAGTTAGTGAGTGCATACATTTTTTTCATACTGGCCCCCCGTGGGAATCTAACCCACAACCCTGGCGTTGCAAGCACCACGCTCTACCAACTGAGCTACACTGTCCCTAAGTGTGCGTGTATAAAGTAAGTTGAGGAAACTGTATCAGTGTATATTACTGCTGGTTGTTCAATATTAATTTTTAGTTCTATATAGTTATTTTCCATTAGTTTCTGCTCTATCCTGTAAGGTTCTGTATCTGTGCATTATAATAATAATAATAATAATAATAATAATAATAATATGCCATTTAGCAGACGCTTTTATCCAAAGCGACTTACAGTCATGCGTGCATACATTTTTGTGTATGGGTGGTCCCGGGGATCGAGCCCACTACCTTGGCGTTACAAGCGCCGTGCTCTACCAGCTGAGCTACAGAGGACCACGGTGTATTGTCTTGTCCTGGTGTATTCATATGGTATGTGAATATTTATTGCCTATTTTCTCCTGTTACAGAAACACTACCATTCTACTTTCCATGTCTGCCTGTGTATGTCAATAAAGTATCCCTGTGTGTAGCACTGAGGTTGAACCATTCCCCATCTCCTCTGACTGGGTGCGGTGCTAGCAGGTCACGTAGAGCCAAACGTGTGTAATTAATTACTGAGCACAATGATGTGTAATAATTACAGAGCACAATGGTGTGTAATTAATTACTGAGCACAATGGTGTGTTATTAATTACTGAGCACAATGGTGTGTAATTACTGACCACAATGATGTGTAATTAATTACAGAGCACAATGGTGTGTAATTAATTACTGAGCACAATGGTGTGTTATTAATTACTGAGCACAATGGTGTGTAATTACTGACCACAATGGTGTGTAATTAATTACTGACACAATGGTGTGTAATTACTGAGAACAATGGCGTGTAATTACTGAGCACAATGGTGTGTAATTACTGACCACAGTGGTGTGTAATTACTGATGTACAGTATATAATGACATAGTGTCTGTCCAGGGCCCTGACCACTGTTTTGTTTCAATGTACTTATAGAGACAACACTGAGCGACTTGTTCTTGCCAAAATAACACCACAACCCTTGAAGACCTCCACCTGGCTTCCACCACAACCCCGAAGACCTCCACCTGGCTGCCACCACAACCCTGAAGACCTCCACCTGGCTTCCACCACAACTCTGAAGACCTCCACCTGGCTGCCACCACAACTCTGAAGACCTCCACCTGGCTGCCACCACAACTCTGAAGACCTCCACCTGGCTGCCACCACAACTCTGAAGACCTCCACCTGGCTGCCACCACAACTCTGAAGACCTCCACCTGGCTGCCACCACAACTCTGAAGAGCTCCACCTGGCTGCCACATTGATGCTAGCTCTGAACAAACTGCAGAAGTCAAGATTAATTTGGATAAGTAGAAAATGCTATATCCCACATTCTGCACGTTGCACTGGACCAGGGTATCTATAGACCAGGGTATCTATAAACCAGTGTATCTAAAATGGAATTTGGTTGATTTGGTTGATATTACATTTACATTTACATTTACGTCATTTAGCAGACGCTCTTATCCAGAGCGACTTACAGTTAGTAGACCCCTAGATATGAGGACTGTTAATGATGTTTTGCAGTGCTAATGATTCTTATGTGCCACTTGAAACATGACGTCTTTTAAGTCATGCAACAGAAACCCAGTGCCTAAATGATGGTCCAAATGCAAACCCTCAGTCCAGTCATATGCAGATACTGTAAGTAATGGGTAGGTCACTGTTTCGTCCACACTGGTATGAGGTGAAGTCTCCCCTGTCCCCTCTCTGTCCGTCATGGTCCGGTATGTTGCTACTCGCCAGTGGGCAGGGGCCCATTTCATAATGGAGGATTTGTGGGGCTTTTACAGTTTATGAATTGATGTTCTCATATGAATTACATGTTGTTTCTTCTACCTACTGTATATGAGTAGCTGTTCTTGGAAGATGTTAAACTACCTTATGAATCTGTTACTTTGAGGTTCTGATGCTGTAAAACGAATTGTCCATTTCTCTCTGTGGAAGATGAGACATTTATCTTTTCAAATGGAAGGGTTGTATTCCTTCCCTAAGCTAACATATTCAATTGTTTTAAGATGGTCATACCAAGGAATATTTAGCCATTATATTTATAATTGTAGGACCCCTGTAGGTCTAAAAAACAATATAAACTAATTATTTGATTAAACTTACTGCTATTATCCCCTAGAAACACATTGAATAACAGATTCATACATGGAAAAACAGATACAAAAAAATAAATCAAAAGGAAGTTTGTTTTGAAGTGTCTGCCCTATCTATATGGTAGATCTAGATCTCTCCTGTTCCTGAGAGTCTTATCTTTCCATAGAGGGGTCATAGTAATTTGTAGGCCCAAACCGTTCGGATTTCAGGATGTTTCCTGGTCAGACAAACACGCTCTAGTTATGCTACCTTTCACCGCAGATGCGGAAAGTGCAACATGTGGTGGGTTGAGACACAGCCGCATGCAAAAAAACAAAGATCTCTATTTTAAACAGACAGATTTTGGTGTGGATTTTATTCTTATGCTAATTAGATTTCCGCACAGCGCAGACAGCAACTCTATCTTTCAATATGCAAGACTTTTATTCCTGCCCTATAACAAAGAGTACTAAAACATTTTAGTGCAGGATAACATTGCAACTGTTAACTCCTATTTTTGCCATGAGTCTAATAACTATGATCTGGTTATCCTCCATTATTATGTATTTTTTGTGATAATTGCCAACGTCTGTATCTTTGTAACCCCCACTGACGTAACGCAACGTATGACTGATAAAACACCATTCAACTGGAAATCTGTCCCATGTTCCTTTTCAGTCTGTAGTTCAAGTCAGTGTTTAACCGGCACAAACATCCAGTTCCACCAACATCTATCTAATCTACACATCTTTCTCTAAATATGATGTTACAAATGGATAGGCACAAAATAACATTTCATATGATCATCAAATCAAAATATGCTTCGTAAACAATATGTGTAAACTAACAGTGAAATGCTGACATTTACATTTTAGCAGACGCTCTTATCCAGAGCAACTTACAGTTTGTGAATACATTTTTTTTTTTTTATACTGGCCCCCCGTGGGAATCGAACCCACAACCCTGGCGTTGCAAACGCCATGCTCTATCAACTGAGCTACATCCCTGCCGGCCATTCCCTCCCCTACCCTGGACGACGCTGGGCCAATTGTGCGCCGCCCATGAGTCTCCCGGTCGCGGCGACAGAGCCTGGATTCGAACCAGGATCTCTAGTGGCACAGTTAGCACTGCGATGCAGTGCCTTAGACCACTGCGCCACTCAGGAGTACAAGGGCCCTTCCCAACAACGCAGAATAGATCTATATATATATTATTTAATTCTACTAATAATAGAAAACATGAAGAATAAAAATTCATTGAGTAATGATAGCACTGTATATACAAAAGCTCTGCTAGAGTTGCCCTGGTCAACTGTAAGTGCTGTTATTGTGAAGTGGAAACATGTAGGCGCAACAACGGTTCAGCTGTGAAGTGGTAGGCCACACAAGCTCACAGAACGGGACTGCCGAGTGCTGTAGCAAGTAAAAATAGTCTGTCCTCGGTTGCAACACTCGAATTCCAAACTGCCTCTGGAAGCATCGTCAGCACAAGAACTGTTCTTTGGGAGCTTAATGAAATGGGTTTCCATGGCCGAGCAGCCGCACACAAGCCTAAGATCACCATGCGCAATGCAAAGCTTCGGCTGGAGTGGTGTAAAGCTCGGCGCCTTTGGACTCTGGAGCAGTGGAAACGCGTTCTCTGGAGTGACGAATCAAGCTTCACCATCTGACAGTCTGATGGACGAATCTGGGTTTGGCGGATGCCAGTAGAACGCTACCTGCCCCAATGCATAATGCCAACTGTAAAGTTTGGTGGAGGAGGAATAATGGCCTGGGGCTGTTTTTCATGGTTGGGGCTAGGCCCCTCAGTTCCAATGAAGGGAAATCTTAACACTACAGCATACAATTACATTCTAGGCGATTCTGTGCATCCAACTTTGTGGCAACAGTTTGGGGAAGGCCCTGTTTCAGCATGACAATGCCCCCGCGCACAAAGCGAGGTCCATAAAGAAATGGTTTGTCAAGATCAGTATGGAAGAACTTGACTGGCCTACACACAGCCATGACCTCAACCCCATCGAACACCTTTGGGATTACATTTTAAATTTTTACATTTTTGTCATTTAGCAGACGCTCTTATCCAGAGCGACTTACAGTTAGTGAGTGCATACATTTTTTTCATACTGGCCCCCCGTGGGAATCTAACCCACAACCCTGGCGTTGCAAGCACCACGCTCTACTAACTGAGCTACACGGGGCCCATCATGCAGACCGTGATAATACACAGCAACTAGCCATTGTCACCTTTCCTTCTAACGGTACAGAAATATACACATGTACTGCACATCCTGTGGACAATCACCCTTTCTCCTACTCTGTCGATTGGTGCGACTTACAAGCGGTTAACTGGGCAGGGTTAGAGTCAATGCCATTTCATTTAAGTCAATTCAGGAAGTAAACTGAAATTCTAATTCCAATTTTCCTCATGAAAAAGATGTGAGGAAAATTTGAATTAGAATTTGAGTTACTGAAACAGACTTCAAGGGCGGCAGGTAGCTTAGTGGTTAAGAGCATTGTGCCAGTAACCGAAAGGTCGCTGGTTCTAATCCCCGAGCCGACAAGGTGAAAAATCTGTCGATGTGCCCTTGAGCAAGGCACTTTACCCTATTTGCTCCTGTAAGTCGCTCTGGATAAGAGCGTCTGCTAAATGACCAATTATTATTCATTGAAATGGAATAGACCCCAGCCCTGATCTCAAGTGCACCCTTACTAACAGGCAGCTTTCGGGAGCAACACCGCAGCAACGGCTATACTATACACAGGTGTAACATTGCAGCACGCATTTTCAATTTATGTTTGTAACTTACTGAGCAATTTTGTGCATTTATATGTTTAAAAGAATATCACCATCTGCGAAGAACAGGTTTCAATGACAGCAAATAACCAGAGCTATCCCTTTTTTAAAAACCTGATGCCAACATGTAATGACAGAAGAGGGGTTTTGTGTTACCTTTCTTTTCAGGTTTGTCTTTTACATCCTCAAACTAGGCACGGACTTTTCAAAGTTAATGAAACACTTGGTAGATTTCACACTACCCAAAGTGAGCCAGTCAGTCAAAGGGCTAACACAAGTCACAGAGACGGACTGACATTGGTGGCAACCATAATGTCAAGTACTGCTGTGTGTGAACATATAAACGACAGATCCCTTGTTTTGTAAAATCAACTTAGAGACAGAACTATATGCCAGTAATACCACCTTTTCTTTTTACCCGAGTTGTGGCCACACAGACTTCAGTCAAGTCATACATTTGCAAATTCAAACTACTGACTGACTAGTGGATGATCAGTAATGGGCTGAAAGAGCGAGGAGCGCAAAGCAGCAGACCTTGATCCTGGTTAGTTAGTAAAAGAGTTCCAGAGCCAAATCAACAAAGCTACTCAATAACGTCTGTCGTATCTTGTCGCTGCTGGTGCTCATTGCTGTCAAACAAAGGAGTCTGCTCATACTGAACCTTTGATCATAAGTTTATTCATATCACAAGCTTTCAGCATGAGTTACAGTTGTCAAGATCACCCGGAGAGCAACGTCCCAGATTGCAATGGCTGCTCTAACCTCTCCTTCCTCCAGCATATACTTATAAACAATGCAAAAATATGGGTTGCTCCCTCTGCTGTCCAATCACCTGTCTCCCCTGGGGCGTCACCCCACAAATGGCTATTTTTGAACTAAGATACACATCCCCTCTTTGTTCCTCTAGAATAGTCATAATCTTCATACACGACATATCCCCCCTTCGAGACTAACTAAAAGTCTCGAAAACAAACAGAATAGGATTATGACCAGTAACAATATATCTTATTGAGTATCTTTAACATTAAACCAAAAACCTTCTCCTCTAGAGTGTAAATACCTTTCTATGAAATATGAACAAATCTTTATGGAGTGTGAGAGCGAAAAACTGTCTGGCAGCCATCTTTCCAGATATCCATCCATCAATCAAGACAGTAAAATTCTCTCACGGTCCCTCTCCCCCAGGCAACCACCTAGATACTCCAGATAAACTCATAAATCCTTATCAATGCATTTGAAACTATGATGCGATTAAATACACATGTAAGCCCCTGCAAACAAAATACTATCCAAAAAATGTCCACTCTAAGGCTGGTCAACCCATCGGATCCTACAGTGGACCTCTCCCTGCCTAGACTCCCTGTCCCTAAGCATTCACGAAATAAACAAAAACATCTAAGATCCCCACATGTATCCAATAACATCAAATATCATTCTACAAAAATTAATACCTAAGACTATGACACAAATTATGTATTACACATGCAAATATGTCTATATTTCATTGCAGACACTGGAATGTAGTCCACTACACTTCATCTCCCCCGTAGTCTCCTCTTCCAATGCATTGTTGATGATGGAATGGGAACCTTTCCACCCCTTCCTGGTTCCATCTCCTCCAGTCATTGTCCTTTCATATTGTCCTTTCTTTGAGTATTTCAATCTTTACATTTTCCCCCAAATGCTTCTGGAAGAAAAGAAAAGACCAAACAGTATCTTTTGCAAAACAACACTTTCAAATTAAACATCAATATCCACTAAGAATATAAAAAGTATATATAAATGATGTATGAATCAATATAAATGATAGAATAATGAAATAGGATAATGTGATTCATTCATAAACTTCCCCCCTTTGATTCATAACATCATACTAAAATCACACTAATATTGGAAAAAAAATATTGAAAAATGATCAAATCATCAAAAAGGATATTTATCCATCCAGTCCCACTTGTCCATCTTCATCCAGATCAGGAACAGTCAACAACGGCATCTGAGTGTTGTCTCCAGGCATCACTACTCCAACCTATCTCAATATCATAGCTTTCGCAAAGGTCAGTAACAAATTACAAACATCACACACAGTGCTATCAAAGCTGCTATTAAAATGTAATCCATCACTGCTCCTACTGGCCTAACTGATCTTGCAACCAAGTCTTCGCTGACCATCCAGCTCCTTCAGATCTACCAAACGCATCCCTTATATTCTTCAATGCATCTATATCTATCTGGAATCAAAGTATAGGTAATACTATCAAGATGATCTGCCAAAAAAGTTACACCATACCATGGAAAAAGTCCCCCCTTCTCTCTTAGACTTATCCTCCAATGATAGGCCTCAAGACTATGAAATGTCGCCATGTCTCTTTTCACCCTATTTTCAACCCTAGCTTCAGATTTATCTGTGTCCGGTGCTACCCCTCTTTTAATGGTAAAAGCCTCATATGGAAGCTTCAACGTTGACGTGTAACAGCATCCTGTCCATCCATAGGGTAAGAATATATACGCTTTATCACCCCAAACCCTCCAAATATCTCTAAAATTCCCAATAGTCACATTGCCAGGCAAAAGCTAATCTTTTAACCATCAAAGTCCTGCTCTTTTTACTAACTGGAACATAAAAAGTTACATTATATTTGTCATCTCTAACCTTATGTTCATGCTTATCCAAAGTCATCATATAATCATCACAATCTGATATTCCCATAAACATACCCCTTACATCATATGTTTTATTAGAACAAAAACAACTTTTAGCCCTCACTGGTTTCACCTCCAATGCTTCAGGGTTCGCTATTACCTGATTTTACTTCCCATCTAACAAATTCACACAAGTTAATTCACTTAACCCAATAACACTTAAACCTAGGCTTAAACAAATGTTTTGACAATGACATTATTTTATCTGTTACTGATTGTTGCTGATACAACAGTTATGACAAAGCATAAGATTGACACATACTCGATAGAGGTTGAGCGACCGTCTCTAAAATGTTTGGTGCTGGAATTCTCAACAGACATGGACCCTCAAGATTCCTCACTGATCTTACAGAATGAGCTGGCTGCTGGAACCAAAGATTCCTACCTGCCCCTCCATCTTTAATTTTCACAACAGAAGAATCAAACCCATCCATTTAGTTTCTCTCTTCCCTAACGAGCGGTACTGATCAGATACCTCTCCTTGTCTGTCATTAAAATCAAAGACCTCATCCTGTACCTCCATGATAGTATCCTTCACTATTTCAGATGAATCTATATTCTTCTCTACCGCTATCTGCTCTCCTATTTTAACCCTATCCTTACTACCATTGACAGCACTCTCCATCCGTACCATAAAAACAGCGTTCCCCTAAAATTGGTGCTTGAGCTATTGGTTCCCTTATAATCAAATGCGATATATTTATGGCTTTAATAACTATCAATGTTGAAAGAGTTAAATTGCTTCTCACTGTTGTTTTAATATACTGAAGTGTTAATGTCATTATTGTTACTTCATCTAGTTTCCCCAAAGCTTTGAACTCTTTGCTTGTACTTCCATCTATCACCACTAGTGTCACTTTTATTTTACTCTCAGTCCTACCTCTAATCCCTGACTTTCAAACTTTTGATTATAAAAAATACTCCCACAATTACCTTGATCTTCCTGCTGGGAATTGTAAATATAGATACTCAATCACCCTCAATCTTCTCTTATCATTCAGCAACGCATCTGCTCCTAACAGATCTAAACTCCTACCATATCTATCTTCCCACTAAACTCTAAAATGTCCTTCACCACTGTTCTTTCTCTCTTACTACTAACTAACATTGAAACTTAGCTTACTGTCTTAGAGTTCCTTCAACCCTAGTTCTCTTAACTTTTTTAATCTATTCTCCTAACTTTTTAAAAACCTTTTCCACTGATTTATTCACAAAATCCTTTACCACCAATTTTTAGAATATGTTATTGGGAAGTCCCCACCTGCTTCTGACTTCTTTATACACAGACTTGGCAAACGACTAAACATCCCTTAGCCTAGCCTGAAATCTCTTGGAGTAGGAATGTAACCCAGAATAACAGTCACCCCTTTTAACTTTATTTTCCAGACAGATTGTCTAATAGGCAGTCTAATAGATTATCATCCTTCCTATGATATTATCTTTTTAAGCAAATATGATTCCCAAAAACCCTATTCTTTTTAAAATCCTCTACCAGACAGCCGTCTAGTGTACATCTTATTGTACAGTTCAATTTACACAATACATCTCTTCCCAACAATGCAATAGGTATATGTTCTAATATTAGTATGTCTATTTTAATTTCTCTTTGAGTTTTATAGCAGAGCTCAATTGGTTCCTTAAGAGTAATTAGCTCTTTTACTACCTCAAATCCCTATCCTAATGAGTTAATTTTACATAGTGAGATGTTTAACCTCTTTAGGCTCAACACAGATAAAAGCTTTTCTACTATTCACCATCACTTCTCATAGTCCTTTGTTTTCCCTTCAATTGTTAGATACTTTTCTTCCTAATTGGTGCTACCAGCTGACACCCCCCTTCGGATCTTCTAGGCACTCTAGAATCCTTGCTCCGGACCCCTGTAGGGGTTCACCGGTCCTCCAGATGATCTTGACTGGCCCCTGTATCTTCCTCTGAAATTCCCTCTGATGTTTCCTCCTGACTTATTGCACTCACAGGTAAAGTGACCAACCTGTCCACAATTATAACACTCTTCTGAAAGTTGCTGGAAGTGTAGCTGAAATCTTCCTCCTCCTTCTAAGCCTTCTCGTCCTCTTCCTCTCCAACTCTGTGTCTGTCCAGAAACTGGCTGTGGATATGAAACACCTGGTACCGCCCTTGGTGGCTGGTACAATTGCATTTGACCTTGTTCAGTTGAAGCTGTAACAGTGATTGTTGATTTGGTTCACTCTGATTCTTCATAACCAAAGCTTCTCTTCTCCACCAGTTGTATGATTGAGTTTTCTGAGAGTTTCTTGGTCCTGTTCCTTCTTGTTGTTGACATATCAGTATTCTTCAAAAGCTTATATTCTAAGTTCTGTCCTCGAAATATCATCTTCCATCATCTTCTTATTATTGGCCTTTCCTTGACCTCAATGTATTCTTCTCCTCCAATTCTTGGGATCCTTTTCTCAGCAGTTTTTTCCTCTTCTGTATCTTCATCTTTATCTTCATCTTTCCAAACCTCATTCTTCTCTTAGTTTCCAGACATCTCGGTTTTTCTTACTTCTGGAGTTTTGGATTCATCTTTCTGGTCGTTTCTGCTTGTCCTCTATCTATTATTCGTTCATCTTCATCTCTGATGCAATAATCACCCTCCTGGATGATCCCTGGAAGCTGAGGATAAACATCCCTAAGCTCTACTTCCTTCTCATAAGGTGGGGGTGTTTTTCGCTGAATCCGGATGTGAGAAAGGTGTACTAACTTCTGCCATTAGTTTTTCTGTCGCCTTCTCTTCCTTTAGCATTTTCTCTATACCTTTGTTTATCTTATCGCTGGAATCTTTTATCAGTTTTTGTTTGAGAATGAAGGGCAACTTTTGTTTCATTTGCCGGATAACCTTGCAATACTTTAGTTAAAGGATTATTATTTTGTACTATATCAACATGTGTAATCACCTTCATAGCCTTGCTGTCCTTTCTCCCCATTGTAACAACCCTTTTATATTCCTTTATTGTGAATTATTTTATTTTAGACTATATAGCCTAAGGCTTCCCCCCTTTAATTATTAATATGAACTAAATCAATCAACAAAAATATGAATATTTAAAAAATTCAATTAAAAATTTTATTCAATTTTTTTTTAAACTAAAATAAAAAATCAATTAAAAAATCAATTTAAAATTATGAATATTTAAAACCAATTTTTTATTTCTATATCCTATCTTACCAATTTATCATAGTGGCTATCTTACCATAACCCATCCGGAAAGTGAATACAAGTAGTCAACTTCACAGCAATCCTAAAAACAAAGCCCTCTAATCCTACAACACTACAATTCCCATAAACCCCCTTGCTCTATAAGCACCTAATTATCTTAATTTTACAGAATAATGTCAGTCCTTGATTCCCAACACAACTGTAATCAACCCAAGTGATGCACAGAGACTTCAAAATGCAATTTTTAATGAATCAGTATTTGCCAAGCCTATGTGAAATTGTCATAACATCAAATATCTTGTAGGGGAAGATTTTGTAAACAGACAGTACCAAAACCCCTTGACTCGATCCTCTGTTGCGTCACGTGACGTGATGTATACGTCAGCACCCCCTCTCTTTCTCTTTCTCTCTCCATCGTCCCTCTCATATGACAAAAGAACAGAGACACAGAAAATATTTTAGTAGTTAATGCAATACTGAGTTACTTCCAGCATTCAATATTCCTTCGTTCACATTCGCTCTAAGACTTAACTCAGGACTAAATAGCTCAATAACATTTTTATTTATTTTAATCGTCATTTAATTTAATCTAATTTATAAATTCACTACATCTCAACAAATAGTTTCCTTTTCAAACAACAGCCGCTTTAACAACTAGAAGATTCGTGTCCAAATCTCTCTTTGTCTGTGGCTATTTCTCTGTCTCCCCCTGCAGCCCAGCCCAACAGAAATATGACAATTTACCCACAATCCCCGTGTTGTAGTTTTAGTAAACAACGTGTTGTAGTCTAGTGCCGTAAACCAACATCTCATAATCTCGTGCCATAAACTCCCCCGTGCTGCAGTGCAGTGTCGCAAAATCAAACGCATGCGCAAATACATTCAACGATACGATTCCCAGACAATAGAACGCTAGCATTCCGCTACAGCTTCACTATTTTACCCCTTATAATCAAACAATTACACTTAACAGAGCTCACAATTGCATAGAACTCTGAATTCTACACACACAAACATAATTTAAGAGGCTTTATTCCATCGCAATGGCCCCCTTAGGTCACCCGTTAGCATGTAGCACGCAACACAATTAGCATTAGCATTTAGCATTAGCCTTTATGTACAATGTGGCATGAAACACAACCAGCATTTAGTATTAGCATTAGCATTAGCCTTTAGCTAACCTGTGGCTTGCAACACGTAACAGGTACTCTGCACTGCCCTTTCCTTTGTCTTATGCTCTACCGTTTGTGATGCCGTGAGTTCAATGACCATCTACTGAGAGATTACCCCAAGCAGACACCCCGTCGGATGAAAGATGAGCAATAATCACAATCAGAAAATTCCATCTAACGCGCAAGAGGATTTTCGGCCCATCCTGGATCGCCCACTCCGGGGTCTTACACGGTACAGTGCCCTAATGTATACGTATATCTGCCTTTAATATATCTGCCAATATCTGCCGTTAATATCTGCCTTCAATTGCTGTACAATTTTAGAAAAATTATGACAGACCCCTAGTCGACCGCATCAGCACAAACCCAAGTAATTTACATGGTACACCTTCACCAGCGCACATTCACAAGCCAGCCAAACAACTAACGCCCAATAATTTGTGAGGAATCTCACCTTATAGCCGGCTTGAGCGGTAGTCACCTCGCTGCTCATGAATGAAACAAAGAGAAGTTGCAGACCAATCCCGGACGAGCCCCCATTGTGTCGTATCTTGTCGCTGCTGGTGCTCATTGCTGTCAAACAAAGGAGTCTGCTCATACTGAACCTTTGATCATAAGTTTATTCATATCACAAGCTTTCAGCATGAGTTACAGGTGTCAAGATCACCCGGAGAGCAATGCATTATAAACAATGCAAAATTATGGGTTGCTCCCTCTGCTGTCCAATCACCTGTCTCCCCTGGGGAAAAAATAACAATAAGAACAATAAGAACAATAAGAACAATAAGAACAATAAGAACAATAAGAACAATAAGAACAATAAGAACAAAAAGAACAATAAGAACAATAAGAGCAAAAAGAACAATAAGAACAAAAAGAACAATAAGAACAATAAGAACAATAAGAACAAAAAGAACAATAAGAACAATAAGAAAAATAAGAACAAAAAGAACAATAAGAACAAAAAGAACAATAAGAACAAAAATAACAATAAGAACAAAAATAACAATAAGAACAATAAGAACAAAAAGAACAATAAGAACAAAAAAGGAATGCCAAAAGGTAAGGAGGGAGCAAGTACATGATACATAGAGAAAAGTGCACAGCCCCCAATTGTCACAGCTCCTCATGAAAATGTGCAAACAGTAGCACAAGGACTTTAACTGGAGTTTCTATGAAATGTGCTACTCAATCAAAAGCGTCCCTACCCTGAATGAGAATCATCTAACAAGTGAAAAAGATGTAATCACATTCAGAGATCTTTCAATAAATAAGGCCTTTACTGGTTCCAAAGGTTTCAAAACAAATTGCACTGGCTAACACAGAGGGCAAATAATCCTGCGCTTGCTCCTTTACAACAAGGGAGAAAAAATGAAAACAGAAAGCAAATCAAACAAAACTGAAATTGCAAACAAATAACAGGGGTAGGGTTATCCAACCTGGTCCTGGAGAGCATTTTTTGTTTTCAGATTTACCTGAATAAAGCTACTCATGCCTGAGCTTAAGCGAAGCTAGACTAAGCTCAAGTCTAAACCTAAGCGAAGCTAGGCTAAGCTCAAGTCTAAACCTAAGCGAAGCTAGACTAAGCTGCTCAAGAGCAGCTCTTAACAGTGGCTGAAGTAAGGAGATTATAGTTGAACTACTCCAGTTGTACGAGTCAGTCGTCAATTGAAAGACTGCACCGAGACAGCCATCCAGGATCAGGCTTTGGGACCCCCCCGACCCACAAGGATCAACCTGTGTCCTGGATTCATTATCACAGATTCATGATCACAGATTGCTTTTTAGAGGGTCTGATATTTACATTTAACATTTACATCATTTAGCAGACGCTCTTATCCAGACCGACTTACAAATAGGTACATTCAACTTATGAAAGCAAGTGGGGGGGGGGGGGATTGCTTTATACTATTCCAGGTATTCCTTAAAGAGGTAGGGTTTCAAGTGTCTCCGGAAGGTGGTCAGTGACTCCGCTGTCCTGGCGTCGTGGGGGAGCTTGTTCCACCATTGGGGTGCCAGAGCAGCAAATAGCTTTGACTGGGCTGAGCGGGAACTGTGCTTCTGTAGATAGCAGGCCAGAGGTGGATGAACGTAGTGCCCTCGTTTGGGTGTAGGGTCTGATCAGAGCCTGAAGGTAAGGAGGTGCCGTTCCCCTCACAGCTCCGTAGGCAAGCACCATGGTCTTGTAGTAGATGCGAGCCTCAACTGGAAGCCAGTGGAGTGTGCGGAGGAGCGGGGTGACATGAGAGAACTTGGGAAGGTCGAACACCAGACGGGCTGCGCCGTTCTGGATAAGTTGTAGGGGTTTAATGGCATAGGCAGGGAGCCCAGCCAACAGCGAGTTGCAGTAATCCAGACGGCAGATGACAAGTGCCTGGATTAGGACCTGATATCCCACATAGGTCTTCCTACGACCATGAATTGGATGAATTGGAATGTCGACTGCAAGCCAGGCCTAATCGCCCAACATCAGTGACCAACCTCACTAATGCTCTTGTGGCTGAATGGAAGCAAGTCCCTGCAGCAATGTTCCAACATCTAGTGGAAAGCCTTCCCAGAAGAGTGGAGGCTGTTATAGCAGCAAAGGGGGGACCAACTCCATATTAATGCCCATGATTTTGGAATGAGATGTTTGACGAGCAGGTGTCCACATACTTTTGGTAATGTAGTGTATATTAGTGCTTTATTTTCCATAAATCTTTTTAAAAAATCTAAATGTTCTTCCACTTTGACCTTACAGAGTTTTTTGTGTAGATCGTAAAAAAAATAAAGAATATTTGAATCGCAAATTAAATCCATTTTAATCGAACATTTGTAACACAACAAAATGTCGAAAAAGTGGAGGGGTGTGACTGTGAATACTTTCTGAAGGCACTGTAGTTGAATTGTTTGCAATGCTTAGCCTCCTGGCTAGTGGCTACTGTTACATTTATAGTACTTTGAGGTGCGAAGCAAGAACGTCAACCGAACCCTCTCCCGTCGCTAATGTGAATTGAAAAGTGCATGTACACTACCAGTCAAAAGTTTGGACACATCTACACATTCCAGGGTTTTTCTTTATAAAAAAAAGTATAATACATTGTAGAATAATAGTGAAGACATCAAAACTATGAAATAACATTTGGAATCATGTAGTAACCAAAAAAAGTGTTAAACAAATCAAAATATATTTTATATTTGAGATTCTTCAAATAGCCACCCTTTGCCTTGACGACAGCTTTGCACACTCTTGGCATTCTGTCAACCAGCTTCATGAGGTAGTCACCTGGAATGCATTTCAATTAACAGGTGTGCCTTCTTAAAAGTTAATTTGTTAAATATCTTTCCTTCTTAATGCGTTTGAGCCAATCAGTTGTGTTGTGACAAGGTAGGGGGGGGGGGGGGGGGGGGGTATACAGAATATAGCCCTATTTGGTAAAAGTCCATATTATGGCAAGAACAGCTCAAATAAGCAAAGAGAAACGACAGTCCATCATTACTTTAAGACATGGAGGTCAGTCAATCCGGAAAGTGCAGTCGCAAAGTGCAGTCGCAAAAAACATCAAGCGCTATGAGGAAACTGGCTCTCATGAGGACCGCCACAGGAATGGAAGACCCAGAGTTACCTCTGCTGCAGAGGATAAGTTCATTAGAGTTACCAGACTCAGAAATTGCAGCCCAAATAAATACTTCACAGAGTTCAAGTCACAGACACATCTCAACATCAACTGTTCAGAGGAGACTGTGTGAATCCGGTCTTCATGGTCAAATTACTGCAAAGAAACCACTATTAAAGGACACCAATAAGAAGAAGAGACTTGCTTGGGCCAAGAAACACGAGCAATGGACATTAGACCGGTGGAAATGTGTCCTTTGGTCTGGAGTCCAAATTGGAGATTTTTGGTTCCAACCGCCGTGTCTTTGTGAGATGCGGTGTGGGTGAACGGATGATCTCCGCATGTGTATTTCCCACCGTAAAGCATGGAGGAAGAGGTGTTATGGTGTGGGGGTGGTTTGCTGGTGACACTGTCTTTGATTTATTTAGAATTCAAGGCACACTTAACCAGCATGGCTACCACAGCATTCTGCAGCGATACGCCATCCCATCTGGTTTGGGCTTAGTGGGACTATCATTTAGTTTTTCAACAGGACAATGACCCAACACACCTCCAGGCTGTATAAGGGCTATTTTACCAAGAAGGAGAGTGATGGAGTGCTGCATCAGATGACGTGGTCTCCACAATCCCCCAACCTCAACCCAATTGAGATGGTTTGGGATGAGTTGGACTGCAGAGTGAAGGAAAAGCAGCCAACAAGTGCTCAGCATATGTGGGAACTCCTTCAAGATTGTTGGAAAAGCATTCCAGGTGAAGTTGGTTAAGAGAATGCCAAGAGTGTGCAAAGCTGTCATCAAGGCAAAGGGTGGCTATTTGAAGAATCTCACATAAAAATATATTTTGATTTGTTTAACACTTTTTTGCTTACTACATGATTCCATATGTGTTATTTCATAGTTTTGATGCCTTCACTATTATTCTACAATGTAAAAAATAATAAAAATAAAGACAAAACCCTTGAATGAGTAGGTGTGTCCAAACTTTTGATTGGTACTGTACACATTATTCGAAATGTAGTCCCGATGTAGTCTCACTATTAAGTGAGAATAAGGAGAGTTTCGTCACTGATTGTTAACTGCACACACAGAACTAACAACAACAGCATGCATGCCAGTCTTTCCTGGTTGAAGGTTGACGAGAGATTAACTGCTTCTCTTCTAGTTTTTATGAGAACTATTACTGTGATGAAAATTCCAGATTGTCTGCATAATCAAATAACATTCAGCGCAGACACCCATACATTCCCCACAACACCAGGAGACTCTTCACAGTCCCCAAGTCCAAAAAACGAATTTACAGCAATGTAACTGTGACACTCTGGCTCTGGGACTTTTGTATTTGAGCCAGGGTGTATTTTGTTTTGTTGGGTTTTGGTTTTGTATTTCTAGGTTTGCCTTTCTGTTGGTTGTATTTCTAGGTTTGGTCTATGACTCCCAATCGGAGGTAACGAGTGTCAGCTGTCGGCTCGTTATCTCTGATTGGGAGCCATATTTATTCTGTATGTTTTCCTGTGGGAATTGTGGGTTTTTGTTCTTAGTTCTGTCAGTGTGGCAGAGGACTTCACGTATCGGTCTTGGTTTGTTGTTTTGTTCCAGACTTTGAATCAATAAAGTCATGTTTCTTGGACACGCTGCGCCTTGGTCATATTTAGACGACATCGACCCTCGTGACAGAAAAACCCACCGTAACAGGACCAAGCAGCGTGTCAAGCGGCAACAGGATTCATGGACGCCTATAAAGGATTCATGGACATGGGAGGAGATTCTGGATGGAAAGGGTCCTTGGGCACAACCGGGAGAGTATCGCCGCCCTCGTGAAGAGCTGGAGGCAGCTAAAGCCGAGAGGAGGCGGTATGAGGAGGCAGCACGGAGTCAAGGCTGGAAGCCTGTGGGTACTACCCAAAAATTTCTTGGGGGGGGGCTAAAAGGGAGTGTGGCGAAGTCAGGTAGGAGACCTGCGCCTACTCCCTGGACGTACCGTGGAGAGCGAGAGTACGGGCAGACACCGTGTTACGCAGTAGAGCGCATGGTGTCTCCTGTACGCAGGCATAGCCCGGTTCGACACATTCCAGCTCCACGTATCGGCCGGGCTAGATTGAGCATTGAGCCGGAGGTCATGAAGCCGGCCCAACGCATCAGGCCACCAGTGCGTCTTCTCGGTCCGGCGTACATGGCACCAGCCTTACGCATGGTGTTCCCGGTTCGCCCTCATAGGCCGGTGCGGGTTATTCCACCTCCCCGTACTGGTCGGGCGACGGGGAGCACCAACCCGGGTAAGGTTGGGCAGGCTCAGTGCTCAAGGGGGCCAGTAAGCCTGCACGGTCCGGTATTTCCGGCGCCACCTCCCCGCTCCAGTCCAGTACCACCAGTGCCTACACCACGCACTAGGCTTCCTGTAAGTCTGCAGAGCCCTGTGTCTCCTCCACGCACTAGCTGTATGGTGCGTGTCTCCAGCCTTTTCCCACCTGTGCCTACACCACGCACCAAGTCTCCTGTGTGTCCCCCGAGTCCTGTGCGTCCTGTTGCTGCTCTCCGCACTAGGCGTTATGAGAGTCCCCAGTGTCCAGCATGCCCTGTTCCGGCTCTCCGCACTAGCCCTTATGTGCGTCCCCAGGGTCCAGCATACCCTGTTGCTTCTCCCCGCACTAGCCCTGAGATGCGTGTCCTCAGCCCGGTACCTCCAGTTCCGGCACCACGCACCAGGCCTACGGTGCGCCTCAGACGGCCAGAGTCTGCCGTCTGCCCAACGGGGCCTGAACTGCCCGTCTGCCCAAAGGCGCTTAAGCCGCCCGTCTGCCATGAGCCGTCAGAGCCGTCCGCCAGACCGGAGCCGCTAGAGCCTTCCGCCAGACAGGATCAGCCAGAGCCTTCCGCCAGACAGGATCAGCCAGAGCCTTCCGCCAGCCATGAGCAGCCAGATCCGTCAGCCAGCCATGAGCAGCCAGATCCGTCAGCCAGCCATGAGCAGCCAGATCTGTCGGCCAGCCATGAGCAGCCAGATCCGTCAGCCAGCCATGAGCAGCCAGATCCGTCAGCCAGCCATGAGCAGCCAGATCCGTCGGCCAGCCATGAGCAGCCAGATCCGTCAGCCAGCCATGAGCAGCCAGATCCGTCAGCCAGCCATGAGCAGCCAGATCCTTCAGCCAGCCATGAGCCGTCCAGCCAGGATCCGCCAGAGCCGTCCAGCCAGGATCCGCCAGAGCCGTCCAGCCAGGACCCGCCAGAGCCAGCCAGCCAGGATCTGCCATTGAGTCCGGTGCTGTCCCTTAGCCCGGTGCTGCCCCTTATCCTGGTGCTGCCCCTTAGTCCGGTACTGCCCCTTAGTCCGGTGCTGCCCCTTAGTCCGGTGCTGCCCTTTAGTCCGGTGCCGCCCCTTAATCCAGTGGGGTTTAGTTGGGGGGTGGTCATGTGGAGGAGGCTACGGAAGCGGATAGTGACTAAGGTGGGGTGGGGACCACGACCAGGGCCAGAACCGCCACCGTGGACAGACGCCCACCCAGACCCTCCCCTAGACTGTATGCTGGTGCGCCCGGAGTGCGCACCTTTAGGGGGGGGTACTGTGACACTCTGGCTCTGGGACTTTTGTATTTGAGCCAGGGTGTATTTTGTTTTGTTGGGTTTTGGTTTTGTATTTCTAGGTTTGCCTTTCTGTTGGTTGTATTTCTAGGTTTGGTCTATGACTCCCAATCGGAGGTAACGAGTGTCAGCTGTCGGCTCGTTATCTCTGATTGGGAGCCATATTTATTCTGTATGTTTTCCTGTGGGAATTGTGGGTTTTTGTTCTTAGTTCTGTCAGTGTGGCAGAGGACTTCACGTATCGGTCTTGGTTTGTTGTTTTGTTCCAGACTTTGAATCAATAAAGTCATGTTTCTTGGACACGCTGCGCCTTGGTCATATTTAGACGACATCGACCCTCGTGACAGTAACGTTTTAAACAGAGCCATGATTGCATGGAACTCCCTTGCATCTCCAAATATGCAAGCAAACAGCAAAATTACAGATAAAAAAACAACTAATGGAACAGCTGGGACTGTGAGGGGACGCACACACAGACACACGAACATACACATGATTTTGTAGTTGTTTTGTTTGTATTATTTTTTAGTTGCATTGTTTGTATATCATTGTATTTTAAATGTGTGTGACATTTCTTGTCTATCAGTGTATCAGTGTTTTGTCACTTGTCATGTTTTGTGTTTTATGTGCTAATGGGGAGATCCAAATAAACAAATAAACTGCTGCTCCCCATGGTCATCACATGACCTAATGACCAGCATTCCCACTGGCCAGCCCGGTCAGCTAAGAGGCTCGAGGTCATTATTTTCGTGGTATATAGTCTGACGACAGTTCACCCTGGGCACACAACAATCATTAACCATTTTGATGTGTCAAAATATTATGAGACCGTTTTCTCAGCAGTGTTGCGATAATGCACACACAATTTAATTGAGCTTTTATTGCCCTTATTTTTCTCTAGCCTATGTTTGTTTATATGCTTACTTTGCCTATAATTTCAGCTCTGGTATAACGATTTTTGGGGAAAATATTGTAGTGTCTTTTCAAAGATATATTTCCATGCGTAATGTGTAAAGATGATATCTGTCTAATCCTAAAATCTATTTCTGGGTTCTAGAACTGAGAAGCGTGAGTGAATCTTTGTTTTTACAACGGAGGCTTTGTAAACGTGTCACACATAATGCGATTGAACCGTGTTTATTAACATAAAAAAGATAACTACCGTTAAAAAAATACAGTGTGTTCCATCTGTTCCATGCGCGCGCCACCTGAGGCGACAGAGAGATTAAATCTAACGGAATCCACTCGTCTACGTCCCCAATGGCACCCTATTCCCATAGGGCTCTGGTCAAAAGTAGTGCACTATGTACAGAATTGGGTGCCATTGGGGACACATTGTAACTCTCCGGAGCCCTCCTAGCCCTAACATAATCCAGATGGGGATTAATAGGTTTCTCTACAGTTTATTAGTGATTTCCTGTGTAAACATATTATGGCCTCTGCCTACCCTAAGAGGTCTGGGACATTATGCTGGAACAAGCCAACTGTGGCTTTTCTTCCTTTATTAAGCTACTCTGGTTTAATTTATCTGGCATTATACCAACCATCCCATCTGAGCTGTCTGTTTTGGACAAATCTCATTTTATCTGATTGTAGTGAATTTGGCCGGTAGCTGTTCTTGGCTGGTACCGAATGAGTAACCCTCTGGACCACTGATTTGCAGTCCCAATATAATTACACACCCAGAGAGAGAGAGCGAGTAAGGGCGAGAGAGAGAGAGAGAGAGAGAGAGAGAGAGAGAGAGAGAGAGAGAGAGAGAGAGAGAGAGAGAGAGAGAGAGAGAGAGAGAGAGAGAGAGAGAGAGAGAGAGAGAGAGAGAGAGAGAGAGAGAGGGCGAGAGAGAGGGAGAGAGAGAGAGAGAGCGAGAGAGCGAGCGAGAGAGCGAGCGAGAGAGCGAGCGAGCATAGGTGAGGAGAGAAGAGGAGGCCAGGGACTCACAACCAGTACTCAGCTGTCTTCTCAATGTGACTTCCTGTTGAAGTATACAGTTGAATCACGCCGTCCAACTCCCAACACCTGCAGCAGAGTGTACGGCTCCCGCATCAGCCTCCACAGCCAGAATCACTTATACCCCCCCCAACCACTAGAGGAGCATCTAACCCACCCCTACTGTTGTGGAAAATAACCACTATACTATATTACAAATAAGGTCTTACAGAGTTTTTGTTGCATCAAGATGATTGTATTAGAGTTTCAACAAAGCCGATACCAGTCTGCAGAGTGGCATACCCCCTTACGGTCTCCCTCCATCTTATATAGTCCTCTTCAGTTTTCCCGCTCTTTTATTGCTCCGCCCACATCCTTTGTCTCTGAGAGCGGCTAAACTCAACTTTCATTAAGTTCAGAGTACTACAATCAATCAAAAACACTCAGGTTTAGTTTAAACTCTGTTCAACCCTGGCTCTTTTCACTGTGTTTGAAGACAGAAACAAACGGCCCAAGCCAGTTTCAGTCTTTGATATGATAAGACAACCATGGATCTCAGTAAGAGCAAGCAATCTGACCCTTCTCCAGTAAGTAGCATACTGTGTCTCACCTAACCTAACAATGTTCTTAAGATTTTTTCCCATGGGTGAAGGGAACTCTGCCCAACGGAGTAGGAGAATCTGAGTATTTTCTGCACCCTGGAGACTATGTGATGGTAAAAGACTACGGAAGAAAGAGTTGGAAAGACCCTATGTGGAGGGACCCATACCAGGTGTTGTTGGCTACCTCAATGATGGTAAAAAGTGGCAGAGACAGATACTTAGATCCATGTTTCCCACTATAGGAGTGTTCCAACTCCAGGAGAGGAAGATGGCCCCGCCATTGGGTAGCATTGTTGTCTTTTGTGTGTGTCTGTGCTTGTGTGTCCTTGCAGCAGTAACTCCGAGCTTCCCTATGTGTAGGCTGGTAGAAGGACACTCTTCGCAGACCGATGTCGATAGATTGAGAGGGACTCTGGCTGATCCGGAGACCCTAGTGATGGAAGAAGGTTAACAGCAAAAGTGACCATAGATCAGGGTTCTTCAATTCCGGTCCTGGAGGGCCGAAACAGTTCTGTTTTTTATTTCTACCTGGTATTTAATTGCACTCACCTGGTGTCCCAGGTCTGAATTAGCCCCTGATTAGAAGGAGAGGATGAAAAACAGAGGTGTTTCGGTCCTCCAGGACCGGAATTGAAGAACCCTGCCATAGATCGTCGTCCAGGTTACACCAATGGCGGTACGGAGCTGAGGAAACCAAAAATAATAACTGAACTTAAAATGACAACCCTTGATGATATCTTAATCCAATTGCATTCGAAAAGCATTATTCAAGGATATCTTTCCTTCAAGACTAACTCTCTCACTTCATCCTTGTCCTGTTTGGAATGATATATAGGATTAATGCCAAATTATATACTTCTTCACAATTCCTTATTATAACCAACCCCCAATTCAGCATGCCTCCAATATTTACAGTGCGGGTGATCAAGTCACACTATAAAGCCAGGACAGCTTGCAGAGGTCATTGAAATCATTCAATGAATTGTTCCATCAATAGTATACCACTCATTCACAACCGTCAAAACAATTTCAAAATAAATCACCAGTATTTACTTATCCCTCAGTAAATAAAAGCACAAATTACATGTGTTTGCCCCTTTAAGATATTTCACTTCCATCCCGTGAAAAAACCTAAAATACAAATAAAATGTCATGCCCTGACTTATGGGACTCTTGTATGTTGAGTCAAGGTGTGGATATTCTATGTTGTATTTTCTATGTTCTCAGTCTAGGTGTTGTAGTTTGGCCGGGTGTGATTCCCATTCAGAGGCAGCTGTCGCTCGTTGTCTCTGATTGGGGATCATACTTAGGCAGCCTATTGGCAATTATGGGTTGTGGGGTCTTGTTCCTGTCACGCCCTGGCTCTGGGGACTCTAGTATGTTGAGCCAGGGTGTGAGTTTTCATGTGTGTTGGTTCTGGTTGTTGTATATCTATGTTGGCCAGGGTGGCTCCCAATCAGAGACGGCTGTAGCTCGTTGTCTCTGATTGGGAGTCATACTTAGGTAGCCGTTAGGCATTCATTTGGTGTGGTTTCTTGTTCGTGTTTGACCATTGACTGTCACGTCATCGTTTTGATCGTGTGATCATTATATAAATAAATATGTTCGCATTCAACGCTGCGCCTTGGTCCTCCTCTGTTCCCGACGAGCGTGACAGTTCCGTGTGTAGGCTTGGTTTGTGTTTAGCCTGAGGACTTCACGCTTCGTTGGTTTGTTGTTTTGTTTAGTGTGTTTATCGTTGTAATAAACATGTACGCATTTCACGCTGTGCCTTAGTCTGACCCGTCCTTAAACGAACGTGACGTAAAAATCCTATACAGCTAACATTTCATACTAAGTGGTTTGTTTGTGGTTATTTGAACACCATATCGTAAAACAATAAAACAAACAAAAAATGGCCAGGCCTTATTTATAGTCAACCCCCAAGAACATCAGTTGTGACTGCTCCCTTCTCCGGTGAATTCCACAATCCAGTGCACACAAAACGAAATAAAATCCCATAAGATTTGAACCCCTAGGCTTTTCCCTAGCCGCTCTGCTACCACTCAATCACCCCCAACATGCTTTGTGACGTCGAAAACTCAAATATGCTATCTCTTGCCACATGCCTGTGGCCCCCCTTCTACCAAAATAGTTTACTAATGTGATGATGGTTTCGGCCATTAGTTTCATCATCATTCGATGCCCCTAACACTTTACTACAATCCACAAAACTCAAATTCAACCCCTCCAGCGATTGTTTAAATGCAGCATGATACACCATTTGACTATTTGTAACCCTCATTCGCGCTGTCACCCATACATACTGTCAATTTACATTTCACCTTTCAGAATTCATTATCTTTGACCCTCGGAAAGATTTTTTAACCCTACTGAATGTAATACTTTTCTCTCTCACAAATACAGTCAATTTTCAGTGTAAGGAATCAGTGATATTTGATCCCAAATATCTATTAAAATGTTGTTTGAGACGTGGGTCTCCTACATCTCTCTCATCATTCATACTGTCGGGGATTTCCATCAATCCTAGAAAAAAAGACTCCCAATCAAGACATATCAGACATTATCATGTTTCATTAAGTATAATATACACCTCTAACATAAAAGCCATAACCACTTTCCAGTAATCTAAATCATTTCAACCTGCTGCATTGATTTTAGTAAAAATATAAATTGTTGTGCAATCAATCCAGAACCTACAAAAAGTTAGTCCTGTCCCCAAGTCCAAAATAAATGCTCCTCTAGCTACCCTGATTTGGTCCTCCCCACAGGTTCACTGGGCCCTGTGGAGCCTGTGTATGAGTCTGCCCCCCCTCCAGCTGAGCTGGGCCCATTTTCTTGTCAATTACCCTGTTGTGGTTGCCTAGGCCACCACGGCTTGGTAGGACAATCCCTTCTTGTATGTCCTGATTGACTGCACCTCCAGCAGACACCTTGTCATGATCGTAGGATACAGAGGACCAAGGCGCAGCGTGGAAGGTGCACATATTTATTAAATAATGATTACACGAACAAAAACAACAAATCGATACGTGACGTCCAAAGGTGCAAAACGCAAACCTACACAGGAACAAGATCCCACAAACACTGTGGGAAAACTGGCTGCTTAAATATGATTCCCAATCAGAGACAACAAGCAACAGCTGATACACGTTGCCTCTGATTGAGAACCACACTGGCCAACATAGAACTATAAAACTAGAACGAAAACAAATGAAAACTCACACCCTGGCTCAACATACTAGAGTCCCCAGAGCCAGGGCGTGACACACCTGGTCTTCTTGATCCACCATTCTGGTGTGTCTGATGCTGTGGTTGGTACCATTGGTTATTGGGTCTCTTTTCATTATTCTTGTTCTGCCACAGTCCAGGGGATTGGTGTGTGTACCCATTCACTACTGGTAAGGTAGTAGCTCTTTGGCCTTGCTGCTGAGGCGGTATCTGTTGACCTTCCTGGAGAACAGGTGTAGTTTGTGTTTTATATTTTTTCCTATCTTGTCAGCTCTTCCAGCTGCAACTGTCCCAGTTTTCTCAGAATCTCTCTCCACTGCTTCGCCAATTTCCGTTCATCCCTCCTGTATTTCTCCATTGCGTTGGATAATATGGGTCGCATAATTCCTTGCGTGATTCTGACGTTAGTCCTTCTGTCTCACTCTGTCCTTGATCAGAGTCAGCATACTGTCTAAATTCTTCACCTTCCTCATCACTTGTATTCCCCCCATCTCTTTGCCCATCATACACTTGTTCATCTATCCCATAATTTTCCAGCTCCGTTAACATCCCCCCTCAGTCTTTCATAACAGTTTATACCTAAATGTGATTGTTCTCCTCTTCCTGGGGTGGAAACCTGCTGCTTCCTTTTTTCTTCTTCTATCTCTACATTCCCTGTTATTGCGACTAAACCTGTGACCTGAGAATACTGCCCCCTTTCTGTGGATGGTGGTGGTGTAGTTGAACCAGCCTTTTTTGGTTCACTCTCCCTCACCATGATTTCTCTCTTTCTCTCTCTTCTAATATTCTTCTTATTCTTTGTTCCCTTATCTTATCCCAAACCTATAAAAATAGCCCTGGAGACTATTCCTGTCCCTAGGTATTTTCCCAGTACCCTATTCGTTCTAGGTCGCTAGACCACACCCTACTTTCCCCGATCAATATCCTTGTTACTCTACTTTTCAAAAACCCTCCCGTTGTACTAACGTACTCTATTTTCCCCATATCTGAACTTTTGTATCTGTTTTCCCGTGGTTCTCCTTCTAATCTTCGTCTCGGCATTTATTCCCAAACCTTGGCTTTCAACTCTCCCCTTTCCTTGTTTATATCTGGACTGCTACTCCCTATTCTAAATTATCCTATCTAGATTTCTATTATTAATCTCCCTTACAGCTCGATTCGTACTCGCTAGTCTGTCTCTCTTTTACCCACGAACTAAAACATGGCATTAGTAAAGTCTATTCCCAAACCACCAATAACTAATAGTATATTTGCATTCATATTATTAAAATACATTACTTTCCTCTGTCTACCCATACAATCCACCGTTAAAATTCTAACTTCCCTATTCAATTGCTTTCCTTTGTTATCAATTTCCAGTCCGCTATTCAATTTCTGTAACAGTCCTTTCTGATTACGCTCTAATTAATAAAACAAATACTTGCTATCGTTGACAAGCATACATTTAATTCACATCCATATTCAATTCACTATTCCAAATTCCAAGTATATTCTCATAGTTTTCAAATTAGCAACTCATTCGGGCAGCAGGTAGCTTAGTGGCCAAGAGCGTTGTGCCAGTAACCGAAAGGTCGCCGGTTCTAATCCCCGAGCCGACCAGGTGAAAAATCTGTCGATGTGCCCCCGAGCAAGGCACCAATCCTAACCGCTCCTGTAAGTCGCTCTGGATAAAATCGTCTGCCAAATGACCAAAATGTAATTCGGCGCCACAGAAAATAACTATCTTTCTCCCCCCCTATTCCAGTTGAATACGGGAGTCGTTCAATTTGAAATCAGCAAGCTGCTAAATCGTCCAGTCTTATAACACAAAATGAACACTGACTGTTCTATCAATCTAAGCAACCCATAACCATAATTGGACTATAATCAGAAAATCTAGATTTTAGTCAGTAATGCAGAATCTATGCTTTATTGGAATGACAAGTAAATCCTCCGTTATTCCAATTATAAATGGTCTGTATTTTTAGTATCTGACACATACCACATTTATCACAAAATAGCTTTGAAGGACACAGATCTCACACACTCAACGTAAATAACTTAGCAGTCAACGAGTCAAACCCACATTAATTGATTTGAAAACAGATCTAACGACTTTACTCAAATGAATTATATTTTCCCCCCAATATACAAAAAATTCCTTGACCATATCACCTCTGCTTCTGAAATGATAATTAGCTATTATAATGCTTAATTGTATCTCTATCACATGATCTATGTACTGTCTCCCACCCCCCACGTACGTCTACGTGTTTGGGCGCGCAAGCCAGCACTCATATGTTATTACACTTTTATCCACCCTCTACTAATCAAGTACCCGCACATAACATTCATCATATTTTAATATTATTCATACCAACCAAACCATTCGTATTTCTAAGGCTTCTTTATTGCCACACGTTAATTTACCCTAATCTAGTCCCAGCGGAACATCAATTTAACGACCTAGACTCCCGTCCCTCAGTCATAGCATCCTCTCAGAATCCTATCGACTGGTCACTGATCTTACACTATTCTATGCCAGGCCGCGTTGTACACCCCCCCCCCAAGATATTATTATACAAAAAGCTTATTATCCACACCTATATAACATTATCATACACACCTCTTTATCTCTTCATCATATCACATTCACAAAACGTTGTTCTCAAACACGTTTCATCACTATTTGCATAACCTACAGGAATATTCCTTTACTATTGTTATGTGGGCAGCTTGTCTCTCCCTTTTCTGTTTCCCTTCCTCCTTGTTTTGTCCCCTCTTTGTCTGTTGTATCTGTATGTGTGTTTGTCCCCATTATGTTGGTGCATCTGCCGGTGTGTGTCTGGAGTGGATCGGGGGGCGTGCTCAGGATCTGCCTCTCCTGTGCAGCTGCGGGTTGTTTCCAGTGATTCCTGCCTACGCAGCTGCATCCTATTCTCTCATCAACCTGCACTACTAATTCCTGGGCATGGCTCTCCACCGGCGCCAGATCGTTGTTCTTACTAGAGCGTTCAGACATACCTCCCAACCTGCCTGCCTGCCTTCCTGCCTGCCTGCCTGCCTGCCTCAGCCTCTCCTTCCTCCGGAGCCGACTAGCCCACTCTGTTCCTTTTCTTCAGTTGTTTTTGGACTATGACAAATTGAACTTTTATTAAAATAATTTTTGTTTCTTCCACTCCCTTAGTCGTGTTTAGTTTCTCTGAGTGCTGGGTTTAACCATAGCTTAACAGAACGATCTGGCCATGGACCCAACAGAGAAACAGCACGGGGCAAACAAAGACAGCTTCCAACAAGCTATCCAGGCTCAAGGAACGTTGCTAGGACAGCATGACCAATTGATTCGGACTCTTTTGGAAAATAATCATCAACTGCTGAACCAGGTGACTCAGTTAACAACACAAGTCTCTAAATTGTCTGTTATCAGTTCTCCATCTCTCTCTGACCCCCAGTTTGATGCACCCCAAGTTGTTTCCTCTGACATTATGCAGGCTTCGTTCCATCGGGAACCCCCTGTCACGTCGCCTGAACCGTTCAATGGAGAATTGGACAAGTGCCGGGGATTTTTGCTTCAGTGTGACTTGATTTTTCGGCAGAGACCACTGTCGTTTTCTACTGATTCCTCTAAGGTACATTATGTTCTGGGGCTGTTAAGAGGGAGAGCTCTGGTTTGGGCTGAGGCTGTGTGCTCAAATCAAACTTTGACTGGATTTACTTTTGCTGATTTTTCTGCTAAATTGAAGACTGTTTTTGACCATCCTGACCATGTGGGTAATTCCTCCAAGAGACTTTTTAATTTGAGGCAGGGTTCTAACAGTGTGGCTGAGTACTCTATTGAGTTCTGGACTTTGGCAGCGGACTCCAAGTGGAACAATGTGGCACTTCAAGGAGCATTTCTAAACGGTTTGAATGAAGCCATTAAGGATGAACTGGCTGCTCGTGACGAGCCACATGATTTACATTCTCTCGTTTCCCTGTCCATTAAGCTAGACAACCGGTTGCGGGAGAGGCGTCGGAAGAGAGGCGGTCGGCCACATCTAGGAGGACGAATTCCCCAGCCTTCAACCACTCGAGTCTCGCCTCCCCGGAGCCGGCAGCTTCTTGTTCCTGATCCCATCCCGAGCACAGAGGAGGAACCAATGCAAGTGGGTCGAGCTCGACTACCTCCAGCAGAGCGGCAACGGCGCCTCCAGGCGGGTGAGTGCCTGTACTGTGGAGACGCCACACACATTCTGGCTACATGCCCTAAGCGACCAAAAGACAAGGCTCGCTCGTAACGGTGGGTCTACTTGCGAGCCCAGAGTTAGATCCTGAACCCATCATTCCCCGATTACAAGTACCTGTAACCTTACGTTTCCAGAGTCATTCCCTGCCACTCTCAGCTCTCATAGACTCAGGTGCAGAAGACAACTTTATTAGCCACCAGTTCGTTACACAAGCTCGTATCCCCGTGGAGCCACTACCTACCCCCATTCGAGTCACAGCCCTTGATGGGCGCCTCCTCGCGGAGATAACTCATCAAACCACCCCCGTTTCCCTAGTGATTTCTGGCAATCATTGTGAAATCATTCAGTTAAGAGTTATGTCTGGCTCAGCTACCCCCCTAATCCTTGGCTTCCCCTGGTTGGCTCTTCACAACCCACAAATTGATTGGACACGTCACACCATTCTCAGTTGGAGCACTAACTGCCATTCAGAGTGCCTTAGGTCAGCGGTTCCCCTCACTAAGTGTAACCCAACTCATCCCTCAGTTCCTCCCGATCTGTCATCTGTCCCCAAAGAATACCATGACTTAGCTGAGGTTTTCAGTAAGGACAAGGCTCTGTCTCTACCACCACATAGGCCTTATGATTGCCCTATTGAACTGCTTCCTGGTGCTCCCTTGCCCTCTAGTCGCTTATACAATCTGTCCCGACCGGAAAGAGAGGCAATGGAGCAGTATATTGGTGATTCTCTGGCCTCGGGCATAATCCGTTCCTCGTCGTCTCCTTTGGGTGCATGTTTCTTTTTCGTTGAAAAGAAAGACAAGTCGTTACGCCCCTGTATCGATTTCAGGGGTTTAAACAACATAACTGTTAAAAACAAGTATCCCCTTCCACTCATCAACTCAGCTTTTGAACCTCTGCATGGCGCCACAGTTTTCTCCAAGCTCGACCTCAGGAACGCTTATCACCTTGTCAGAATCCAAAAGGGAGATGAGTGGAAAACCGCTTTTAACACTCCACTGGGGCATTTTGAGTATTTGGTCATGCCCTTTGGGCTCTCAAACGCCCCTGCTGTATTCCAAGCCATGGTGAACGATGTTCTTAGGGATTTTTTGAACCGTTTTGTCTTTGTATACCTGGATGATATTCTTGTTTTTTCCAAGTCACCCGAGGAGCATGAGTCACACGTCCGTCAAGTCCTTCAACGGCTCTTGGAGAATAAGCTGTACGTCAAAGCAGAAAAGTGTGAGTTCCACAAACAGTCTACATCGTTCCTTGGTTTCATCATTGAGAGCGGGCAGGTGAAGGCGGACCCCGAGAAGATCCGGGCAGTGACGGAATGGCCCACACCCACCACCCGTAAGCAACTTCAACGATTTTTGGGCTTTGCTAACTTCTACCGTAGATTCATTAAGGGTTTTAGTAAAGTGGTGGCACCCCTTACTAGACTCACATCCCCAAAAGTCCCTTTTCTGTGGTCCCCTGAGGCGGAGCAGGCGGTAGGGGTTTTGAAGGAACTGTTTTCCACCTCCCCCGTGTTGATACACCCCAATACCTCTCTGCAGTTTATTGTGGAGTTGGACGCGTCTGACTCAGGTGTGGGAGCAGTCCTCTCCCAGCGCTCCCCCACTGACCAAAAGCTTCACCCCTGTGCTTTTTTCTCCAAGAAATTGTCACCCACAGAACGGAATTACGACGTTGGAAACCGGGAACTGCTGGCGGTCAAGCTAGCACTGGAAGAATGGCGGCACTGGCTGGATGGAGCTGAACTGACGTTTGTGGTCTGGACAGACCACAAAAACTTGGCTTACATCCAAGCCACTAAGAGACTCAACTCACGCCAAGCCAGATGGGCCCTGTTTTTTAGTAGGTTTAACTTTATTCTAACATACAGACCGGGGTCAAGAAATGTTAAACCAGATGCTTTGTCCCGCCAGTTTGCTGACCCTTCGGAGACCAGCGAGCCTGAGGCAGTCCTACCTTCCTCATGCGTCGTGGCGGCAGTACAGTGGGAGATCGAGTCTCTTGTGAAGACTGCACTTGCCACGGACCCGGGACCGGGTGATGGACCTCCCAACCTACTCTTTGTTCACGAGACGGTCCGGTCTCAGGTGTTGCAGTGGATTCACACCTCCCGTTTAGCTGGTCACCCTGGGATGAGACGCACGTTGACGCTGCTTAAGAGACATTTTTGGTGGCCTTCAATGGAAACTGACGTTCGGGCTTTTGTGGCAGCCTGTTCAACCTGTGCTCGGGGCAAAGCCTCCCATCAGTCCCCTTCGGGGCTGCTGCTACCCCTCCCAGTTCCCAGCCGTCCCTGGTCCCACATAGCCATGGATTCTGTCACCGGCCTACCCAAGTCTGAAGGTAATGATACTATACTTACCATTGTGGACAGATTCTCTAAATCTGTTCACTATATAGCATTACCAAAATTACCGTCTGCCAGTGAGACAGCGGACCTCCTAGTCCAACATGTATTCCGTCCCCATGGAATACCTGTGGACATCGTATCTGATAGAGGCCCACAGTTTACTTCCTGTGTTTGGAAGGTTTTCTGTTCTGCTTTGGGTGCTTCCGTTAGTCTGTCCTCAGGGTTTCATCCCCAGACCAACGGTCAAACAGAAAGAGCCAATCAAGACCTCGAAGCAACCCTTCGTTGTGTGGCTGCTCAACATCCATCATCCTGGGCCAAACATCTGCCTTGGATAGAGTATGCCCACAACTCCCTCACCACCTCTGCCACCGGCCTTTCACCCTTCGAAGTAACCATGGGTTATCAACCCCCTCTGTTTCCTGCTCAGGAGAAGGAATTGGCTGTTCCTTCAGTTCAGGAGAACCTCCGCCGCTGCCAGAGAGTGTGGGGCGACGCTCGGGAAGCGTTGCTTCGGACCACCGACAGGAACAAGACGACAGCGGATAGGAGCAGGACTCCCGCACCTGTGTTTCATCCTGGTCAAGAAGTTTGGCTGTCATCAAAGAACGTACCTCTTCATACCAAATCACGCAAGCTGTCTCCTCGGTACCTGGGTCCATTTGTGGTGGAGTCCATCGTTAACCCCGCTGCGGTTCGTTTGAAGTTGCCTTCAGCCATGAAGATACACCCTACTTTCCACGTCTCCCAACTGAAACCTGTGTCCTCCAGCCTTTTGTGTCCGCCGGCAGATCCACCTCCACCTGTTCGCCTCATTGACGACCATCCGGCCTACACCGTCAGTAGGCTCCTGGACTCTCGGAGGCGGGGTAGGGGTCTCCAATACCTAGTCGATTGGTAAGGTTATGGACCAGAGGAGAGGTCTTGGGTCCCTAAGCGTTTTGTGTTGGATCCTCAGCTGATCACGGACTTCCATCACGACAACCCTGACAGGCCTGGTGGGTTGCCAGGTGGCGACCATTGAGGGGGGGGGTACTGTTATGTGGGCAGCTTGTCTCTCCCTTTTCTGTTTCCCTTCCTCCTTGTTTTGTCCCCTCTTTGTCTGTTGTATCTGTATGTGTGTTTGTCCCCATTATGTTGGTGCGTCTGCCGGTTTGTGTCTGGAGTGGATCGGGAGGCGTGCTCAGGATCTGCCTCTCCTGTGCAGCTGCGGGTTGTTTCCAGTGATTCCTGCCTACGCAGCTGCATCCTATTCTCTCATCAAGCTGCACTACTAATTCCTGGGCATGGCTCTCCACCGGCGCCAGATCGTTGTTCTTACTAGAGCGTTCAGACATACCTCCCAACCTGCCTGCCTGCCTTCCTGCCTGCCTGCCTGCCTGCCTGCCTGCCTCAGCCTCTCCTTCCTCCGGAGCCGACTAGCCCACTCTGTTCCTTTTCTTCAGTTGTTTTTGGACTATGACAAATTGAACTTTTATTAAAATAATTTTTGTTTCTTCCACTCCCTTAGTCGTGTTTAGTTTCTCTGAGTGCTGGGTTTAACCATAGCTTAACAACTATGGTCAATTTTACCATAATCCTATATCCCTTCTAAATTTCCCAACTTTAATGACCCCCTAAAAGCTTGCCCGAAATTCAATGTGTTGACGTCATATGATCACCCCCGTACACGTGACCTGTTCCTCCAACAGGATTTCTCGCTCCTTTACGTTAGTAAATGAATATCCACATAGTATTAATTCTTCTCTCCCTAATGCAAGATTGGGCTTTCCCTTTCTCCACCAGCCTTAGAAACTTCAAACGACCTAAAATATAGTCCCTTTCCTGTCACTTCCTCCACAAAGAAAAGGCTATTATTCACAGGATTTCTTTTTGTTGTCCGATCACCCACACAGATAAGCCGCCACTCGTGCTTAAATGAATCACTGAATGACTCACAGCCGCTCAAGCTAACCATTCACCCGTACGAGATGAGCAGACCTACTCCATCTTATTATTTCTCTATACTTTGAAGCCTTGGCGGCGTTCACAACCATTCAACTACTAGGGATGAAAAGCGCGACTTCCAATTTATGATGTCACCTACTGTCAAGTTGCGTCAATTCAAATCTGGTATTTGGGACAAAAGAGGTCATTACACAATATCCAAGTTAGTCTAGTATTTATTAATGCAAATGTTTAAATGGTAAGTATGAGAGTTCGTATACGGGCTCACTGTAATACCACGCAGGGCAGACAGAGAACTGATCCATTGTTATGAGTTCTTCATAAAATACTCTGACAGAGATAGTTCCCGCTCCCTGCTGGGCCTATCAGAGTAGAGACTGAGCGTGGTTTAGACTTACTCAGCCAATCCGTTGGCGCACCGGCTGGTCCCAGTCCCTTGGCGCTCCACTGTTGCACACTGTTGCCAGGCATAAGTTGTTATCATAACAACCTGTAGAGCCAGCTCCCATAGACACCGTTCCACAGTACCTACGTTCAAGGACGGTTCACAGATCACAAAGAAGCAGTGTAGTCTAGTATTTGGAGACACAAGTTATTATCTTCCCCTACTCCCTAAAACAGCTCCTCACATTAATCACAGCTTGTTAGGTGAAACAATTTATATCAGTACAGTACAGACCTTTTATGCTTTAATCATTAATGCATTCTTTCTAAGTTAGTCATCCCATCAGTTATGAGAAAATTGATCCCCACAATCCCCCTTTTCACACCCACTGGGTGTGAACCCAAAATAAGAAAAACACAGGGTGTCATTCATTAAAATACAATACAAACAAAATGGTTAACTTGAATAATAAGTCATGAAACACAGGATTAATAGAACACAAAACACAAGAATATTAAAACATAAAACACAAACGGGGAAGTACATTTTGACCCCCTTTAGACACCCTCTAGGGTGTGATTCAAAAAATGTTAAAGGGAAAATGTAGGATTCCCTCTGTTGACACCATTTATGGTGTCACTCCAAATAACAGTTTGAACAGAATATAAACAACCCTGAGAATAACAGGATATGGAAATTAAATAACATCAAAAAATGTTAATAAAATAAAAATAATAATTTTAACCCGCTATTTCTCCCCTACACCTAACATGTACTGAGTTGGCTACCAGCCACCCAGGAATCCTTTACCTTCACATCAGGAGGAATAAACAATCACAGTGGTTAGTAAAAACATAAGGTAATAAATGAGCAAGAACTGAAAATAAATGCGTTTTTTTTTTTTTTTTGGCAAACCATGGATCATCCAGCTTGGTCTCAGAGTCAGTAGCAGAGTCATCCGCATCATCCTGGGCCGGTAACAACAGCATCATACCTGATGCCTGCACCACTCCTACCACTGACTTCCTGAGACAGGGGATGATGCAAGCAGCACAACACATTAACAGCAAAAACACAATCACTAGGGTCAGAAATCCAGTAACCACCATAGAAGAATACTTACCGAACCAGTCACTTAACCAGGAGAACAGCCCACCACTCTCCACTCCAGCCATGCTCTTCATTTCTGCTGACAACTTATCCAGGCCAACAAGGGCCTTTGTGATGCTCCCGTCAGGGCTAGTATTGTTAGGAATAAACGTACAGCATTGTTCCCCAAACATCTTACACTGGTTAGCAAGCAACATGTCAAGTGCTAGTCTATTTTGCCTAGCCACCCTAGAGGTGGCCTCTAGTTGTTTGGACATTCCAGTCAGGGCAGTGCGTGTGTAGTTAACAAATCGCTGTTGGTTATAATAGATGTAATTTATCCAAGATCACTGTTTAGCAGCATCTATAGCAGGTCCTATGATTGGCAACAAATGCCACAACCCATCATTCCTGTTGAGTGCCTGGAACTGTAATGGTACTCCCACAGGCACCCCCAACAGGTTAGAGTGGATCTCCTCTCCTGCTGACCATGGGGCACTACGTCTCCCCCGCCTCATTCTCTCTCTGTCTGGGGCTAGCTGGGCTATCCCCAAAAGTTGGTCTGAGGAAACATCAATAATGGTCAGTGGTACAATCAAACTAGCTAATGCACACATGCCCTGCCAGTCCCCCTTTAGAATCGGGGTTCGTATTCTATTTGGCCCACAGATCCACCACACATCAGCCACCCCCTTTGTCTGGGTTTTACCCTCTACTGGCCAAGTGCTGTTCATAGTTACATTCACAGCACAGTCCCCTGGTGGTAGCCTACCACAGTTAACACCCTTACCTGTTCCAGTAATGCAACTGTAATTACCTCCATAAGCCTGAACTCCCGCATGTGCCTTTTGTGGGGGAACCTCAGGGAAAATCAAACTTAGGGCTTTGCACAGGGTGGTGTTTGGCAGTGAATGGTAGAACTCTTCCAATATGCACTGCCATCCTTCCCCTTCTCCTAAGGTGAATGGGTGGGTTGCCAACCCAGGTCTTGCATGCCCACAGATAACACAATTCTGCCTGACCAGTGTCCTAGCCGTATACCTCATGTATGCCAACCACATATTTTCTTTCCCTTCATAGCCAGTTTCTGTCCCCAATTGGTCGCTGTCCGTTAAATCCCTAACATTAATCACCTGAACAGGGTTTGGTACCTTAGTGGGTTGAAGCTGAGCTGGTCCTGGAGTGGTGATGTGGTTCAACTGGGTCTGTCTCTCCCCAGCTGCAGGTTTGGGTGTGACCGCGATGGTGAACATACCCATGGTGTCTGGTCCGGATCGTACTGCTGCTAAGGTGTACACACCTGCGTCTGTAAGTTTAATGTCTTGGATGGTTAGTAGGATTTCATCGCCTTTACATGCACCCCCTTTTGACCCCTGCACACCCCTTATCATTGAAAACCTAGCTGCTTTAGAAGCATCTCCTAATGCATATGGATAGCCTCTACGCCATTCTCAGAAGGTGCCAACATTTGTGATCATATAGTCCCAATATGGACACCACTTTCCCTCACACAGATAAGTACCTCTCTTTAACACATGGGGATACATTTTGTTACAGTTTTCCTTCTGGTTCCAATTGCAACCAGTGTCCCCAATTCCACTAGCCCTATTCCTCCATGACCAGATCTTACATGGTTCTAGGGACATCACTTGAGATTCCCCTTCCTGTAAGGTAATGACTATATTACGATACTGACTGGAAGTCACTGTTCCCCATAGGGCCAGCCCCACTACTAACCATAACATCCTCCCCTTCTGCAGCCAAGTCCTGTTGTACTTGATCTAGAGTTCTTCCTGGAGCTATATCTTTGGCACAATGTGTTCTGTGGTACCACACGTCCTTCTTACTCGTGTTTACCCTCAGCGAGTGACTTGATACCTCTTTCACCTGAAAGGGTCCCTCCCACCTTGGCTCCATCCACTTCCTGGAATGCACCTTTACTCTCACCCAGTCTCCCACCAGGATGTCTCTGTTCTCGTCCGTGGTTTCAACAGCAGGAGTGCGCACTTCCACCACCTGTTTAGACAATCTTTCAACAAGAGAAATTAGCGCCTGCATGTAGTCTGTGTATCTGATTTTTGCAATATCTAGCCTAGGCATACTAAAATTGTCTGCTGGTGGCCCTGGCATTCTGCGTCCTGTCATAAGCTCATGTGGAGTCAAGTGGGTATCAGACCCAGGTGAATTTCTCATTGACATTAGAGCAAGGGGTAGGGCATCTACCCATTTCAGTTTGGTGCCTGCCATGATTTTAGCCATTTTTCATTTCAGAGTCTGGTTAGCATGTTCAACAAGTCCCTGCGATTGGGGATGATACACTGACCCGAACTTGTGAGTGATCCCTAGGGCCTGTTCTACCTCTCTCAAGTGTTCATTCTTGAAATGGGTACCATTGTCGGAACGGATCATTCGCGGGACTCCAAACCTTGGAATGAGGTCTCGCCTCAACCACTTAATCACGGCCTTTGCGTCTTCTCTTGCTGTGGGGATGGCTTCCACCCATCTGGTGAATCTGTCCTCCATTACCAACAGGTACCTTTTTCCTTCCACTCTGTTGTCCTGTCCCATGTCCGTGAAGTCTATGCAAACGTCTTGAAATGGTGCATCAGGTATTGGGAAGCTACCTATCACTGCTCCAAGTGACACTTTGTTGTTGTATTGTTTGCACACTTCACAGCTCTCTGATGTCTCTCTTGCCATGTCCAACATGTGTGGATGCCACCATGCTTTCTCAACTGATTTTGTGACACTTTCCATCCTCCATGAGCCTTCTCATGCTCTTCCCTTAAGATTGATCTGAGGAGTTTTGCAGGTCCCACTGTTTTTCCTGTGTGAGATCTCCAAATCCCATGATGGTCTTGCCTTGCTCCCTGTCTGCTCCATACGTTCTGTTCGTAGGCACCTGCTGCTTCTTGCAACTGTCTTACTGTGTCTGTCGTCAACTCCTCCTGTCCTTGAGTGGCTCATTGCACCATCTGCTGGGCAGTGTATCCTTCTGCATCTTTTGCTGCTTGATCAGCCCGATCATTTCCTTCATGCACTCTGGTGCTTTCTCTGCTGTGACCTTTGCACTTCATTATTGCCACTCGTTTGGGAAGCTGGATTGCATCAATTAACTTCTGTACTTCAACCTTGTGTTTGATGGGCTCATTTGAGCTGGTCACAAATCCTCTCCTCATCCACTGTGGTCCATCAATGTGTGCAATCCCATGTGCATAGGCAGAGTCTGTGTAGATGTCCACATTCTTTCCTTCACTTAGTTGTAGAGCTCTCCTCAACGCCCTAAGTTCAGCTAGCTGTGCTGAAGCTTCATTGGGACCAAGTTTCTCTGCTTCCATTACTTAATGTCCTCCTTCTGTGTCTTGTTTCACCACTGCATAGGCAGCAGTGTACCCTCCCTTTGGGTCCTTTGACCTGTAGCAGCATCCATCAGTGAACAGGTTGATTTTGTTCCCCTCCAAGGGTGAGTTTTGCAGGTCCATTCGGACTTTGATCTGTTTGGCTGCTCTATCCTCACAGACATGTGGTTCTCCAAGACCCATACCATCGGTCATATTGGTTGCTGTTGTCACATATGTAATGTGCTTTGCAGTGATGGCCTTTGTTATGCTGGATTTTCTTTTACTGGACAGTGTGAAAAGTTTGGAGCCTATAAAAGCGGTCACCCCATGATCTGTATTGATTTCAAGTGGATGTCTCATCACAATGTGGGCTGTTTTACCTATAGCTTTTGCAATGGCAGCCATGTGTCTGGCACAGTCAGTTTGTCCTGTTTCAATGTTGTCCAGTTTCGCGCTGTAGTAGTGTAACACTCTTCTCTCCCCCTTTTGTTTCTGATACAGGATGGAATGTACATAACCGTCCTGCTCAGAAACATCCAAACAGAATGGCGTGGTGTAATCGGGTAAGGACAGTGCTTCAGCCTGTGCCAGCGTCTGTTTGAGTTGGATTAAAGCTGCCTCTGCCTCTGGAGTCCACTTAAGGACTGCTGTGAGGTTTCTGTTTCCTGCTTCTCTCAAGATTGCCCGCAGTGGTTCCACTTTAAGACAGTATTCTGGCACGTGTGTTCTGCTGTATCCAGTAAGGCTAAGAAATGACAAAAGGTGTTGTACAGTAGTGGGTTTGGGATGTTCCAAGATGGAGGTCCTCTGGGCCACAGACACAGCTTGTCCCTTCCCGGACAGCACTCTTCCCAGGAACTGGACACTTCTCCGACAGCACTGCACTTTCTCTTTCTTTACCTTGTATCCCTTTTTGGCTACCAACAGGAGAAGGGACTTGGTGGCCTGCAAACAAGACTCAGCAGTGGGTGCTGCCAACAGAAGATCATCAACGTATTGGAGTAGCGTCACCCCCTCAGGTAATGTTAGTTCTTCCAAGTGGCTCTTCAGGATAGCGTTGAAGATTCCCGGGGAATCACGGTAGCCTTGTGGAAGACGGGAATACGTAAATTGCTGCCCTCTGTAGGTAAATGCAAAAAGTGGCTGGGACTCTGGATGTAATGGGATGCAGAAAAATGCATTGGCGAGATCCACAACTGTAAACCAATCTTGGGTGGGTGAAATGTTCTGTAAGGCCAGATATGGGTCTGGTACAGGTCGAACATCTGGTACAGTTACTTCGTTGATTGGTCTGAAGTCCTGCACCATCCTCTATTTCCCAGTGTCACCTTTCTTCACTGGAAGGATGGGTGTATTCCACACAGAACAGGTTGGATATATAACCTGTCCTTTTTGGAGTCCTGATATCGTAGGCTCAATTCCTCTCGTCTTCTCTTCACTGAGAGGGTATTGAGATTTGTGAACTGGGACAGTGAGTTCACTTTCCTTTCGAATGGAGACAACCACTGTTTCTACATCAACCAGCCCCACATCTTCAGCACTTGTTGTCCACAGTTCCTCTGGTAGTTGATTGAAAATGTTAGGAGTATCCGGATGATCAGTCATCTCCCTGCCATGGTAACGTGATCTCCTCACAACCTCTGGTTTTGACACATCATCCACATTGAGTTTAATTCTCCATACTTGATTTCCATCAAGGAATGCGCTTTCCACGTTGTAACAAGAGGTTTTGTTCCACCGTAAGCAACTTGCTGCCTTTACTGCAGGTCCCAGAGATCTTGCCTCATATCCAAATCCCACGAGAAGGGTAACATGCGGCACAGAATCACTAGGAAGAGCAAACCATTTCTCTGTGAGCACCACGTCTCCATCCATGACCATGCAACTGGTAGCCACCCCTTCTTTGAGTATGTACATATGATTGCTGGTCACAATCGGGCGCCTATCGTCCATTTCCTCCTCCCAGGCTTCATCATATGCTTCATCCAAGTCCCTTATATAGTTCATTGTCATGTGCGGAGGGTCCTCAGGTGGATAGTATGCATTTAAGGTCTGTATCCAGGCCTTCCACAGTTGGAACTCTCTGCATACTCGGGGAGCATCAGGGTCAGTATCCATGAGCTTCAGCCAGTAAACATATGCTGCCTCCTCATCTTCCTCGTTTAGGTGTGTTCCCACATATAGCATGCGAGGGGGGTCGGAGAGTTTTTCCATGATTACTGGCATGAGTTCATCAATGGGCGTGATGGATGCGTGTAGGCCCTCCTGGTTACAATAGATACTACATCCCAGTTTGGAAAGCAGGTCTCTCCCCATGAGCCCCACCGAGCATTCCGGGTTGTATAGAAACTGATGGGTAACCTGTAGGTCATCCCATACAACCTCCAATGGAACTGTGTATGGCTTTCTCATAATAGCCCCAGAAACCCCAGAGAAAGCTTGTGTTTTGGTAGTGAGTTGATATGTTGCTTGTACAGAAGACCATGTACATCCTGTATCAATCAGCATATTATGTTGTCTTCCTCCAATCAAACATGTCACTACCGGCTCTGAACCTGGTGGGAAAGTGTAAATGTTGGTGGTGGGATCCTTATGGGTTTCTGGGCAGCTTCATTGGTAATTTTGTTCGTCACCCAGCCATGACATGCTGGACAGGAGGGCAGCGTTAGGCACTGCTGGGTCTTGTTTTCGGTTCTGCTGTTGTGGTGGTTGGTGCTGCTGGACTGGCATTCCTCCTCCTTGCCAGCTTCCCCATCCTTGCTGGTATCTCGGTGCTTGTCTTCTGGGCTGTCCCATGTAACCCCTCCCTCTTTGTTGTCCCTGTCTTGGGAGATAACAGTGTCTTGCCAGGTGGCCATGCATCCCACAGTTAAAACACCCTTGGTCAGCATATCTAGGGGTGTATCCCTGTTGTCGTGGCGGTACATAGGGTTGCTGGTATGCGGGTGCACCATATCCAGGAGGACCAGAAGGTGCCATCATTCCCGTCATTGCCTGTATTACAGCAGTAACTGCAGCAGTAGTATCATTTCCGGGTGCAGGAGTGGTAGGATTAGATGTTGGGGTACTGGTTACCACCATTTGTTTTCCTGGCTTGTCCTCTGTCAGTTGCTTCTTCAGAACCTTCTTCTGAAGTTGTTTGAGTTCATCCTCTTCCTTTCGCTTACCCTCTCTTCATCGTTCCACATGGTGTTGTGCTATCTCTGTAAATTCCGGAATCGATTTTGCGGTGATTGCCACAACTTTTTCACATTCAGCTTGAGCCTGATCCGGGAGTCCCCCCAGGCAGTTTGTCAGGAAGAGGTGCTTCATGGTGTCTTTTCCTGGTTCTTCATTCCACGCTTGCCTCCAGAGGCACTTAGCCCTCTTCATGTATGCTGGTATGGTTTCATCGTCATTCAATGTCAGAGTTCTCATCAGTTCGGGTCTGGCCTGGGTAGGATACTTCCTCCTTATGGCGTCCCATACGTCACTGCGGTGGGGGTCAAATCTTGTAGCCGACCCCACTTGCCCTCTCAGTCCCCCAGAGGTCATTATCTCTTTGCATTCCTGGTCACCCATACATCTGTTCATTACAGTAACCATATCACCTATGGTGAGTTCATCCACTGCGGTGAGACTCTCAAAAGACTTCACCCATCCAGATTCTTCAGGTTGTGGGAGACTGTCCACCAGGGTCTGTATGTCTCTGTGGGCCCATGGCTTGTAAACTGAGGCCCCCCCTGGGGTCTCCCTCAACGGGTATTGCCCCCCTTTGTGTCCTTCTCTGGACTGGGCCCTGGCTCGGGTGTGGTACGCGGGTCCATCATTGTTGTCCCATATGTCTCCATCAAAAGCTCCACATATGAGTTTTTGTTGTTTCACTCTTTCCTCCTCACCCTCTTCCCCGTCTCTGAGGTCAATACAGTGTCCCCTTACTGGTGAGCGTTCACTTGCACTTCTGTTTTTGTTCGCTTTGAGCTCCATCTTTAACTTGTGCAATTGTGCTTCCTGGTGTCGTACTTCCTCTTTTATCATCTTCAACTTTTCCAGTCGTTCTTCATCTCTCTGTCTCTCAAGTCTCTCTCTCCTTTCCCTTTCTTCAGCATCCTTGTTTCGTTGCCACTCCCCCTGGGCTGGACCACCCCTTACATTTCCTCCAGTTAGGCTCATTCTCTCTTCCTTCTCACTCTCACCGTTACCGTCAACACTCCTTCCTCCTTCTGTTCCGCATCTGTTCCCCGTCTCTCCCTCAATTCTACTCAGTTCAAACACTCCTTTTTCTAGCGCTTTTGCAGCTTTTAGAAGTACATCCACTTCTCCCCTTCTGTCAGTCATATCACTCTTTCTGACCCACATTCCTTCTTCCTCCTCATCTGTCCTTTGTTGATAGTGGACTTTTCCCGCTATATCCAGAACCGGAGCCATTGTTTTTGGGTGGTCGTCATATGGTGGTGGCGCTGTTGGTAGGGGTGGGTATAAACGGGTCCTTTCCTTCTGTCCTGTTTTCTCCTCCCACAGTTTCTTCAATTTTCCAAGCATTGCTAGGCTAATCCGCTCCTTTAGCTTTGCTTTCTCCATTGCGTCTTTAATCTTGCCACTGCGGGGCTCTCCTTCATTCTTCCATTCACCTTCTGCTTTCTGGGTTTTCCGCTTCAACGTCTCCAGTATTCTCCCTGGTTCGCCTTCTACAGGCACTCCATCGGGGGACAGTATACAACCATCATCTATCCATTCCTTATAGAGTTTCTCTCCTCGCCTGCTCCATTCCTTTCCATCTTTTCCTCCGTTTGTTTCAAGTGTGGATTTTAGAGCCTTCAATATTCTTTCCGCTTCTCCACTGGTAGTCATGTTTTTCGTTTTAATTTGTAATATTCATCCGTTATTTAGTTATTTAAAGTACGTCTATCTATTATTCCCACCTAATTAGTTAAACTCGGTGCCAGATTATTTCAGCCTTAATTATTTGAAAGCAGTATTCTTACAGTGCCACACATCAAATGGTAAATCAAAACGAATAAACCAAAGTGTTTCAATTATTTAACCAACGGTTGTTATGTCAAATCAAACGCCACACATCAAATGGTAAATCGAACGAATAAACCAAAGTGTTTCAATTATTTAACCAATGGTTGTTATGTCAAATCAAACGCCACACATCAAATGGTAAATCGAACGAATAAACCAAAGTGTTTAAATTATTTAACCAATGGTTGTTATGTCAACTCAAGCGATAAACCATATTAATTCAATTTAATTATTTAAAACCAGTATTATGCTATGTCAAACATCAAACGTTACAGTTCAATTATATCAGTTCAAACGTTTCAGTTTAGTCATCCTAATTATACATTATTTTACCTTTACATTATCAAATTCAACCTTGTCTACTATTTTTCTCCCTATCTAAAAAATAAATAAAAATACTCCGCTGAACCTAGCCGCACCCCTAAGTTACGGACCTTGCCAGTCACCAGTATTATCTAAAATTTCCAGAACCCAGCCGTATCCTTGAAGTTACGGACCTTGCCGGTGTAATTCTTCGAACCTAGTCGTACTGACGTAGTTACAAACCTTTCCGATAGCAATTACTTAAGTCAATTATTCCCTGTATCTCCGAACCTAGCCGTATTCTCGCAATTACTGACCTTGCCGATAGATGTCAGTATTGTCTCCGAACCTAGCCGTACTCCACAGTTACGGACCTTGCCGGTAGCACAAATACTCTATGGTACCAGGGTTTAACACTCACATTTACCATACATTTGCATATCACAATAGCAACAATTTCTTATTTACTCATAATAATTCATAATTTAGTTCGCTTACATCAAACAGGTGTTTCACAAAATTAATTTGGATAAAGCCAATGTGCAGAACTTCAGTTATATAACAATAGGTATCTGCTTACCTGTTGTTAGTAGTCCGGACTCTTTGTGAAACACACCGTCCAATGACAGAGATGTCCAATGGGCCGGACGAAATCCAGCGAAGTCCCTTTACCAGATCACGTCGGAGGTCACCAATTGTCAAGTTGCGTCAATTCAAATCTGGTATTTGGGACAAAAGAGGTCATTACACAGTATCCAAGTTAGTCTAGTATTTATTAATGCAAATGTTTAAATGGTAAGTAAGAGAGTTCGTATACGGGCTCACTGAAATACCACGCAGGGCAGACAGAGAACTGATCCATTGTAATGAGTTCTACATAAAATACTCTGACAGAGATAGTTCCCGCTCCCTGCTGGGCCTATCAGAGTAGAGACTGAGCGTGGTTTAGACTTACTCAGCCAATCCGTTGGCGCACCGGCTGGTCCCAGTCCCTTGGCGCTCCACTGTTGCACACTGTTGCCAGGCATAAGTTGTTATCATAACAACCTGTAGAGCCAGCTCCCATAGACACCGTTCCACAGTACCTACGTTCAAGGACGGTTCACAGATCACAAAGAAGCAGTGTAGTCTAGTATAAGTTATTATCTTCCCCTACTCCCTAAAACAGCTCCTCACATTAATCACAGCTTGTTAGGTGAAACAATTTATATCAGTACAGTACAGACCTTTTATGCTTTAATCATTAATGCATTCTTTCTAAGTTAGTCATCCCATCAGTTATGAGAAAATTGATCGCCACACTACTCAGGATGACCAACTTTTTTTTACCCGATTAGCTGTCTAATTTGTGCATCCCCTCCTCCAGTATAATGCACACCTACCCGAGCAGTCCTCTAACGATGAACTCCACGTTAGAGTGGTACCGTAGGCCCTCTCAGTCTTATGTACAACTCTTGGCTAGCCACCTGCTCGTCCAGCCCTCTAGAGTGCTAACTTAGCTCTCCACAGTGGTACCACAGGATTAAACTTATTTATACTTTTCAACAATCACATTGCATGCATGTTTATTCTTTATTCCAACAAAAACTCTGTTCTTCTGCTAAATTTGGTCCTTAAATTCTGGAGAGAACCCTTCCGTACCCTACCCTCAGATTCAGCTTGATCGAAACACACAGTTGAAATAAGAACGTCGCTTACCTTTGTTTAAACAGTGGCCACTGATTGTGTGATTCGTCAAAACCTCCTCCGATGGCAAAGCACTCAAGGATCTCTTATTACCAGTTCCATCTGGGGTGCCAAATATGTTGTGGAATATAACCACTATACTATATTACAAATAAGGTCTTACAGAGTTATTGTTGCATCAAGATGACTTTATTAGAGTTTCAACAAAGCCAATACCAGTCTGCAGAGTGGCACACCCCCTTACGGTCTCCCTCCATCTTATATAGTCCTCTTCAGTTTTCCCGCTCTTTTATTGCTCCGCCCACTTCCTTTGTCTCTGCGAGCGGCTAAACTCAACTTTCATTAAGTTCAGAGTACTACAATCAATCAAGCCTTATCTTGCAAAAACACTCATGTTTAGTTTACACTCTGTTCAACCCTGGCTCTTTTCACTGTGTTTGAAGACAGAAACAAACGGCCCAAGCCAGTTTCAGTCTTTGATATGATAAGACAACCAAGGATCTAAGTAAGAGAAAGCAATCTGACCATAGGTCAGATTCCC